>NW_024070201.1:32628916-33065803 GCF_014754425.2 Oryx dammah | reverse complement strand
CCCCTCTCTACCCCACCCCTGAATTCACCATTCTACTTTATGTCTCTATGACTGTGCTTCTGCTAAGTTGCTTCAGTCGTGTCCGACTCTGTGCGACCCCAGAGACGGCAGCCCACCAGGATCCCTTGTCCCTGGGATTCTCCAGGCAAGAACACTGGAGTGGGTTGCCATTTCCTTCTCCAATGCATGAAAGTGAAAAGTGAAAGTGAAGTCGCTCAGTCATGTCCGACTCTTCACGACCCATGGACAGCAGCCTACCAGGCTCCTCTGTTCATGGGATTTTCCAGGCAAGAGTACTGAAGTGGGGTGCCATTGACTGTGACTACTATACAAACTTCATATAAGTGAGGTACTGAAGTACATACTCCATTCAGCATTTATCCTTTTGTGACTAGTTCTTGTCACTCAGTATAATGTCCTCAAGGTTTATGCATGTTATAGTGTGTCAGAATTTCCTTCCATTTTCAGGCTGAATAATATTCCATGTGTGGATACATCACATTTTGTTTATTTATTCATCTATGGATGGACATTTGGATTGTTTCCACCTTTTGGCTATTGTCAATGAAGTTACTATAAATACGGATGTACAGATACCTTTTTGATTCCCTACCTACAGTTCCTTTGAGTATATGCCTAGAAGTCGAGTTGCTGAGGCATATGGCAATTCTAGGTTTCATTTTTTGAGGCATTTTCATGTTGTTTCCCACATGTACATCCCCACCAGTAGTGCACAAGGGTCTTCCTCTCTCCACATCCTTACCAACATGCTGTTTTCTTGTTTTTTTGATACGTCATCCCAGTGAGTATGTGGGCTTCCCAGGTGGCTCAGTGGTAATTTGCCTGCCAAGCAGGACATGAGGGTTTGATCTCTCGGTTGGAAAGAAGCCCTGGAGAAGGACATGGCAACCCACTCCAGTCTTCTTGCCTGGAAAATCCCATGCACAGAGGAGCCTGGTGGGCTCTGGTCCATGGGGTCACAAGAGACACGACTGAAGCAACTTAGCATGTACACATGCTCCTATCAGAAGGATGAGTTAGAGTGTTATCTTTCATGAACTTTGGAGGAAATGCTCTGTGTAGGCTAGCCAGTCATTGATTTTTCCGCCTCTGTGGTGGATATATGTAGGGCCTGGGCTAGGCAGCCAGGGCACAGGGTCTGCCAGCCCTGTCCTTGTGCTTGACACGTCCTCCAGGAAGTGAGAGGGGCGAGGGGAGGGCCCCAAGGGCCCCACCCTCCACCTTGAGTCCTTTGCCCCCTCTGTTTCTTCTGCATGCCGTGCTCTGTCTGCCGTGGGTGCGCATGAAACACTCCTACCTAGAGTCATCGATTTTCTGTTCTGGCTGAGAAACAGGGGGAACAGAGAAGAAATGACCAGGCCCAATCAGGTCATGTCAGTTCTGACCATTTACACTCCCAATAATACTTTTCTCACCTTCATAAAAAACTTAAAAATTTACAATGTTCTAGCATGTGTATTTTCTTCAGATGAAAAACTGAGACTCAGAGAGGTTAAATAACTTGTTCAAGATAACTAAGTAAGCAACAGTGCCAGGAAGGGCTCAGAGCTGGTCTCCTGACGTCACACCTCTTGCTCTGTCCACTCCTCCCCACTGCATCCAGGTCAGCGGGTTCAGGCCACAGCTATCCTACACCTCTCCCTGCTTCATGGGAAGAGTATGGTCAGGGGAGATGCAAAACGACACGAGACTCAGAGAGCTGAGTTTGTGTCAGGAAGTTGTTCATGTGTTGTGGTCAGGAAGACGGGGGATGGTGATCATCCCCCCTGGCCCCTCAGCATGGCCACTGCAGACACCAGTCTTGTCCCTGAGCAGCTGCAAACAGCTGCTCATAGCTCCCAGCACCTCAGCCTACAAACATAGGAGCTCCTCACAGGACACCAGTGTCGTACACAGGCTTTGGATATATATTGTCCTCAGTTTTATTCGATGGCTTTGACAGCCTCATCCATTACTAGGAAAAAAAAATCCCAGCTCTTCCTGGGGCCCTGTCACACGTGTTTCTGCCAGCAGACACCACGCACTTTTCTGTGCTCATTCCTGACCTTTCAGGAGGAGGCAGAGCCACTCTGGGTGATCATCGTCCACACTGCTGGAAAGACAATGGGCTGGTCTCTAGGCAACCGGTCTCCAGCTTGGCTCTGCCTCCAACTTGAGTATGTCTCTGAGACAGCCCTCCCCGGGCTGGGCCGCAGTCAACAAAGTGAGGAAGCTTGACCGAAAGGAACTCAGAAAACCCATCCAGCTTGATAGCGGAGACAGCAGCTGCACAGAGGTGGAACGAATGCGGGCTCACGGCTGGAACACTTCCGTTAGGGCTGGATGAGTGGAAGGCACGGGAGAGCTCATGCAGCTGGGGACAGCGAGTGCCCCATCCCCAGCTACGAAGATAGGAACGATTTCTGTCTTCTGGCTTGGCTGTTTGTGCTCTCTGCCCGTGTTTACATGTTACAGAGGAAAGCATGCTGCTGGATTCTCTGGAAAATCACTTAGGTCTCTGTCTGGCTGCAAAATGAAGCCAGGTGTGGGTCTGCTCACCTGCCCAGCTGACGGCCAGAGCAGACCTGCAGGAGACGTGGCCAGAGCACTGAACTAGGCATCACGGAAGCCCTGGTCACTTCTCTGCCACCAGCTGGCCGTGTGGCGTTAGGCAGGTCCCTGATCCTCTCTGAGCCTGAGCTCTTTTCAGTGGAATAAAGATGTTAAGTCAGATGCCTCTGCTCATCTTTGCAATAAAATGATCTGAAATTTAGTGCTTAACCTCATTCCTGTCTCACAGACTTCCGTTGGACAGCTTGTCTTGTGGGTAGTTCTGAGTATTATTAACCAAAGAAAACCTTTGGAGTTTCATCTCATCATAGAGATGGGGAATGAGAAAGGGAGACAACGCAGAAATACTTTGACTACTCCTTTTGCTGTGTGTTTTTAAGGCAGTCACTTCAAATCACCCTTAGAGGGAAGAGATGCTCTTTCTCCCCGTCTTTGAGCAGTGACTGCAGCCCCTGCAGAACTGGTTTGTAATTAAGAGGGAACGTAGAGGGAGCCGCAGTGTGCTGAGCAGCAGAGTGCCCTGTATTAGGTGCTTTCTCTATATGTGTGTGTGCACGCTAGTTGCTCAGTCGTGTCTGACTCTTTCTGACCCCATGGACTGTATAGCCCACCAGGCTCCTGTGTCCTTGGATTCTCCAGGCAAGAATATTGGAGTGGGTTGCCATTCCTTTCTCCAGGGGATCTTCCCGACCTGAGGATTGAACCCAGGTCTCCTGCATTGCAGGCAGACTCTTTACCATCTGAGCTACCAGGGAAGCCTGCTTTCTCTGCATAGTTTCACGTAATCATGTCAGAAATCGTATGAAAACTCTCATAGATGATCTGAAGTCATAGAGGCTAAGGGAAGTTAAGAAACTTCCCCAAGTTAGACACAGTAAGGAGAGCTGCAGGAATTCAAAATCAGCCTGTCTTCTTCCTAACTCTGAACTTCATCCCTGAGGGCATCACTTTAGCAGGAATTGAAAGTAGGATGTTGTGAGGAGCTGGGAAATCCCAGATCTAGCTGACTTCAGGGAAGAAGGTGGTGTGGAGAGCCAAGATTCCAACTTCTTAGGATCAACTGCATTAACCTTCTCTGTTTTTCATCTTGCTTCTTGACTCTTCTGAGAGCACCTAAAAACCCCACTGGGGTGGAAGGACAGACCTATGCCTCCGGGGTCCTGGTAGGTTTCGGGGAGGCAGGGCTCATTTCTTCAGTGACAAATGTCCTACAGGAAGCCCCACCCCCACCAAAACCCCACCTTCTCAGCCGACCACACAGATCAAAGTTGGGGACTGTGGTCTCACAGTGTGGGATAGAGCAGAGCACACTGTTCTCACCTCTCCCCTGTCACACTTCCTCTGCCTCAGGAGGACCCCTCATTCCTTAGCCTCCATCAGCACACAGGGCTCCTCAGACACAGCCTCAGTAAGGGCTGTCCAGTCAAGAACCTGACAGCCACTGGGGCCTCTTAACATCCAGCCATACAGAAACCCAGCGCACTCAACAGCCGAGGCAAGAAGTGGTGTCCTTGTGGACAAGAAAGAATATGTGAAGAAAACCTTGTTTTTAAGAGAAAAAGAAAATGAGACAAGACCTTTTTGTGTGTCTTTTTGTTTTGTTTTTTACTGCAGAGAATGTAATTCTATGAACTCAAATTTTAGTTGGAATAATTATTTACTGAGTCTCCTATGTGTTATATACTGTGTGAGACACCTTCATCAGAATCTCATTGCTTCCCCATTTCAGCATCAGGAAAAGAGAAAAAGGCTCCGTGACATCGAGTGACCTATTCAAAGCCACAGAGAACCCAAACTGTCTGCTTTGCAGCGCGCAGCTCCTTCCATTCATTATCTGTCAGCGGCATGGTCCTAAATGCCCTCAGAAGTGTGTCTTCCTCTAAGAGAGCAGGGCACAGGTGGAGACTGGAATACAAAGGGATGAGACAACAGCACAGATCTCCTTCCCCTCCTGCTCAGGGAGGCTACCTTGATGTCTCCTCCACCAGGTACAGGGACCTGCCATCAGCTCCACACCCGTCAGAGTATTTCTCACTCTGGTTTGTGATAGCTTCTTTGTTGTCCATCTTCCTTAACCCACCATATGCTTCTGGAGGGTGAGGACAACTTTTGCTTTGTTCACCATTGGCTTCCCGGTGCTTGGTGCCTAGTAGGTACTTAACAAGGATTTACTGAATTATTGATTCAAACTAAAAATAGAAAAGTGGGTGAACAGATAGATGTGGTTTATCATTTTCTATGAGTTACGGTGTCTCAAGTTAAATTGATTTTTCCCTTCCTGACAAATTAACTTACTTGACTCCCTAGGAGCAATTATCATCAAAAGTCAGTGAGGGCTTTCCATCTTCTATCTTTAAATCCTGGCTCAATCATTTACTAACCATGGAATGAGATGCAATTTACTTAATCACTCCATTAGTGATTGGTATACTCATTTTAATATGTTATAGTGAGGCTTATTGATGACACATAATCCCTGGAATATACTAGAAGGGCTATAATTATAGCTTTAATCTTAGCACATATAACAACATAATAGATCACTTATCTTTGGTGTCTCTTGTCTTGTACTCCCTCTCCCACCCACAACGACCACTGGATATTTAATCTGGCTTATCTTTCTCCCAAATATCTTTGGTTTGTCTCACCACCCTCACTTCATCTCCCCATTTAATGCAATAGGTTCTAACCAGTTTCTCTTCTTCAGATTTTTCTTCCATTGTTTTATGCAGACCCTGCGGTGGCTCTAGAATTCCTCTGGAGAAGAGATTTAGGGTGGCTCTCTGGCTCCACTTGGAGTAGGGGGGTAAGGGACTTGTCTTGAGGTTGTACATGCATATCACTTTACAAAATGTTGAGAAAATGTAATTGTTTATATTAAAGCATGGGGATAGAGAGCCTGATGGATAAGAAAGGATACTAAAGCTTTCGACCTTTGGCCAGCCTGCAGGATCCCCTTTGGGCACTTCCAATTTATATCTCTTAAAATATGGTTTCCATCAAAGTCATTTTTACTAAGTTTTTTCCAGGGAGCCTGGAGAAGGTGCAGAGCAAGTTCCAGAGTCCAGTCCTTTGCCTCACATTCAGGACTCCTCACGATTTTGCTGCAGGCTAATTATTCTGAAGCATTTTGCGCCACCAATTTTTCATTGCAGGGATTTCATGCCATTCACTGCCGCCTGAATGCACCCCAGCCACTCTCAACTCCATGTTTCCATTCAAGAGTGGCCCTGCCCTTCAGTGGGCCTCCCCTGGTCCTCTCATCTAGTGAAATTCTCTCCATCCCCCAAGGCCTGGCTCAAGAAGGGTCCTCCCAGGGAACCTTCACAACTACCCAAGCCCACAATGCTCCTTCCCTTCCTGGAATTCCCAGTGTTTCTTGTTGTCAGGATAATTTATTCTGGCACTTAACTACATAACTTTCGTGTTTGTTGTGGAAACATTTTGCATGTTGATGCTTCCTCTCTCACTGGACTGAGAGGTCCATTTAGGGTAAGGACTGCTGTGTACCTCTTCAGATCCCCATGGCACCCAGCCCGATCACTGTGAACACAGCATAGGTAGGCTATGTGTTTCTGAGTTACAGAGCCATCCCGGGGCACTCTGCTGCTGGGCAACAGATAGGAGGCTTCAGATTCAGAAACAGTCATCTCCAGAGACCTGCGGACTCTCCTCAGGGAGCAGATCCCCAATATAGACTGGCTGTAGGACTTTAGATCTGGGGAAACTGAATGTTTATGACCCAATTGCAGCAAAAATCATAAGAAATTGGTATTTCCTATGCTTTGTTGTTGTTTAGTTGCTAAGTCATGTCCGACTCTTTATGATCCCAAGAACTGCCAGGCTCCTCTGTCCATGGGATTCTCCAGGCAAGAATACTGGAGTGGGTTGCCATGGCCCCCTTCCTGACCCAGGGATTGAACGAACCCTCTTCTCTTAGGTCTGCTGCATTGGCAGGCATGTTCTTTACTACAAGTGCCACCTGGGAAGCCCACTGAGCCACCGGGGAAGCCCCATTTCCTGTACTACCAACTGACTAACAGCTTAGAGCTGAAGGCGTTTTGTTATCTTCAGCTTGAGCAATGTAACTTTAAACACACGTCTGCCTGCACCCACATACATCTGTCTTTATGTGCACACCAGCCCTCATGCAACACAAAGTGTCACCAGTTCATCAGAAAGGCCACCAGCAGTGAAGGAATAGAGATGGGGCTTTAAAACTTACAAAAATATCTCCTTTATAAAGAAACAAAAAGTATAAATATAAAGAAATGAAAGAAATCTGGATGAAGTGATCAAAAATCTTTGTACTATTTTTGCAGCTTTCATATATCTGAAAATATATCAAAATATTAAATAAAATTTCAAGACAGAAATGACAAAAAGTCGCTTTCTCTATAAGTCACCTTCCTACCTTCCTCAGCCTTTAAGAGAACTAACATTTTTTCAACACATTCATTTGTGAATTATATTTATGAGAGTTTTTTCCTATTAGACAAGAAATATAAAGAGAATAAAAATACTTTTGAAATATTTTATTTTTAATATAAAATAACATATTAGAATATTAATATTGGAATAGATGAGTTTTAATATTTGGGGACCTGGGGCAAGATAATCTCTCTAGGTTATAGTTTCCTCAGCTTTAAATGTTTTATGTATGTATTTATTTCTTTGGCTGTGGTGGGTCTTGGTTGCAGCATGCAAACTCTTAGCTGCAGCAAGTGAGATCTAGTTCCCTAACCAGGGATTGAACCTGGGTCCCCTGTATTAGGAGTGGGGAGTCTTTAGCCACTGGGCCACCAGGTAAGTCCTTCCTCCTCTTTAAAATGGAATAAATTTGCCTATCCTCTAGCATTATCATAAGAATTAATAAAAAGATAAATTAATATGCTTCCTTGGCCATAGTTGGTGCCAAGATATACTAATTCCAGATGTTTAAAAAATGTCAATAGCCAACTTCTACTCACTTTGTGTGCTCAACGCCTAAAAAAGCATCTGGCACAGAGTAGATGCATAATAGTTATTGAAGAAAGTGGGGGGGGGTAAGGGATGGGTGAGGAAAGAGGGGGTGGGGAATGCTAGAATTTTACTGGTGCAACTCTCATAGCTGATCCCAAAGCCCCAAGAGCAGCCCTTGCTTTCCCCTTCCCTTCTGAAGGGCCTGGTGGGAGCGCCATAACCTCTCCAGGCCTGTGCTCTCCTCATCTATGAAATGGGGTTGGCTCATGGCAATCGGAAAAGACAAGCTAATTAGGGAGGACTGGCTTCTAAAGGCGCAGGGAGAGAGAACTGGTTGAAAGTGTGATGGAGCAGCCTGCCAGGCCCAGGGATGAACCTCTGCTGCGCACAGGGCAGACGCCGCCGCCGGCCAGAGGCTGGCCCCAGCTCCACTCTGTGGGCACGGGTGAGGTCGTGCCTCCTACGGCTGAAGGAGCTGCCGCCTCCCCAGGGACATCCAGAGGCCGGGGACCAGAGAGTGCAGGTCCAGGCTTTCTCAGAGCCCCAGTGCTGTTGAGCCCTGAGTGTGGCAGTCAACTGCGGTCTCCTCCCACCGCCGGGGGTCCTGGTGGACAGAGACCAAGGCACCAGGGAGCGCGCGGCGGCGCCCCCAGGGCTTCGTTGACGGGGTCCCTCGCACAGAGGAGGTAATCCGTGTCCTCTGCCTTCTTTTCTGAAACAGGATGATACCCGTTTTTGCCCAGGGCCGCGTGCAGGGTGGTCTGCACCAGGGCGTCCCAACGGACCCCTTTGCACCGAGTTCTGAACCCCCTCCGCTTAGCTCGGCCCGATCCTAGGGTGGGCTGCTGGGATCATCGCCGAGAGTGAAAGAGCGAGGACCAAAGGCCGAAGGGAAGACGGGGAAGTCAGGAGCGCGCGACCAGACCCGCACTTGACAGCCCCGACCGTCAGGCTGAGCCGTCCGGAACGATGGAGTTTCACCCCGACTCAACGTGGCAGGGAGGGCTGAGGAGAGGAGAAAGAGTGAGGAAGGAAGGGAGAGGAGCGAGGAGGTGGGAGAGGCAAGGAGAATGCAAAAGCGAGAGAAATGGAGAGAGATGGAAGCCGAGACAGCGCAGACTTGTGCGGAAGCCAGAGTATGTGTGAGCGAGAAAAGGATGCGCGAGAGAAGTGGAGAGATAAGGACGAAGTGAGGACGGAGACCGAGGAGACTGACAAGGCCTCATCCTCGCTCGTAGCCCAAGTGTCCCCGGTTCTCTCCTACAGGGTCGATCCCACACCGGCCCCCGCGCGGCCGCACGCCCTCTCCTCCCCGCGGCCGCCAACAGAGCGCCCCGCCCCGGGCCGACCCCCGCCGACCCCCGCGGCTGCCGGGCCGGCGCCCCGCGCGCCCGGAGCGCTGGGAGGGAGGGAGCAGCGAGCGAGCGAGAGAGCGAGGGAGGGGCTGCCGGTGGGAGGCAACCATGTGGTTCCAGCTCACTCTTTTTTTTTTTTCCCCTCTCTCTTTCTTCACTCCTTTTTCTTTCCAAACAGGGAAAAGTGTTCCACGGAGCGGTAGCGTTTTTCCGTCTCGTCTTTTCCTCGCTGACCCGGGTCCCCGCTCCCGTCCGGGTGCAAGCTGGTGGGGCGAGCACTGGGAGCCCCTCTGCGCGGGGCGCGGGGACCCCGGAGCCGGGCGCGGGGCGTGGGGCCGTTCCCGCGCCGGCACATGGCTGCAGCCGCCCCGCGCGCACCCCGAGTCGCCGCGCCCAGCTCGCCAGAGGTCCGTCGGCTGCGCTCTGCTGCGCCCCGCCGCCACCGGAGCCAGGCAGCGGCTGAGCGGGGAGGAGCCCGCGCCCGGGCATCGGGATGACCCTCCTCGTCCTGCTGGGGCTAGGTGAGTGCCTGGGGAGGACGGGAGGGCGGGTGGCCCCGGGGAACACACTGTCCCGCACCCAGGCGGCGACGCGGGCTCCGAACGTTCGTCCCCGCGGCGCCAGAGTGAGCCTGCCTCCCTGTGCCTGCCTCCCGGGCTACTCTGAGCACATCTGGCAGCGGAGGGCCGCCCGGTCGGCCATCGAACATCTGGGCCTGGAGCGTGCTTTGGGGTGGGGGGTTTCCCGGTGGAGCTGGGCCGCCAACCGCTCGGTGTGGAGGGTCCTTTGGCGGGCGGTATTTAGTTTCAGGGGTATCTGGGGAAAGTGGAGAATTAGGGGAAGGAAGGTTTATTCAGGAATGTTTTGTGCCAGGTTCCTGAGGGTGGGGGGAGCTTTTTCGTTTCAAGCAGGCGCCTGGAGGGCGCAGATTAGAAACAGATGTGTTGGAGGGTAAACGAAAAGGCAAAGGCGTAGGGGAGGAGGTGGGGAGAGGATGGCGGAGAGGGGAAAGGGCCGAGCACCAGGAGGATCAGGAAGGTGTGGAGAGCCTGGGAAGAAGAAAGGGGTAGGGAAAGGGCTGGGAGCAGGAGAAAAAAGGAGGATAGTGTGGCAGAACAAGACAGGGAGGACGAGCAAGAAAAATGGAGCACGGGAGGGTAGAGAGGAAAGCAGAGAAGCGCTGCCTGCGTGCCCCTTCCAGGTGTCACCCAGGCAGGACCCTTAAGGGCTGGGAGGCCCTAAGGCACAGACTCACCCCGGGCAGGAAGCAGGAGGGTCTGCAGGACAGTGCCCATCAAGGATGTATGGGCAAGAGCTGACAGTGTGCCCATCAAGGATGTATGGGTAAAAGCTGACAATGGGATGCACTGGGTCAGGGAAAGTGGCTGGGGAGCTGAAGAAAAGTCACCACAGGCACCAAGAAGTGTGGGCTACAGCTGACCCAGGACCAAAAGTGAGCCAGAGTTCAAAGAGCCAGCAGGTGTGAAGCATGGGTTCTGCCCTGGACACTAGGTCAGGGGAGAATGCCCCCCGGTTTTGAACTGACCACCTGGTTGACCTCGGACCGTGTACCCACTACCCAGGCCTTAGATTCCCTTAGCTCCAAAACAAGCAAACCAGACAGTTCCTAAGTCCCTTCTGTCTCTGACAGCCTTAAACACCAGGAGTTTGCTTGAGGCCTAATGGATAGAAAACCTCCCCAAACCAAAGCGAAGAGGCACTAACAAGTCCCTCTGAAATAGATGTCTAAGGCTTTCTCTTTTTGAAACCTTACAAACTGGCTAGGCCAGCCTCAGGCCAACAATAACCTATCACCCAGGTTAAGAGAATAAAAGAGGTGGATCAACCTGAACTATTGCTCAAGTAGGGAGGGCATGTAAGGAGCCATGATTTTTCTCATCTCTTTTAAAGGCCAGCCAAGTATTGCAGTATCACTCCTGGGCACAGCTGGCATGTCTGGATGGCACCTTCGTCACCTTTAATGGCCTCTACCCCTAAGCCACCAATCACCAGCAGTCACTAGGCCCAAATGTCAGAGCAGTCTTATTCAAAACAGCTGAAATTCACTGAGTACTCATTATGCTGAACACGTTACATGGGCCATCTTGTTGACTTATTTATTCTTCACACCAACCTTATTGGCCACCCACTATTATGATCTCCATTTTACAGATGAAGAAAACAAGATGTAAAGAAGTCAAATATACTAACACTGAAAGCCGTAAGCTCCTGATTAGCAGAGACAGGATTTGAATGTAGGTTGTTTGCTCACTGACCTGCCATGAGTACAGCCTTCCAGCTCCACAGAAGGACTCTTAAAGATGTTTTCTTCAGTGAGATTCTGTTCAGCCCTTTTCATAGAGCAGGAAATGTCAGCGTGATCCTGCCCATGGGAGGAGCCTGGGGAAGGGAAATAAAACGGGTATTTGAGCCCCTGCTCTACTCCAGCCGGCTTTGGGCACAGTTTCTGATGGAAAGTGACTTTGGCCCACATGGTCAGTTGAAATATCCGGCTTTGATGATGGTCTGCCTCTTGGTATCATGAGAAGGAGAAAACAGACTAAGTCATGGATCAAAAGATAATGTTGATTCCCTGGCCCTTCTTTATTGAGAGCCTACTGTGTGTAATCATTCCTCTGGTGAGAATATCATGTGTTGGGTTGATGCTCTTTCTCATAGAAGTTGTCTCTCTTCGTGATGTCTTTTTTTGGGAGGATGGGGGTTCGGTCTTTATATACCAAAGGCCATGTAGAAGAGAGCAAGTGGGCTGCTGACTTAGAATTGTGCATAACTGGATGCTCATCTACTGGTCACCTGAGAGGATGATCACCTACTGTTAAGCTTTTGCTATATCTACGCCTTTGTCAGAAGTGCACAGACTTATGACATCCCAGATCTCAAATTAAATAAACTATTCAAGTATGAAGTCACAGAGGGACAGCCTAGAGGGGTGGTATGGTGGGGGATGGTGGTGGGAGGGAGGCTCAAGGGGGAGGGGACATATATATACTTATGGCTGATTCATGTTGGCAGAAATCAACACAACATTGTAAAGCTGAGGTTTTGAGCTCTGGGATGCCTGGGCGGGCACTCGAGCAAAGACAGGAGGAAAGCCCTCAGAGTTGCCTGAATCCTAACATCATCTCTGGTCCCTGAAAGGAGCAGTTCCAGGGTGGCTTCTGGCCACTGCTAGTGTGATTTCTGGCCTCTTTTCTGGAGAAAGTTCAGTATTGAAGGGGAGTCCGAAGGGCTAAGCATTCATAATCTGAACAAGCATGGACCTAATGACTCCTTCCTTTCTAGACCCACCAGTGAGTGAAATCAAATGTCCCACCTCTCTGATGTGAATGAACAAGAAGTGCTCTGATCTCCATGGAGGAGAAAGAAGGGGGACTTTGTGGGCTCTCCCAGCGCCTCCTCTGCCCGCCACCCTTCCCTCTCCCCTGTTGCTCGTCTCATTATCCCATCTGAACTTCTTCCTAGACTTCTGTAATAGCAGCCACATGGCCTCCTGCTTGAGCTCTCTCTTCTTCATCCTACACACTGCTACCCCAGTAATCTCATGAAACAGCTGTTGTAAGGCAAAGAATTTGGATTAGGAATCTGGCAAGCTTTCTGGGTTCTTGTTCTGACTCCCTTGACTGTAGAATGAGGGTGGGGGGGATTTTAAATTCAAAATTTCTCTGATTCTTTGATCTTGTATTGCTCTTCCATAAACCTGGAGTAGTCTCCAGGTTGCCTATAATGTCAAGTACAAATGTTAAAGATATTACACAGTATCATTCATAGCTCACTCCCCGCCCCCCACCACACACACACACGTAACTCTTCAATAAACCTGGAATACTTCCTGTATTCACATTATGCCACATGCTTCTTTCTGGTTCTCTGCTTTTGTTTATAATTCCTCCACCAAAAATGCCCTCTTACTCTCCACCCCTACAGATTGTTGACTTCAGATCAAAATCCTGTTCACCATTTAAGTCTCACCTCAAATGCCACTTCCTCCATATACCCATCCATGATTTTGCCAACAGAATATACTTTCTTTCCTTCCTTGAATCTCAACAGCCTTTCTGTTGTGCTGCTTTGTATTATAGTGACCTGAATGCTTAGAGTGTAAGCCCCATGCCTCATTCATCTGGGTATCACTTTCAGTACCTTGCATAAGCTCAAAGAGTGGAAACTACCTGTTAGAATGGTTGGATTTTTGAAACATTTGAAACACTTAAGGTCAAGAGAAGTGAAAGCTTTGGAATATGATTACTCTTTGACTGTGGAACAACACAACTGTGAGGAGCCTAGTTTTAACTGTTTGCTTTTGTGCTTCCTTGTTCATTAATGCAAATACAACCTGTACTGTTTTATTTTAATTATGTACAAAAATTATACATAGAACATTACATGGACAGGGACCAGACAATACATCTGTTATACAAATTGGTTGTAGCGATAGTACCAGATTTTTGTAATAGACTTAAAATTTTTTTTCTCCTACTACTCATTAATTAATTAATTAATTTTGGGCTGCACTGGGTCTTTGTTGCTGTGAGTAGCCTTCCTCTAGTTGTGGTGCTCGGACTTCTCTTTTCAGTGGCTTCTCTTGTTGTGGAACACGGGCTGTAGAGCGCTCAGGCTCAGTAGCTGTGGCTCACGGGCTTAATTGCCCCGCAGCATGTAGAATCATTAGAGCAGGGATCATACCTGTGTCCCCTGGATTGGCAGGTAGATTCTTAACCACTGGACCACCATGGAAATCCTGTTAGCACCAGATTAACAATAGACTTCATTGAAACTTTTGCCAGGATGGGGAAGGAACTTTGCTTCTGAGAAAATGAGTTTGAGGAATGCCTGAACAGCCTGCTGGCCCATGGCTTGATGATCGGTCTCAGTAGGCTTCCATGTCCTTCCCTCATCTTCCCACATTAATGGTGATGGTCATAATAAAGATATGTTCCTAGTAGGCTCATATCTTGTCTCAGTCAATTTTTGTCTTGTGCTCAACTGAGCAAAGTATGCATGAGTATATTTCATAAATATAACTAATGATGAATTAGACAGACATTTTTAAAAGGTAGAGTCAAAGATTATCAGACATGGGGAAAAGATAAGACATTATCTAAATCAGTACAGTGGTTCTTAAAATTTTGAATTCCAGGCCCCTCTGAGAATCCAATGAAAACTCTGAAAAAGACATTTACACATCAAATTTTCCTGTAACTTCTAGGGTTTCAGTGACCTCCTAATACCATTCCTTGGAATCCAACTAAATCCTTGATCTAAACCCACCCCTTCTTTTGTGATGAAGAAAGAATCAAAGTTCAGAGAGATATGGCTAAACTTAAACAAGTAGCTTAATGGAAGGGCCAAGACAAGACCCCCTAACTCCATAATCTATCCTAGCACACATTCTCGAGGTAGAAAATCTCTCTCTCTCCACTTTAGCTCATTAGTTGAGATCCAAGATCACAGTTGCTCCTCAGATGCTCCATTTAAATGAGCTAAGCGCTGAATAATTGCCATTTGGTTTTTATGTTGAGAAATTGCCTGAAAAATAGGGCAGATGTCATAGCATTTCAATTTAACCATCTTAACTGGAAATCTTGGAAACTTCTGCAGTGCCTTATATAATGTCTGGTGTATTTGGGGGAAAAGGGATTACACCCCAAGTCCTAAAGATGTAGGTGTGCCTTCAAGGAACCGAGCAGGAGATCAACAGCTCTAGCTGCAGCTTCGTGGTTTCGCTGGTTTATTCTGGGCAAGTCATTACCATTCTGAGCCTCAGTTTGTTTCTCTGTGAAATGAGGTTACTAGACTCAGGTTATCTCTAAGTTTCCTTATACCACTAACATTCTCTGGTTTGTTTTATAATTCTGAGAATTTGTCAGCTGGTCCAGACATGGCTGTGGTCAGAGCACATAGGTGTTAGTTACCATGCTTGTTTGATTTCTTTTTTTTCAGGCATTGCCCACTCATGGGAATCGGTAGCATATGATTATGAATCCAGAAGGGCTGGCTGTCTGATGCGAAGAGAGCAGTTGTAACTCCACCCTGGGTCTGCCCTGAGGCACTGTTAGCCAGGCAGCATCATTCAAGGTCAGGGTAGATGGCCACAGACCTCAGCTCTGGAAGTCTAGTACCTGAAATACTCATCAAAGGGCCTCGTCCTGAGCAGAGTTACCTATAAAACAACCCGAAGTGTGGACACCCAGGGTAGACTTCTGAGTAGCAGGTCTGTTTATGGAACTGTTTACAGCGATTAAGCATTTCCTTCAGTTTTTAAAATTGAGGGATAATTTACATATGATAAAGTATGCCCACTAAGTATGTAGCTTAATGGTTTCCCTGCGTGGATTTGAACTTGTGGTTGGGTTTTGAAATATGAATTGTATATTTTTAGCTCCCTCATAGTACCTGAGAGAGGACTATGTGGGTGGAATTGTTATGACAGCAGAATTTATTGCTAACATTTGTACAAAGTTCCACAGTTTACATACCTTATCTCATTCTCAATCACTTGTTGAGGGTAAATGTCATCATTATGCCACTTTACAAATAAATAAATTAAGATCTAGGGAAATAAAGTGAGTTTCTCAAGATTACCATCTTAGTAAACAGTTGAGCCAAGACAGCAAGCAAGCATTTTAGATCCCAACAACAATTTGCTTTCCAATTTTCAGGAGGCACATAGTTATTCTGAAGTCAAGGCTTCTGTGTTACCAAGAAGAGAGGGTCAGTTTGAAGTAAGGCTTCATTGAAAGAATTCTAAACCATAAATCCCACAGTGGAAAGTTCAGTTAGAACATTATCACCCCCTACCCTGTACTCCCTTCGGATGGTTAAGAAATGTTTGGGTTAATGTTTAGTGTTCATGATCCAGAATTATTGCATATGACATACAAAGATTACGTTTGCTGATGAATGAAGTTACATACGCTAATGAATCAGAAGACTCTCCTAGTCCTCAGGGTCATTGTTGTGGAGACCTTACTGTGCTTTTGAGGATGCATGAGCTCAAGCTCCTTGTTGGTGCTGAGACTGGGTGATGATGGTGTACGTTTGGCTATGACTTGCCCTATATATTGCCTTTTCTAGTTAAATTCCTCTTTTGAGCGGTTTTGACTTCTTTGTTTCCCTTCCCCAAAGAAGAATGCAGACTGTACCAAAAAGAAAAGAAAAGAAAAATTCTGGTTATCTGAGCTTCTTAACTGTCTAGATTCTGGGAAAATAAAAGTTTGTTTCCTTTGGCACTGAATAGACCAGAATAGGGAAGAAGGCTGAAATCAAACAGTCTTGATTTTGCTAGTGACAGTGGTGTGGAGCCCCAGCCAGGGTCTGCTGGTGATAAGACTGAGGTCTGCTTTGTCTTTGCGGAAGGCAGGGGAGAAGCCGCTGCCTTTGTGGCCTCACTGAGATGGGAACATGGGCAGCCATCTTCAGACTCCGGTGAGGAATATGGGAGCTTTTTCTGAAGCCAGGCAGCAAGGGGATCTGAAGAGTTCAGGCCATTACAACAGGAGAGATGAAAGAGGAGCAGGCAGAAGAGGAAGGCATAGAAAAAGCAAGAGCAGAGGATGCCAAAGCTAAAAGCTAGCCTTTCTGGCTTTACAGAGCAGCTTCTCTGAGCTCTTTCTATCGCACAGAGGAAAGGTGGCCACAACTTTTGGGAGCTTCCAGGAGCTCTTATGTGTATCCCATAACATTTTTGACTTCATTCACACACCCACACTCACAAAACAGTTAGGGAAGGTGGGGGCAGGGTGCTCCTTCTACAGTTCAGGCTCTGTGCTAGACTCCCAGGTGCCAGTGATACGGAATGCAGCATCTAAGAAGTCAGCCCAGTGGGGCAACAAGGTCATAAACAAGACTGTCATTGAGTGCTGTCATAAACAAGTGCTGTCGCTGAGGAAAGTACCAGGGTTTCTGGGTGTCCCAGAGAGGAAGCAACTCCATCCTGTGCCGTCTTATGAGATGGGCTGTATGTTCCTACGTGGATCTTCAGGCTGGTGGCTGGTGTTCATCGGTCGCCAGCAGCACTTGCACGTTAGTGGGGCTGGTGCTAAATAAACAGCTGGTGAGTTGATGGATCACCCCCATCGCCATCAGAAGGGATGGATTCAGCGGTGTGTGTCGTTGGCATTCAGCCCAGTGCTTCCAGGAGGGATTGGATCTCCCAAAGTCCTCGCCTATTGAAAGTTATGGGTCATTCTCCATCACAGCCTGCCAGTTCCATAGCTGCCTCTGGTTCCCTGTCCCTCATGGGAAGTTAAAAAGAAAAAAAAGGAAAATTACATCAGTGAATTTGAATCTCTTAGTTAAGAATGATAGTCTGTTCACCTGAGGTTTTAATAGCATTTGTCCACATGGAAAGCGAATAGGATCAAGCCAAGAAGGAATTTTTTTGTTCCAGAAGAAATCCATTTGTATTGAACAGTCTAAGCCCCTGACATATCCTTATTTTTCTTGTTGGGGTGTTGGGGGTGGGGGGGTGTCAAATCCTGGAGAGGGAGATTGCTTTGTGAATTCATTGTTTAAATTTAGGCTTGCGTTTGTGGGGGTCATTCCAACTCGGAGCAATAAGCCTTCCAACCCAGCTTCTGTCACTTCTCATTACTTCCAGTGACAGTTCCAATTATTTCCAATCACTCTTCAAGGGAAGAGTCGGGGCAGGCACAGGGATGGCCTTGTGGACCAGCAGGGTAGCCGCCTCTGAGCACCCGGCCCCGGGGTCCTGGCTGGGCCTCGCTATGACCATGTGACCTTGGGCATTACCCCTTCCTGACCTTGATTTTCTCACCAGTGATCACATCTAATAATGCCTAGGTTTGTTGTGAGAATTAAATGAGTCAGTGTATACAAAGAATTTATCATCCTGCTCAGTACATAATAAGCTAATAAATGACTGACCCTGCTGGGAGAGGCTCAGCCCAGGGGGACTGGAGGATTTGCTTGAAATCAGCCAACACCAGGCCAGTAGGCTGGCCTCCAGGGTTCTGACCACTGCTGCCCCTCCATCAGGCAGATGAGTTCTCAGATGTCCTCTGGGGAATGTCACCCTGCCCCATGACCCCAGGAGGTGCATAGACTCCGTCTGCACCGCAGTTTCTGTAACTGCTCTGGGAGAGTAATTTTTTATGTTACTCAGTCCTGGGCAAGAAACGCCCACTCTGCTTACTGTCCACTGAAGCCAGATCACTGGGGGCTGGCCCTGCCCTGCCCGACACAAGCTCTCCGAGGCCCATGCCCACTTGAGCTGTCCAGCCTGGGCAAACACAAGCTGGTTCATTTCTGCTTTCACTCTCAGGCAGTGTTTCATTGAGCACCTGCTATGTAGCAGGCATCATGCTGGGGACTTTCATACAAGAAATTTATGGTAACCTCATCGCAACACGTGAGGCCGGTATTATCATCATCCCTGTTTGGGGTCAGAAGAGAGTGACTTAGGCTGCAAAGCTGTACAGACTGGATCTGAGTTTGCCTCCTGCTTCGGCACTGACCTGGGGAAGATGGGAGGGGAAGGACAGATGGATGACACACCTGTGGGGACACACAGATGGGAGACCACTCAGGGACCGAGTGGCCACCACCTGGTCCTTGAGAATCTGGCCTGAGAAGCAGCTGCAGAGCCCCGCATCCTCCACTTTCGTCCTGACCAAATTTAGATCCAGTGAGCTCAACACCCACACTCCACATGTTGAATTGTATTTCCTGTTTAAATTTGGGAGGAAAGGAAAACCTCAAGGTGGGAAGGAAAATGTCTTGTTTTTTTCCACTGACCTGAACAGCAAAGAGAGCAAAGAGTGTGATTCCCTCCCCTTCAAGAGGGCTAAACTGGGTGTCCCAGATTTCTGCAGACCTAGAATTCCCACTCAGAATGGATTCCTGGGCCAGGTGGGTAGAGAGGCTAGGTGTCCAGCAGAGGCTTGGTCTCCATCTGCTTTCCTTGGCTGGAGGTCTGTACCCCAGCCCTTCAGCCAATGGTGAAGTATGGGCTCCCACCTCTTGGCCTGTCACCCTCAAAGGAGGAGAGCTAGAAACGGGACCCCCTCTTCACAGCCTCCGTCTCTGCTCCACCACCTCTCTCTCCCTGTTCCTGGAGTCCTGCAGCTTCCCAAGCCCCGAGGGATCCAGATGACCGTCCCTCACACGCCTGCCACCTGAGCCCGACCTTCCCCTCACTGCCCTTCCTGCTCTGGACCCAGTATGGGTGCTGTCAGGACTGGCAGGTAATGAGAGGGAGACGGAGATGGAGAGAGAGAGAAACAAGAGAGGGAGACAAAAACAGAGAAAAGACAGAAAGACAAAGAAACGAGAGACAGAAGGAGGCAGGAAAAAAACCAGAAAGAGACAGAAGGACAAAGACAGAGAAACAGACATACACACAGAGACAGAGACACAGAGAGAGAGAGACTTACACACACACACACACACACACGAAGAGGAGCCGTGTCCTCTGTAAAGCTCATCTTTCCTGTGTCACCTGTCATATGGAGTCAAAGGTCCTCTTCCTTTTTCTCCCTTCTCCTCTGTCCTGGTGGATTCACCCTGCATATCACTAACTCCACTGGGGTATCTGAGGTAGGGTGAGCAGAGGAAACACAAGTCAGTGATTATAGAATGTGTTGGTGGGATTTAAAAAAACATTATTTCCAGGCTTAGGGCTTATGTGTATGTTAGCCCATATAATCTCCATGACAGCTTTGTGAGACAGGTATTGTCAGTCTCCATTTAATCAAAAAGGATCAGAGAGGTTAAGACATTTTCCTGGTGTTACGTAGCTAATTACTAGCAGAATCAAAAGGAAAAGGCAGGTCTTCTAATTCCCAAACGATTGCTCATCTCCCTCCTCCACGGGACCATGAGAACCCCTATCCATGGAGGCAACACCCCCCAGCACTGAGCAGGGCCCCTCACGCATTCCCACCTCTGCTGTCTCATTGCCAGCTTGTGGAGCAGGGAGTGAACGAGCTTCCTTTGAAAGACTGTTGCCCGTTGTGACTGTTCTCTACCCTGGGAAGACTTGAGGTTTGCCTAATAGGTACAGTGACCAACTGTCCTGATTTGCCGAGGACTAGAGGGTGGTTCTTAGAATTTGGAATAACAGGATTTTCAGTGCTAAAATCAGGACAATCCTGAAAAAAACAAAAACAAAAACATTTGGTTGGTTACCCAAGCTGTAGACTATGTCACCATTTCAGGTGTGATCCTCAGACAAGCGGCAGGGGTCGCACAGGGGGCTTGCTAGAAGTGTAGCATCTCAGGTCCCGCCTGCAGCCACTGAACCAGAATCTTCAAGGTTCCCATAGAACATCAGAAACATCTGAGAAGCTCCAGAGTGGGACATCAGGCACCTTTGGCATGAACTGGGGAATGGAAGACACACATCTTAGTTCCCTGATCTGACACCATCACCTGCTGTAACCTCAGATGATGCCCATTGACACATAAGATGTAGGTTTAAAGGCTGAGGGGAAAAGCATTCAAGGTCCCAGATTTGACCCCACGGGAGTGAGAAGCTGGAGGGTGTCTTGGTGCTGTGTAGGTGGGCATGAGTCTTGGTTAAGGTTTTCCATCTGTCCTTGGAGTGATGATTATATAAAGGTTTTCTGGATCTCCTTCGCTTTTATTGGAGTGAGGCGGGAGCAGGCCGACAGCAAATTACCCAGGGTGTGCGCGGGGCCACGCCCCTGGGCCCTGGGGACTCGGGAAGTGAGAAAACAGAGCGTCTTATAGACCCATTATTGTCAAGGAGTAGACTTCCATGATTAGTAGTTGAAGGAACAATGCAAGCCTATGCAAGCAGTGCCCCTCAACTACAGGATTTCCTGTCTGATGCCTGCCTGCTTCTTGCTGCAGGAACCTGACCCAGCTTTGCAAGCAAGCTGGTGGTGGTTACCCAGCCCTTCATGGCAAGCGCTTCACTGGGATGTAAATAGGAGTCATCGTGAACCTGTGCTCAATGAGGAGGTGGTTGGCCAACTCCTCCATGCTTCACCAGCTCCTGGAGGTCTGGGCTTATCTCAGAGTGAACCTGGGTCAAAGCAGGTGTTCTGTCCTCGGAGTGATGGTGGCGTGTCATCTGTTAGTCTTTTTGCTCTCAGACCTGACTGTCACTTGTGAAAATCACAGGCACAAGGCAAGGTAGGAAAAGACACTTGCATGTCTAGGGTTGCGGGCCATCCTCAAAGTAAAAGAAGCATAACCCACATTTGTCTACTTTCTCTCTGCTCCAAGTCACATGCCCAGCAGGGACTCTGAAATAAGAGCAGCCCAAAGGAGCGGGTGACAGGCAGGCCTGGAGATGGATGTGTTCATCCCCTCAGAGCTGCTTCAGACAAAGCTGATTTCTGCTGTGATTTTAAATCTAAAAAAAATTTTTTTTGGCTATGCTGGGTCTTCATTGCTGCATGCAGGCTTTCTCTAGTTGTGGTGAGCAGGGAGTGATTGTAGTTGTGGTTCAAGAGCTTCTCACTGCAGTGGCTTCTTACTGCAGAGCATGGCCTCTAGAGCATGGACTCAGAAGTTGTGATCCATGGGCTTAGTTGCTCCAAGGCATGTGAAATCTTCCTGGACCAGGGGTAGTATCCACGTCCTGTGTGCTGGCAGGCAGATTCTAAACCACTGGACCACCAAGGGGGACCCTCTACTGTGATTTTAATCCCACCCTGACACTGAGAATTCAAACCATCACTTTTCTTGTAATAGGGAGAGATGTCTCTGACCTAGGGTGGTTTTGTAACTAGTTTTGTCTGTGTGTGTTGTTTTCCCTGGGATCTCCAAGGGCTTGACTGTGGGTGGATTTTATCAGAGGATTCACATTTCCATTATGAAGCAACTCCTGTGTCCTGGGTTACTTGCTCATCAAAGTTCCAGTTGGGGACCAGACTGACAAAGGGAAAAGGAAATGGTGAGAAAGGTCAGACAGAATGTGGTTAGAGGCCAAATGCTTGGCAGAGACAGGAAGTGAAATGTGGGTTTTGGAAAAGGAGAGTCATTAAGGTGTAAGCTCTTACTTCAGCTAACGGTGGAGCAAGAGTATGTGTCATATGAGGTGAGGACGTTGCGTCAGAGGGTGGGTGAGAAGGCAGGAGGAGACATGGGGAAGCGTGTGAATACTCAGCCTCATTCTGGACATAACACATACCCGAAGCTTTCAGGCCAGTTTGAGGACCTACCCCGGGCAGTGTGGAGAAGAACCCTGGACATCTATCTCACTCTCTGGGTCTCAGCTGTTACTCTGCACAAGCCGAGGTTGGAGGGGAGAAGTTCCAGGTCCTCCCAGCTCTGCAGCAGGTGGGCTCTGCAGGGTTCCTTAGCGGGAGACTGCAGACCCCAGTGATCCCTTGCCGCCCTTCCCAGGCAGACAGTGTGAGCTGATGCCTTACCTGTGCCAACCCCCGCCCACCTGCCCAGGTCTCCCTGCTCCCCGAGGCCCCAGCTCTGCCTCCACTGCTTTCCCTGGCACAAGAATAGACCCACACAGTCTGCCCTGAAGATGCCGAAGCTGCTTCAGTCCTAGGACCTTTGCACATGTCTCTCCCTCACCTGGTGCACTCTTTCCCTGGTCTTTAAAGGCTCCTCTTGCCCTACAATTTTCACTAACAAACATTACCTCCATGAGACCCTTCCTGAGCTCCACCCAGCCTCGGTCTGGTCACATCACATTCAGTTCAGTTCAGTCGCTCAGTCATGTCCGACTCTTTGTGACCCCATGAATCGCAGCACGCCAGGGCCCCCTGTCCATCACCAACTCCCAGAGTTCACCCAAACTCATATGCATTGAGTCGGTGATGCCATCCAGCCATCTCATCCTCTGTAGTCCCCTTCTCCTCCTGTCCCCACTCCCTCCCAGCACCAGGGTCTTTTCCAATGAGTCAACTCTTCACATGAGGTGGCCAAAGTACTGGAGTTTCAGCCTCAGCCTCAGTCCTTCCAATGAACACCCAGGACTGATCTCCTTTAGGATGGACTGGTTGGATCTCCTTGCAGTCCAAGGGACTCTCAAGAGTCTTCTCCAGCACCACAGTTCAAAAGCATCAATTCTTTGGCACTCAGCTTTCTTCACGGTCCAACTCTCACATCCATACATGACTGCTGGAAAAACCATAGCCTTGACTAGACGGATCTTAGTCGACTGCTGGAAAAACCATAGCCTTGACTAGATGGATCTTAGTCGGCAAAGTAATGTCTCTGCTTTTGAATATGCTATCTAGGTTGGTCATAACTTTTCTTCCAAGGAGTAAGCATCTTTTAATTTCATGGCTGCAATCACCATCTGCAGTGATTTTGGAGCCCCCCCAAAATAAAGTCTGACACTTTCCACTGTTTCCCCATCTATTTCCCATGAAGTGATGGGACCAGATGCTATGATCTTAGTTTTCTGAATGTTGAGCTTTAAGCCAACTTTTTCACTCTCCTCTTTCACTTTCATCAAGAGGCTTTTTAGTTTCTCTTCACTTTCTGCCATAAGGGTGGTGTTATCTGCATATCTGAGGTTATTGATATTTCTCCCGGCAATCTTGATTCCAGCTTGTGCTTCTTCCAGCCCAGCGTTTCTCATGATGTACTCTGCATATAAGTTAAGCAGCATGACAATATACAGCCTTGACATACTCCTTTGCTGTATTTTCTTCCTAACATTTACCACAATCTGAAGTCTTCCTTTTATTGCTGCTCAACCCCTTGTCTCTTGTCTGTTTCCACAAGAGTCTTGGACTTTGTATACCAACTTCTGGATCCCCACAGTGCATCTACACAGAAGTAGATGCTCAGGAAAGAGATGAATAAACACGCCTGCTTTTTACCCTCTATGGCAATGAAAAAACATATGTAATGAGCCCTTGTCTGTACAGAGCTCTTTGTATATATTATTTCATTAATCATTTAATCCTCATGACAACTCTACTATGTAGATACTATTAAGATCCCTTTTACAGAAGAGGGCATGGATCATTATAGAGGTGAAGTCCTTGCTGAAGGTTACACAGCTTCTGAGCCATGAAGCCTAGGTTTGAACCCAGGCAGTCTGACTGCAGAGCTGGTGCCGTAAGTTCATGTACTGTTCAATCACCTAAGCCAGTGCTTCTCAGACTTTAAGGTGCTTATGAATCACCTGGGGATCTTGTTAAAATCCAAGATCTGATTTAGCAGGTCTGGGATGGGGACCTGAGATTCCGTGTCTCCAACAAGTTTCCAGCCAGTGCTGCTCATCCATGGAAAACACCTTTCAGGAAGGAAGGGAGAGATAGAGGGAGAGAAACTGAGGCTTAGAAAGGTCAGGTGGTTTTCCTTAGATCATGCAGCCAGTTCATGGCCAGCCCACTATTCTGGCTCCTAGCCCAAAAGCTCTTCAAACAACTCAGAAACGCTAAGGATTTTAAAGCATGTACACATCTTCAAAGACCCTGTGCAGAGAACAGTCACCTGAATTAGAGATTGCAGAGGGGCCCATGATGATGGCCTGTGCCCCTTGCTGATCATGATCAGGGTACCTGATTGCAGCTGGGCTTCTTTCCCTCCCGGGGCAGAGGGGATGGGGGGGAGAAAGGGTACGTGGAGATCACACACTTCAGCACCCTGAGTGTATGTGCTCAAAGGAAGTTTGGAAATTCTGGGAGACCACTCTTATCTCTCAAAACAAAAACTGTCATGCCAGGACAGAAAGTGCTGCTATCTTGGGTTTATCAAGTTTTCTCTGGCTGTTTTAGAGTTTGCCGATATAGTATTTATTACAGGGAACATCAGCTCATTCGGGGCTGCCTCTACCCTTCCCATGCCTTCCCCGTTCCTGTCTTCCTGACACAGAGGATTCAGTTCCTGAAGACTTTTATGCATCCATCTGTTTCCCTTCCCACCCAGCAGAAGTCCCTTCTGGAAGATGGTCATCCATCCTCCAGTGGAACACACCACAGGGTACTCAGGACCTGCAGAGCCCTGTCCGCTCTAGGACAGCTCTTACCCTGGGAGGGACTTTATGCTCTGAGCTGGAGTCACTTTTCCAGGAAAATGTCACCCAAGGCTACAAAGATTAGGAAAAGCCATAATGGCCTTAAAACTGAAGGGCCCGCCAGTTTGTAAAGTGATGTTTTAAAAACATTTATCTGTGATGGGTACTGTGCTAGACATTTTCACATACATGTCACCTTGTATAATATTACAAGCACAGCCTGAAGTGTGTAGTGATCAATCCCTCTTTTGTGTAAGGACACTGAGACTCAGGAAGAGATTAAGGGACTAGGCTCAAGAGAGACAGCCACTATCATTACTATTACATCATAGCTGCCCATCCTCATTCTATCCCAAAGCCCAATAGATAGTTGAAGAACATTCTTTCATGGTTGTCTCCTGTCCTGCTTTTCCATCTTACAAATTAAATACTCCTGTTTCCTTTAATCTTTCTCCCCAGTTATTGCAACCAAATTCCCTGGTGGCTAAGATGATAAAGAGTCCACTTTAAATGCAGGAGATCTGGGTTTGACCCTGGGTTGGGAAGATCCCCTGGAGCGGGGCATAGCAACCCACTTGAGTATTCTTGCCTGGAGAATTCCATGGACAGATGAGGCTGGCAAGGTACAGTCCATAGGGTCAGCAAAGAGTCGGACGTAACTGAGCAACTAACACTTTCATTTTTCATTAATTGAAGCCATGCTGTGAGCCAGGCACCCAATATGGAGACTGAATTCATTTCCGTAAAAACCCTAAGGCATCTCCATTTTATAGATGAGCCAAATATTGGAACTAAGAGAAGTAATTTGTCCAAATTCACTTAATTAGTAAGTGACAGAAAGTGAGGATTTGAGCCTGGGCTTTGGAGACTGAAAATGAGAAAAATGTTGGGATGGAAGGAGAACAGTGGGAATCAAGTGAGAAATGTTGCAAACTTGGAAGTTCTCCCATCGTGACTGTTGTGTTGCCAGGCGTGGCCTCCCTTACTCAATAGCCTCACACTAAATAGATCTTCAGGGGGAACTGAATCTGTGAGGAGGAGGGACTTGAGTTATTGAGGGCTTTGTTGGTGAGAAGGTTGTTTTTGTTTAATCACTAAGTCGTGTCTGATTCTTTGCTACCCCATGAACTATAGCCCACCAGGCTCCTCTGTCCATGGGATTTCCCAGGCAAGAATACTGGAGTGGGGTGCCATTTCCCTTCTCCAGGGGATCTTCCCAACCCGGGGATCAAGCATGCATCTCCTGCATTGGTAGGTAGGTTCTTTACTGTTGAGCCACCTTCACACCAATTGTAAGTACTTGAAAAAAAAAAAAAAGCTTTATCGAGATGTTCAGTTCAGTTCAGTTCAGTCGCTCAGTCATGTCCGACTCTCTGCAGCACGCAGAGATTCACCCCATGAATCGCAGCACTCCAGGCCTCCCTGTCCATCACCATCTCCCGGAGTTCACTCAGACTCACGTCCATCGAGTCCGTGATGCCATCCAGCCATTTCATCTTCTGTCGTCCCCTTCTCCTCCTGCCCCCAACCCCTCCCAGCATCAGAGTCTTTTCCAATGAGTCAACTCTTCGCATGAGGTGGCCAAAGTACTGGAGTTTCAGCTTTAGCATCATTCCTTCCAAAGAAATCCCAGGGCTGATCTCCTTCAGAATGGACTGGTTGGATCTCCTTGCAGTCCAAGGGACTCTCAAGAGTCTTCTCCAACACCACAGTTCAAAAGCATCAATTCTTCGGCGCTCAGCCTTTTTCACAGTCCAACTCTCACATCCATACATGACCACAGGAAAAACCATAGCCTTGACTAGACAGACCTTAGTTGGCAAAGTAATGTCTCTGCTTTTCAATATACCATCTAGGTTGGTCATAACTTTTCTTCCAAGGAGTAAGCATCTTTTAATTTCATGGCTGCAGTCACCATCTGCAGTGATTCTGGAGCCCCCAAAAATAAAGTCTGACACTGTTTCCACTGTTTCCCCATCTATTTCCCATGAAGTGAAGGGACCGGATGCCATGATCTTTGTTTTCTGAATGTTGAGCTTTAAACCAACTTTTTCACTCTCCTCTTTCACTTTCATCAAGAGGCTTTTTAGCTCCTCTTCACTTTCTGACATAAGGGTGGTGTCATCTGCATATCTGAGGTGATTGATATTTCTCCCGGCAATCTTGATTCCAGCTTGTGTTTCTTCCAGTCCAGCTTTTCTCATGATGTACTCTGCATATAAGTTAAATAAGCAGGGTGACAATATACAGCTTTGACGTACTCCTTTTCCTATTTGGAACCAGTCTGTTGTTACATGCCCAGTTCTAACTGTTGCTCCTGACCTGCATACAGATTTTTCAAGAGGCAGGTTAGGTGGTCTGGTATTCCCATCTCTTTCAGAATTTTCCACAGTTTATTGTGATCCTCACAGTCAAAGGCTTTGGCATAGTCAATAAAGCAGAAATAGATGTTTTTCTGGAACTCTAATTGATGTATAATAAACTGTATCTATTTAAGGTATATAATTTGTTAGGTTTTGGCATACAAATATACCCATGAAACCATCACCACAATCAAGATATTTTAAATATATGTCATAAATCCAAAAGGATGGCATCCCCAGTAATGAATGTTGAGGGTTCTGAACTTAATGGAAGGTCCAGTATAAGGACTCAGGAAGGGTGTAAACTATCTCCAATCCCTGGAAAGTCTTGAGGTAGCCTTAGACCTAAGGTCAGCTCTTGTCTAGATCTGTAGGACAGGTCTCCGGCCTCCCTCTGCTTCTAGATTTGTGCTGCTTGGCAGTTTTCTGACTTATTTTGGCCTTGAGGCCAGAGCCCTTGGCTCCAGCGCTGTTTGGGTTCTCTGGATTCCTGTGAACCTTCCAAGAGTAGGTTAATGATCAAGTTCTTGGGGTTGAAAAATCAAATAAAATGGAACCTAGCGTGGCTGGTCCTCCAGCTCAGTGGCCTGTCCTTGCAGGGTTTTGGATTCAGTAAGGATAAGGTGGCCCATCCGAGTCTCCAAGAGGATACCCAGGAGATAAGAGGCACAGGGCCAGTATCTACTTCCCATCTTCCTGCTGCCCATCTTTCCTCATCCTTGCCTCCTGAAGCCTCATCCCTAAATACATACTGCGTTAAAGGGACCCTAAGTCTTGTGGATTCTGATTGAAGGACTGATTGCAGAGTCTTGCTGTAAGATAGATGAATGGCCTAAATCCCTCTTCACTCTAAGACCTTCCACGTAACCCCTCTGGTTGAAATCATTTCTGCCTGCTCTAAATTCCCAGAAACTCTCCATATGTCCCCAGTCTCCTTCTACTCTTTGAAACATAATTATTCACTTCCTGGGTTGTACACTTTCTCAGGCATGGTCCTGGTTCGGTCTGCCTTTGCATCCCATGGAGTGTAGTAATACACGTGGAGGCTGTTGAACAAATGAATGAATGGCCCACCTTGTCCTAAACCTCGGGGAAGAGCTGTGCTTATACAGGACTCAAAGCTGAGCCTAACGTTACCCCAGTGTCTCTCACACCGGATGACACATGTGGAGTATCAGTATATTACACCCCAAATGTGATTCTCGCTCAGATGATATAAATAGAGCCAGAAAGATACACACACCGTCCTTGCACACTCTGTTCATTCTCAGCAAAGGTGAAGCTTAGCTTGACAGCCTTGGCTCACAGAAGGAAATGTACTGCAGCCACTTATGTGACTGCTGTCCAGAGACTGCCATAGCTGGTGAGTCTGTCTCCAGGGAGACGTGGCTCCCGACTCCCGTGGTTCCAGTGGATGCTAATGAGCCAGGGGAGAATAGGTAGCTGAAGTGGGAGAGAATAGTTCTGAGCAAGGGGATGGGGGGCGGGGAGCTCAGCAACTAGGGTCCCATTTGGAAAGGAGTCTACAGAGTCCTGGTACTGTGGGCCACCAGTCCAATTCCCCATCCAAAGATAGATAGGGAAAGATCCAAATGATTAGGTGCTTTAGGTCACTGGAAAGGAATTCATTCATGGATCAGGCAAAATTTAGTTTGAAGTATAGGCATGACTAGATTATGGTTTCTCAGAGTTTTAGATTTCAGGCATCAGTGAAATTTCAAAAATAAATTTGGGGACTTCCCTAGTGGTCCTGTAATTAAGAATCTACCTTGCAGTGCAGGGGACGTGCATTCAGTCCCTGGTCAGGGAACTAAGATCCCACATGCCATGGAGCAACTAAGCCCATGTGCCACAACTAGACAGTCCGAGCGCCGCAAGAAAGGATCCTGCACGGTGAAACCAAGACCCATGGTAGCCAAATAAATAAATAATTTTTTAGAAAATGATTAATGCATAAGTAAATTTGGACACAAAATCAGGTGTCTACTTTTAAAATATTGCTGATTATTGATGTTATACAAAAATGTAAACTATCATCCTTTTACAATTATTCCTAAAAAGAAATGGCAACAACAACAATAATAGAAACAAAAAGACAGTTGACAGCCTTGCATGGACAGCTGTCTATCTCAGCTAACATTTATTTAGTGCTAACAGTATGCTAGGCACCATTCTAAATATTTTATTTTCATTTCATTTGACACCATGCATATTACATCATTTACATTTTTCCTTCCCTACAAAAGGAAAATTTCATCATGGGCCAGCGGCACCAGTTTATACCCAAGAGTTCAGAAATCACTAGCTGAAAGAACTTTTAGAGGTAACTTACAGCACTAGGAGTCAAACTCCTATGAACCTTCAAGCTTCTGCCTGGTGCAGAGGCCAGGACAAGATCTTTCAGGGTAAATTCTTGAAATAGGATCACAAAGACCTCCCTCTGATGTTTTCTTTAAGAAGTGGGACCCAGTGAGTTCTGTTCCCAGTTGCAACCGAGACTTGCAAGCTTGTAGCTTTTATCGACATATGCGATGACCCAAGTAATTCGCCATCCAGCCAAAGATAAAATGCTTCCAACTACATTTTTGGGTCATGAAAGATGAAGGAAAAGCAACCACTTTTGCAAGATAGGTCCTTTTCTCCCTTTCCCTGCCTGTAGTTTGAAAAGCTTAATATTCCGCTATCATGTTTCACAACGAACACAAACCAGATGGCTGAAGCCAAAGGAAAAAATGCTGGGTTGAGTAACAGGGTATGAATTAAATAACTCTTAAACAGCCATGTAAAAAAATTCCTAAGTGTTTCCTAATTTCTGGATTAAAGGAGGCCTGAAATTGAAAGAGAATATAAAGGACCTTAGGACACTGCATGGGTGGGGGCTTCCCAGCTGGCTCAGTGGTAAAGAATCTTCCTACAAATCCCCTCATAAGAGATGTGGGTTTGATCCCTGGTTGGGAAGATCCTCTGGAGTAGGAAATGGCAACCCATTCCAATATTCTTGCCTAGGAAATCCTATGGACAAAGGAGCCTGGCGGGCTACAGTCCATGGGGTCACAGAGGTGGACACCACTGGGCACTCACTGTGGACACTGCCTCTAGACAGAAGGCCCTTCTTCAGATGGGCAGCCAGCAAGGTCATCCATTGCTAAGTCTCCCCAGAGATCAGACACATCTTCAAAAGGAGGAAGCGAGTGGGAGGCACGGTTGTTTATTTTTCCAGTGCTTAACAAATCAGCTCAAGAAAACCCAATGTCAGGCCTAGACAGGAAATACTACATTTCGGGAGATAGCGTTTTAATATCCAGATGGAAAAGGAGCCAGATTCAGAATAGCATGTGGTTTGAGTCCAGACAAACCTATGCCGTTCCTTCCCCTCAACCACCTTGCTTCCCTGAATAGGAAAGAAGGATGCACAAAAAGATAGGATAAGATGCCACACAAAAAAATTCAAACTACTTCTTATTCCCAAAGAACCAGATTTGGAGGAAACATGAAGAACGTAGCAAGCGTAACGTAGTAGAAAGAGCATTTACGTAAATGTAAGAAGAACTTAATCTGAAGGGCGAGTCCTAGCCTCTACGTCATGGACGTTTAGACTCATGGGGCTGGAATGTTTAAACTCTGGTCGGGGTGTGGGGAGCCCTGGAGAGTGATAACTCCATTTTTTATCAGCTCTGTGAACCTTGGGTAAGTCACTTTTTCCTGAGTCTCGGTTTCCTTATCTGCCATATCATTAGAAAAGACCCTGATGCTGGGAAAGATTGAGGGCAGAAGGAGAAGGGGACAGAGAGGATGAGATGGTTGGATGGCATCACTGACTCAATGGACATGAGTTTGAGCAAGCTCCTGGAGATGGTGGAGGACAGGGAATCCTAGTGTGCTGCAGTCCACGGAGTCGCAAAGAGCCAGACACGACTGAGCAACTGAACAAGTCCCACTTTACAAAGGAGGAAGATAAGACCTTAAGGATTCAGCAACTTGGCCAAAGTCAGAGCCCAGTAGATATCTTATTGCAAGCCTGTGCTCTTGTCCCTAAACCACACCAAGATGAGCTCATAGGCACTGAAATGCTTATAATGAGCCAGGCTGTGCAGTCAGTTGTCCCTGGTGGTTATTAGGTACAGACGTTCATCTGGCATGTGCAAACAGACATGTCCGCCCACTTCTTCACATGTCCACAAAGACACTCACACCAGACAGTGCTTTACAAATAGAAGCAAGTTCCTACTCTGACCAGCATGAGAGTACGGCAGGAGTAAATGGACAAGCCCAGGGACTCTCCTGTAAATCCAGGCTTTGCAGTAGCTCCAGCCATAGGAAAAGCAGTCGTGGGTCATGGACAGTTGTTCATGCTCTAATGCCAGTTCTTCTTCTTTTTAAAAATATTTATGTATTTATCTAGTTATTTATTTGGCTCTACTGGGTCTTATTTGCAGCACAAGGGGTCTTTTGTTGCAATGAGCAGGCTTCTCTCTAGTTGTGGCTCTCGGGCTAGCAACTCCACAGTGCTCAGGCTCAGTAGTTGCCATGCAGCATGGGGGATCTTAGTTCCCCGACCAAGGATTGAACCTATGTCCCCTGCACTGAAAGGTGAATTCTTAACCCTTGGACCACTGAGGAAGTCCCTCTAATGCCAGTTCTGACCTTTCCAGCAGGGCTGACATTCACTTCCCTCGGGGAGAAGCCTAGTCCAACCATCCTGCCTCAGAAATGAGTTTTTTTCTAAGAGGTTAAAGCAAACCATGTCTGCTCTGATTGGTCATTCCTCTGGGGAGGTCTGGGAAAAGAGCGTTGACTTTGAGGAAATGATAAAGACAGAGTGAACTCCTGATCTGTACCCAAGGGGAAAATGCTCATGCATAATTAGTGGAGTGCTGATTACACAAATCATTTTAAAGAGCAATTTAAAGGAATTTTAAAGCCATTCATAGCCTGGGACCAACACTTCCATTGTTAGAAACCTATGCTAAAGAGTTAATCAAATAGAATGAACAAAAGTTTATGTATTAGAATGTATTCACATATGAAGATGTTCACTGCAGTTAGAACACTGGCACAAACTAAACATCCCAGAATAGGAAAGTGACTAATTAAATTACAATTCATGAATCCATACAGTTGAAATATAATGCTGTTAGTAAAATAGGTTACAAAGCACTTTTATGACTTGAATAAATGCTCTTGATATAAAAAGTAGAAAGACTACAGAACTATGTATATAGTAAAATCTCTGTGAGTGTACACCTACATACATACATATATATATATATATATATATACACATATATGTGCTCAGTCACTAAGTCATGTCCAACTCTTTTCAACCCACAGACTGTAGCCCATCAAGCTCAGACTCTGTCTGTGGAGTTTCTCAGGCAAGAATACTGGAGTGGAGTGTATATACGTACCATACACATATAGGGGCTTCCCTGGTAGCTCAGAGGTTAAAGCGTCTGCCTGCAATGCGGGAGACCCGGGTTCGATCCCTGGGTTGGGAAGATTCCCCTGGAGAAGGAAATGGCAACCCACTCCAGTATTCTTGCCTGGAGAATCCCATGGACGGAGGAGCCTGGTGGGCTACAGTCCACGGGGTCGCAAAGAGTCGGACACGACTGAGCGACTTCACTTCACTTCACACACACATATATATAAAAGACTGAAAGGAAATTTTACAGATCTTCATTTTTTTCTGGGTTATTTTTGTCCCTGTTTTCCAATTTTGTATAATAAGTATGTATAACGTCTATTTTTTTTATGTTACTTTTAAAATTACTGAAATGTCTAAGTGCTACTTGTCTTTAAAAGGCTTCTCCGTTGCTTGAGTAACTACAGGAACCGCCCAGCTGTCCCTCTGCCCCCACCCCATTCCACTAGATTCCCAGCCCAGTCTGTACTGTCTCCAGGGTTGTCTTGTCTGACTCCAAGCTGATCAATTTAATACTCTTGGTCCAATACAGGCTCTGGCTACTTGTTGCCTTTAGACTGGAAGGTTGGTCCAAACTCCTTTGTATGGTTTGCTGTTCAACCACATAGGCCAGACTCTCAGATCTTCTGGCCTCAAGCATGGTCTTCCCTCTGCATAGAACACCCTTTCCCCTCTTTCTCTGCCTGCGAAAGCCTTACTTGCTTTGATCGGCAAGTTCAGAAGTGAGCCCCTCTGGGAAATCTTACCCGTGAATCCCAAGCAGAGCTGGTTACTGTTGGCTCTACTCCCAAAGACTTTGCCCATAGCTCTGTTTTAGCAAATATAATTTATTGTAATAAGTATATTTTAATATCTCTTGCTGCCCCTTTAACTTCCTTCCTGTATAAGACCATATGACTGTGAGGATGAAGTCTGAGACTCATTTATCTTGGTATGCCTGGTGCCTGGCACAGAGTACTTGTCTGGTGATGGATAGATAAAGAAACTGGTGGGACTGAGCTAGACCAGAGGAGGCAGCAGGGAGTCCTAAAGCCAAGGGGTTGTTGTTCAGTTGCTCAGTCATGTCCAGTCGCTCAGTCTTTGTGACCCCGTGGACTACAGCATGCCAGGCTTTCCTGTCCTTCACTATCTCCTGGAGTTTGTTCAGACTCATGTCCATCGAGTTGGTGATGCCATCCAACCATCTCATCCTCTGTTATCCCCTTCTCATCCCGCCTTCAGTCTTTCCCAGCATCAGGGTCTTTTCTAATGAGTCAGTTCTTCACATCAGGTGGCCAAAGTATTGTAGCTTCAGCTTCAGCATCAGTTCTTCCAATGAATATTCAGGACTGATTTCCTTTAGGATTGACTGGTTTGATCTCCTTGCTGTCCAAGGGACTCTGAAGAGTCTTCTCCAGCACCACAGTTTGAAAGTATTAATTCTTTGGTGCTCAACATTCTTTATGGTCCAACTCTCTGAGAGACTGGCTTGTGTCGTTGAAAGTCACAATCTGTGTAAGATGGTGGTAAACTGACTTTCATTCCATTGCAGGCAAAGAGACTTAAGTTAGCCAGAAAATTTGCACAGTTTTCCATCACTGGAGTAGATGAATGTTTGGGATAGGAGGATGGCTTCAGAAGAGGGGAGACACCTCCCTGTGTAATAAAGGTTGGACGCTGTCCTTCTTGAAGACTGCAGGGTGGACAAGGGAACCTCTGCCAGACCCAAGCTTCAGCGAATTATCCGAGTAAGCAGGGTGGAGGGCTCTCTCCATCTCCCCAGCCCACTATGATTCTGCTATAGGCCGGGTGGGTTTCCATGTCAGCTGCACTTCCAAACCCAGATCTACAGTTTGAACCTAAAGGCCCTCAGATGAGAAGACTGTGCTGTGAGGCCAATTGCTCACAGAGCCCAGCAGGGATCTTGGCTCCACAATACTCATTAGCATCTTAAGTTCACATAAATATATGTGAGGCCTCCCCTGGGAGTCCTGGACGCCCTCGCAGCCAAAGTGAAATCTCTCCCTCTTTGTACCTCCTCCTGTGTCTTCTGAGCCCAGCTGACTCCTGGAGCCCAGTGTGCTGTAGCTAATCTCCGCAAGGAGCACTACAGCTTATTTTCAGGGTGCAAAACTAGATGTTTGGTCCTTTGGGAGACTAGCTCTGTTCTGCCCCTCCCCTCCTTGTGGTGGTCCAGAATCTCTAAAGACCAGGGGTTTCCCCGCTGTTCCTCTCTCAGCACAGATTCTGGACACTAGACTGCAAAGTGAACCCACAAAATGCCTGCAGGATAGCCCAGACTGGATGTTGCAAAATGTAGGACTGCGGGAGTAAAGACACTTGGAGGTTTTTGTCCTTAAATGGCCCCCAGTCTAATGGAATATGTAAAAAAGAGAAGGAAAATCAGAAACCAGAAAGCTGAGACACAGTACAACCGCAGAGAGATGAAAATGGAGAAGATAATCAGCAGTGTGAGAAGCCTGTAAACTCCCGGGAAGGAAGTCTGGCTCCATCCAACCTCAGAGCTTCTTGGAGGAGGTGAATTTTGACAGGAGAAGGATAGAATTGGGAAGGGAACTGACTACTGCGTGGGGACAGTGATTGCGTCCCCCCACACCCAGGGGCCTTTCAGGGCAATCGGAATGGCAGGGAGAAAGCAGTTTCAGTTCACAGACTCCCAGGAATAACTTCCTCTCATTCCCAAGTAACTAGCCTGACTACCACAGTTGTTTCCAAGTCTGGAAGGAAAGAAGGGCTTTCAGAGAAAAGCTAGGGAGTGAAGTCAGTGGAAACCCTATGTATATGGGGAGAGCCTGGAGTGGGTGGCTGTCCCTCAGTGCTTTCTGCCCAGCTGCAGGGTGTGGAACTGCTGCAGCTCTGCCTGGTGAAATGCATGACTCTGCTTCTGCAGCTTGCTCTGCATAGAAAGCACACACATGCTGTAGAGGACTAGAGGAGGGCGGTGGACAAAGTAGGAGGGGGAAATTTTGGTGGCAGGTTTCCAACCTCTGACAGCATTTTTAGCTCTGATTCTTTTTTGGATTTTTTTCTCTTATATGAAGTGTCTTACTATGTGATAGAATTAAATTTAATTACATATTTGATACACACAATTTCAAAATAAAATTACCAGTATTATTACTGATAAGTAGACTACTGTTAAGATTTAACTCTGTTTCTTCACAAAATATATTCCACTAAATATGAAAAGTCAAAAAACTATGTGGAAAACAATTTTTTGAGTGTTTGCATGTATCTCTAACTTGATATACAGTTAGGTTCGTGTTTTCACTTTGTTTTCATATTTTAGGGCTTTTACTTCACTTCTAATCTCTTTCATCCTCTTCTCTTTTTTTTAAACTTTTTATTTTCTATTGGAGTATAGCCAGTTAACAATGTTGTGATAGTTTCAGGTGAATAGAGAAGGGACTCAGCCATGCATATACATGTATCCCTTCTCCCTCAAACTCGCCTCCCATCCAGACTGCCACATAACTCTGTCAGCTCAGATTCTTTGGTCGAGGTTTCTGCAGTCCCACTCTCTTTGCTAACCTGACGGCCCCAGTGAGGCTAAGAACGGGCATCCTGCTTTCTGAGGCATCTTTCACCCTAGTCATCTATCCATCTTTCTTCCTTGGGCCTAAGAGAGCCCAGGCTCTACATCTGCTTCTCATGGACCATGATCAGCCTCCCCATCCACAGCAGACTCTCCTGGACAGGGAGGGAGGCAGGTTTCACAGGTAGGGAGGCGCTTTCCTGGCTCTGAGATCCTCAACTTGAAGTCACAGCAGGTAACATTGGAAGAATCCTTAGGGGTTGTTAATTTTAAATCACACCTCAAGATCGAGTAAAGAGTTGACTGGGCTGTAATCCATGGTCTTCTTGCTACCACGGTAAGAGGCGGCACAGAAGGGAGGTTACAGCACCGTGTCTGACTTTATACCCCTTCTTTCTGACTTGAATGTGATGAAACCTGGAATGAGTTTTTGAACATCTCTAAGGGTCTGTTTCCTCAGCTACCAAAAAGAAAGAAAAGAAGACAGTAGTGAATAATAATTCACCTTTGTAGAATGACCTGCATGATTATTGATGATAAGAGCACTCACTTACTGAGTACTAACTGTGTGCCCCTGCTGTGTGGGTATCACTCCACCAAGCCCAGCACTGTGCCCCAGAGATGGTCATTTACCTATAATTGTGACCACACACAGACCCAAGTCACTGGTGCTGGTCATAGACATGCCTCTCCTTTGCTTCTGAGATGATGGAACTCCTTTGGTGCCCAGTTTCTAGAGGTCAGAGGGCCTCAGAGCAGGAGAGCAGTTTGCATTCAGTCTGAGCCCTGACTTGCTGACCCGTCCTCTGGCACTGGGGAAAGGTCTCCGGCCTTCTGGTCCAAACACAGCCTGCCCTCATCTTATTTAAACAAGGCCACGGAGGCAGGCAGAAGGCCTGTAGTCGGGGAGGAAGAAACAAGGGCTGTTTGGGATTCCATGTAGACTCTGGGCTATTGAAGCTGTCAGGCTGATACACAAGCTCTGTCAGGCTTGTAGCTCTTGGCATTCTGGCTGCTTCCCCATGATGACCATTTATAGTCAATCCCTCTGAAGCGAGTGAAGCCCTGGGGTTGGGCAGAAGTGGTGAAGCTGGAGGAGAGGCACCTGGCCGAGGGAAGGCAGGAGTGGGGTGAGGGTGGGGGACGGGGGTCACTACAGCCACCTGCCTACCTCCACATGATACACGGTCCCGGAACCTGGCCTCAGCTCCCCCTTTAGGCCTGAGATGTAAGAGCAAGCCAGTGCTGAAATGGAGTTGAGAGGTGGAAGGGTTTGGATGGATTGAGGCCACAAATCATGGATTTATAGAGAAGTGTTTTGTTTGTTTTGGCTGTGCTTGGCAGCATGTGGGATCTTAGTTCCCTGACCAGGGATTGAACGCACACCCCCTGCATTGGAAATGCAGAGTCTAACCACTAGGCCTCCAGGGAAGTCCCTAGAGAGTTTTGATGTAGGACAAGCCCATATGGTTTTGTGGTAGGAAATTCAGCCCCTACACCCCTTGAAGTTTTCTCTGATTTTCCCTTAAAATGTAATTTAAGATGTCTTTTTTTTTTTTAATAATACTGGGAGTAGGTCACCTTTAACATTGCTCAAGAAAGAAAAAGATGGCTTGACAGTGTCCACAGTCCAGTCTGATTGGTAACCTGTGACTTCCATTGCTGTGATTTCCATGGTGTCTACTTCAGAGAGGGCACTAGACTACATGGGTCTTAGGTAGACCCCGTGCTCTCCTAGCGACTCTGATGGTGACAGATTACGAGGTGGGCTTGGAAACAGTCCTGCAGAGTCAAGGTTGAGTAACAAGGACACTCCTCAAAGCCAGCGGGTGAATTGCTCGAAAGATGGAAAACTCCATGTAATGGAGGCTTGCTGGCTGCTAAGACCAAAGAAAAACAGTACTGTAAGGTGTTCCCCATGGGCCTACATGCATGTGTCAGAATACAGAATGATAATAATGACCTTGTTAACCATGATAGGGCTATGGGTGGGTGGGGGAAGGATGGGCAGAGACAAGGGGTAGAAAGAAGCATTGATAGTTTTGTCCTAGATACCAGATACTGGGTTGGGAGCTTTATATACACTAATTTATTGCTTATTTACTTAAAAAATTAATATATATTTTATTTATATATTTGATGGCATCAGGTCTTAGCTGCAGCATGTGAGATCTTCAATCTTCTTTTAGTTGCAGTGTGCAGAATCTAGTTCCCTGAACAGGGATAAAACCTGGGCTTCCTGCTTTGGGAGCTCCAAGTCTTAGCCACTGAACCACCAGAGAAGTCCCTACATTAATTAATTTTTTAAGGTCTATAATGAAGTCAAGTGGGCCTTAGGAAACATCACTACGAACAAAGCTAATGGAGGTGATGGAATTCCAGTTGAGCTATTTCAAATCCTAAAAGATAATGCTGTTAAAGTGCTACACTCAATATGTCAGCAAATTTGGAAAACTCAGTAGTGGCCACAGACTGGAAAAGGTCAGTTTTCATTCCAATCCCAAAGGAAGGCAATGCCAAAGAATGTTCTCATCTCACATTCTAGTAAAATAATGCTCAAAATTCTCCAAGCCAGGCTTCAGCAATATGTGAACTGTGAACTTCAAGATGTTCAAGCTGATTTTAGAAAAGGCAGAAGAACCAGAGATCAAATTGCCAACATCTGTTGGATCATCGAAAAAGCAAAAGAGTTCCAGAAAAACATCTACTTCTGCTTTATTGACTATGCCAAAGCCTTTGACTGTGTGGATCACAACAAACTCTAGAAAATTCTGAAAGAGATGAGAATACCAGACCACCTAACTTGCCTCCTGAGAAATCTGTATGCAGGTCAAGCAGCGACAGTTAGAACTGGACATGGAACAGCAGACTGGTTCCAAATCGGGAAAGGCTGTGTATTGTCACCCTGCTTATTTAACTTATATACATAGTATATCATGTGAAATGCTGGGCTGGATGAAGCACAAGCTGGAATCAAGATTGCCAGGAGAAATATCAATAACCTCAGATATGTGGATGACACCACACTTACAGCAGAAAATGAAGAACTAAATAGCTTCTTGATGAAAGTGAAAGAGGAGAGTGAAGAAGTTGGCTTAAAACTCAACATTTAGAAAACTAAGATCATGACATCTGATCCCATCACTTCATGGCAAATAGATGGAGAAACAATGGAAACAGTGACAGACTTTTTTTGGGGGGCTCCAAAATCACTGCAGATGGTGACTGCAGCCATGAAATTCAAAGATACTTCCTCTTTGGAAGGAAAGCTATGACCAACCTAGACAGCATATTAAAAAGCAGAGACATTATTTTGCCAACAAAGGTCCGTCTAGTCAAAGCTATGGTTTTTCCAAAAGTCATGTATGTATTTGAGAGTTGGATTATAAAGAAAGCTGAGCACCAAAGAATTGATGGTTTTGAACTGTGGTGTTGGAAAAGACTCTTGAGAGTCCCTTAGAGTGCAAGGAGATTCAACCAGTCTATCCTAAAGGAAATCAGTCCTGAATATTCATTGGAAGGACTGATGCTGAAGCTGAAATTCCAATACTTTGGCCACTCAATGCAAAGAACTGACTCACTGGAAAAGACCCTGCTGCTGGGAAAGATTGAAGGCTGGAGAAGAAGGGGACGCCAGAGTATGAGATGGTTGGATGGCATCACTGACTTGATGAACATGAGTTTGAGTAAACTCCGGGAGTTTGGTGATGGACATGGAAGCCTGGCGTGCTGCAGTCCCTGGGGTGGCAAAGAGTTGGACATGACTGAGCGACTGAACTGAACCTTGAGAGGTCAGTTTTAGTCATATTTTACAGATGAAGAAACTAAGGCTTATTGCCTGTATTGCGTGCAGGCTCAGTCATGTCTGACTCTCTGCGACCCCATGGACTGTAGCCTGCTGAGCTCCCCTGTCCTTGGAAAAATTCCAGGCAAGAATACTGGAGTGGGTTCCCATGCCCTCCTCCAGGGGATCTTCCTGACCCAGGGATCCAACCTGAGTCTCCCGCATCTTCTGCATTGGCGGGTGGATTCTTTACCTCTCTGCCACCCAGGAAGCCCTTCTAAGACTATCATAGAGGCCAAGTAACTTGTTCAAGGTTTCAGACTTACCATATGATGGAGCTGGGATTCAAACTTCTTAATACTCTGTCAGGGCTTTTTAGCAGCTGAAGGTTAGTTACTTGTTCAGGACACTCTCATAGAGGGTGTGGGAGGTACATGTGCTCAGGAGGCCAGATGACAGACCAGAAGTGGCTGCAGTAAATATGAGGATCCTTCCATCAGGCTGAAAGATCTGAGATGCTGATGAGGTTCTCCAGTCTGAAGAGGTGCCTGTTCTTATCAGAACAGCCTGTTCCCTGCACAGCTTTGAATGACACTGTCACAGTTTCATTCTTCTGGTTCTTTTCTGGAATTTTGTAAAGATCATGACCTTTCTGTGATGACATCCTTTACTCCTTGGCTAAATGAAAACATACTTGGTTATGTTTCAACATTCTTTGGTTAGCTTCAAATCCAAGGATTCTGAGGTCCTGTTTTTATTAAATTGAGGAGTTTGTTATCACATTCTAAAAACCTTTTTTAGTGCAAACTACAAATTCATTCATTCATCCAAGTTTATTGAGTCATTGCTATATTCCCGACACTGCTTCAATACTGGGAACAGGAGAATGACTAAGTTCGTGTCTTCCTATTTGAGGCAGATATATTAGTATATGCCAAAACATTAAAACAAACCATTGTACAAATAGCTATTCTCACTCAATTGATTTTTCATTCATTTAAAAAAAAAAAACAAATGAGTTCACTGTGAGACACTATGTTAAGAGAAAAATTATGAAGAGTCAAATGGGGAAACATGAATAAATAGATTAATTATATGATACAAAGGGGGATAAAAGTCTATAACAATTAAGGGAAGTTTTTGGTTGGCATGTTACTATTGATTTACCTAGAAGTAAATGACTTAGTACTGTCCATGCAATAGAGTGAGCACTTAATAAATGGGAATATATGTTGCTGTTATTATCATCACTATTATTGTTCTTGTTAGCAAGCATTTGGTGAATTAATGTGGATTTTTTGTATAAAATTTATATCTGGGCAATATTTTTATCTCTCCAGTTTACAAAGAAAATTTTACAAAAATATGATTTAAGTGGTCCACCATATAATGATTTGTAGTATACAAAAATCAAGCAAATACTCTGGTCCTGACATATCCTTCTAGCTATGGGCCCTGGAACCCACAGCTAGTCAGTAGTCTGGGTCACTCAGTCTTAATGAAAACTGATTCTGACTCTACCTCAATCCTTTATGGTCCAGCCCTCAAAACATCTGATGTTACTGTCAAATCTTCTTCTCCTACTTCCTGTATTTGGGAAGTTGCTGGGTCCTCATCAACTGTTTGTTTGTTTTTTTACGGTTGATACCATCTTCTGCTAATATAGCCTTCATTCTTATGGGCAGCACCTCACCAGACCTTCTGCTAGTTACTTCTCAATCTGGCAGTCACAGAAAGGTTTATTTTTAAAAATCTTACTGGAGTATAGTTGATTTACAATGTTGTGTTAGTTTCAAGTGTACAGCAAAGTATTTCAGTTATACATATATATATCTCCACTCTTTTTTAGATTTTTTCCCATGTAGGTCATTACAGAATATTGAGTAGAGTTTCCTGTGCTATATAGTAGGTCCTCATTAGTTATCTGCTTTGTATATAGTATACATGTGTATATGTCAGTCGCAATCTCCCAATTTATCCCTCCCTCCTCTTACCGTCTGGTAACCATAGTTTGTTTTCTACATCTGTAACTCTATTTCTGTTTTGCATATAGGTTTATTTATACCCTTTTTCAGATTCCACATATAAGCAATATTTGTCTTTCTCTGTCTGACTTACTGCATTTAGTATGACAATCTCTAAATCCTTCAAGTAGCTGCAAATGGCATTATTTTGATCTTTTTTTATGGCTGAGTAATATTCTAATGTGTATGTGTATATCACATCTTTTTCCATTCCTCTATTGATGGACATTTAGGTTGCATCCACATTCTAGCTATTATAAACAGTGCTGCAATGAACATTGGGGTGCATGCATCTTTTTGAATCAAGAGTTTTCATCTTTTCTGGATATACACCCAGGAGTGGGATTGATGGATCATATGGTAGCTCTGCACTGACAAGGAAAGACTAGAAAGAGAAGTCAAGGAAACAATCCATCTACCATAGCATCAAAAAGAATAAAATACCTAGTAATAAACCTCCCTAAGGAGACAAAATACCCATTCTTCTCTAACATTGCTATGCGTGCAGATCACCTGGAGCTCTTGTTGAAATGCAGATTCTTTTTTTTTTTTTACTGAAACAAAGATTCTGACTCTGTAGGGGTTAGGGTCCTGCCTTTCTAACAAGCTCCTGTTGATGCTGGCGCTGCAGGTCCCTGGACCACACTTTGAGTAGTGAGCTGCCTGCCATAATCTCAAACCCTCTCTGTCAGTGACCTTCCCTTCTCTTGCTTGGGCCCTCCTCCCCTCCTCTAGGTTAGACCCAGCCTCCTCAGTGGTCTCCGCACCCATACATGCTACTTCCACCCCATCCTTTGTGCGTCTTAAAAACTCATCTTCTCAAGATATGACTGCCCCCAGCCTGCTCCCCTCCAAATGCCTTCCGTGACTCACTAGCAAACGGAACAGATTTCTCCAGCTACAGTGAAGACCTTCTTGAATTTAACCTCTGCCTCTTCGGTGTTTGAAATCTCAGGATTCTCATTGATTTCTCTTACTCCTTCTCTCTACCACTTCTTTGCCTCAGGGACTTGGTGGATTCTCTTCCTCCCACTGGTGCCCCTTCCCACTTCTAACAGTGGCTTTAATCTCAGCCCCCAAACCTGCTCCCTCCTTCAAGGCACATGGACATCCCTTCCCCAGCTTGAAATGATCTAGAAAGTGCTACAACTCTGGGCTCAAATATGGTCATTCATGGGACTTCCTGGGTGGTCCAGTGGTTAAGACTCCATGCTTCCACTTCAGGGGGCACCGGTTTGACCTATGGTTGGAAACTAAGATCCCACCTACCGTGGAGCCATAAATAAATAAAAAATAAATAAATGCACTTTCATCTTCCCTGGCGGGGTCCCCCATCTCTCTCAACAAACCTCACAGCGTCTCTCACAGGGCCTTGCTCCCACCCAGCCCTCAATCCTCTCATCCCAGTGCCTGAGAGATCTGTTTCCCAGTTCCTTTTAATGGGACTCTGTTCCATTTGCATTATTTATGCTCCTGTGTTAGATGAATTTTCATGGTGGTTCAGTTCAGTTCAGTTCAGTCACTCAGTCATGTCTGACTCTTTGCAACCCCATGAATTGCAGCGTGGCAGGCCTCCCTGTCCATCACCAACTCCCAGAGTTTACTCAAACTCACGTCCATCCAGTTGGTGATGCCATCCAGCCATCTCATCCTCTATCGTCCCCTTCTCCTCCTACCCCCAATCCCTCCCAGCATCAGAGTCTTTTCCAGTGAGTCAACTCTTCGCATGAGGTGGCCAAAGTATTGGATTTTCAGCTTCAGCATCAGTCCTTCCAATGAATATTCAGGACTGATTTCCTTCAGGATAGATGGGTTGAATCTACTTGCAGTCCAAGGGACTCTCAAGAGTCTTCTCCAACACCACAGTTCAAAAGCATCAATTCTTCGGCACTCAGCTTTCTTCACAATCCAACTCTCACATCCATACATGACCGCTGGAAAAACCATAGCCTTGACTAGATGGACCTTTGTTGGCAAAGTAATGTCTCTGCTTTTGAATATGCTATCTAGATTGGTCATAACTTTCCTTCCAAGGAATAAGCGTCTTTTAATTTCATGGCAACAATCACCATCTGCAATGATTTTGGGGCCCAAAAAAATAAAGTCTGACACTGTTCATGGTGGTAAACCACCTCAAATCCTGTTTGGAAATTGTTCAGTTCAGTTCAGTTGCTCAGTCACATCCAACTCTTTGTGACCCCATGGACCGCAGCACGCCAGGCTTCCCTGTCCCATACCAACTCCTGGAGCTTACTCAAACTCATGTCCATCGAGTCAGTGATGCCATCCAACCATCTCATCCTCTGTCATCCCCTTCTCTTCCCACCTTCAATCTTTCCCAGCATCAGGGTCTTTTCCAGCGAGTCAGTTCTTTGCATCAGGTAGCCAAAGTATTGGAGTTTCAGCTACAGCATCAGTCCTTCCAATGAATATTCAGGACTGATTTCCTTTAGGATAGACTGGTTGAGTCTACTTGCAGTCCAAGGGACTCTCAAGAGTCTTTTCCAACACCACAGTTCAAAAGCATCAATTCTTGGGCACTCAGCTTTCTTTACAATCCAACTCTCACATCCATACATGAGTACTGGAAAAACCCTAGCTTTGACCAGATGGACCTTTATTGGCAAAGTAATGTCTCTGCTTTTTAATATGCTGTTCAGGTTGATCATAGCTTTCCTTCCAAAGAGCAAGAATCTTTTAATTTCATGGCTGCAGTCAACATCTGCAGTGATTTTGGAGCCCCCCAAAATAAGGTCTGTCATTGTTTCCATTGTTTCCCCATCTATTTGCTATGAAGTGATGGGACCTCTTGATGAAAGTGAAGAAGAGAGTGAAAAAGTTGGCTTAAAGCTCAACATTCAGAAAATGAAGATCATGGCATCCAGTCCCATCACTTCATGGTAAATAGATTGGAAAACAGTGGAAACAGTGGCTGACTTTATTTTTTTGGCTTCCAAAATCACTGCAGATGGTGATTGCAGCCATGAAATTAAAAGATGCTTACTCCTTGGAAGGAAGTTATGACCAACCTAGACAGCATATTCAAAAAGCAGAGACATTACTTTGCCAACAAAGGTCCATCTAGTCAAGGCTACGGTTTTTCCAGTAGTCATGTATGGATGTGAGAGTTGGACTGTAAAGAAAGCTGAGTTCCGAAGAATTGATGCTTTTGAACTGTGGTGTTGGAGAAGACTCTTGAGAGTCCCATGGACAGCAAGGAGATCCAACCAGTCCATCCGAAAGGAAATCAGTCCTGGGTGTTCATTGGAAGGACTGATGTTGAAGCTGAAACTCCAATATTTTGGCCACCTAATGCAAAGAGCTGACTCATTTGAAAAGACCCTGATGTTGGGAAAGATTGAAGAAAGGAGGAGAAGGGGACAACAGAGGATGAGATGGCTGGATGGCATCACTGACTCAATGGACATGAATTTGGATAAACTCCGGGAGTTGGTGATGGACAGGGAGGCCTGGCGTGCTGTGGTTCGTGGGGTCGCAAAGAATCAGACACGACTGAGCGACTGAATTGAACTGAACTGATGGGACCGGATGCCATGACCTTAGTTTTCGGAATGTTGAGTTTTAAGCCAACTTTTTCACTCTCCTCTTTTGCTTTCATCAAGAGGCTCTTTAGTTCTTCTTCACTTTCTACCATAAGGGTGGTGTCATCTGTGTATCTGAGGTTATTGATATTTCTTCCAGCAATCTTGATTCTAGCTTGTGCTTCATCCAGCCCAGCATTTCGAATGATGTACTCTGCATATAAATTAAATAAGCAGGGTGACAATATACAGCCTTGATGTACTCCTTTTCCAATTTGGAACCAGTCTGTTGTTCCATGCCCATGTTTGGAAATTGGTAAGCTAGAAATCAGAAATAATCAGCTGCAAGAGTAGACATTCAGGAATTTTGTGTTAAATGAATAAATGGGTGCTTACTTCAGGGCCAAGAAAAGAGCAGGCTACTGTCTGCTCTTCCCACTCCTTCCTGCCTCTGGCCCTTTTGCACATCTGTCCCTCTAAATGTGCAAAACACATCTGTCCCCCACATCCCACACCAAACCTATTGAATCAGACAGTTCTCAGATTCTTGTGTGTGTGTGTGTGTGTGTGTGTGTGTGTGTGATAAGCACCTGGTGTGTGTGTGTGTGTGTTAGTTGCTCAGTTGTGCCCAACTCTTTGCGACCCCATGGACTGCAATCCACCAGGTTCCTCTGTCCATGAGATTTTCCAGGCAAGGATACTGGAGTGGGTTGCCATTTCCTTCTCCAAGGGATCTTCCCAACCCAGGGATCGAACCCACGTCTCCTGCACTGCAGGCAAATTCTTTACCGATTGAACTACAAGGGAAGCACCTGGAGGGCTTGTTAAAATGCAGGTTGCTGGGGACCACCCCAGAGACTGTGGGAATGGGACCAAGAATTTGCATTTGAAACAAGTCCCCAGATAATGCTGATGCTGCTCTGAAAATGACTCTTGGACCACTGCTCTGCAAATAAGCCCCAGTCATTCTGTATCTAAAGAAAAGAAACCACAGGGACTTTCTTGGTGATCCAGCGGTTAAGACACTTTCCCACTGAGAGTGTGTGGGTTTGATCCCTGGTCAGGAAACTGAGATTCTGCAAAAGAGACCAAAGAAAAGAAAAGAAACCACAGAGCCTCTTATGGACTAAATGTGACTGGTTTAGCACATGGTAGGGACTTTGTAAATATCTAATGGATTAAGGGCTTCCCTCATAGCTCAGTCAGTAAAGAGTCTGCGTGCAATGCAGGACACCCCCTGGATTGGGAAGATTTCCCCTGGAGAAGGAAATGGCAACCCACTCCAGTATTCTTGCCTGGAGAATCTCATGGACAAAGGAGCCTAACAGGCTACAGTCCATGGGGTTGCAAGAGTCGGACACAGCTTATTGACTAAACCACCACCAATGGATTAAATTCTTTGCTCCAGGGCTTCCGTGATGATCCAGTGGTTAAGAACCTGCCTGCCAATGCAAAGCATACCAGTTCGATCCCTGGTTTTGGAAGATCCCACATGCCATGGGACAGCTAATCCCGTGTGCCACAACTACTGAGCCTGTGCCCTAGAAAGCATGCTCCACAACAAGAGAAACCACTGCAATGAAAAGCCCATGTACCACAACTAGAGAGTAGCTCCTGCTCACTGCAACTAAAGAAACCCTGTGCACAGCAAAGAAGACCGGGCACAGCCAAAAACAAATAAATTACTGAAGATCCCAAAGAAGTTAATATATATATATATTCTTTGCTCCATCCAGCTTAGTCCTTACCTTCCCAGATAGATTATCTGTCACTTGCAGTTAGAGACGAAGGTTTTCAACTACTTCCCTTACAAATTCCATCATGCAGAACCCAGGGCTGGGCACCATGATTGCCCTCCAAATAGACCTTTGAGTGAGGAGCAGCCTTTCCCGCCCCTTTTCGATATCACTGTCATAGGAAAGCCAAGAAGCCTCAAGCTACCTGTCTCAACCAATTGATACAGGCAAGCTCAAGGTATCTGAGCTCAAATACAACTTTGCATTTGCCACACAAAGTTGGCAAGCTCTTTGTCAGCTTCTTGAAACATTCATGCCTCGGGTGTTTATAAGGCCAGGAGGCTTCTAAACAGGAGAACCATAGCAGGTCCCCGCCATTCTCTGCACTGGGAAATCAGTACATCAAAGCCCTGTCTCTAACCAAAGCATCCCAAAGAACTCAGCAGCATTCAGCCACCCATTCCCTAGGCTCTGGGGTTGCGTATCTGCTGTGCTCGGATTTTCCCTTAAAATAAACAGGCAGTGTCACATGAGCCAGCACTTTGTTGTTGTCGCTTAGTCGCTAAATCATGTCTGACTTTTTGACCCCATGGACTGTAGCCCACCAGACTTCCCTGTCCATGGGATTTCCCTGGCAAGAATACTGGTGTGAGTTGCCATTTCGTCCTCCAGGGGAATCTTTCTGATCCAAGGATCAAACCCATATCTCCTGCACTGGCAGGCAGATTCTTTACCACTGAGCTACCTGGGAAGCCCTGAACCACCACTTAGGACATTATAAAAACCTATAGAGAAGCCACTCAGCAAAATCAGCTTCTAAGGACTGTCCTTCCCAAAATGTCAGTATTTATTTACCTTCGCAGGCAAGGAAAAATTAAGTTCATGAGGGTATAGCTGGACTGTCGAAATAAATTCTTATCACCAGTGCCTGCTTTGTGGTTCTCATTTTTTAAAATAACACACACCCATCCATATTTCAGCACATTCATTTCTTTAATGCTTTGACAGATCTTTGTTCCTTCCACATTTTACAAATGTCTTAGAACCAGGCCTGCATGGCAACTACTTCATGAATTTCTTGAGGGAACAACTGTCTTTTATATTTGAATCCCCAGTGACTAGTATAATTCCTGGCACATAAAGGAGCTCAGAGAATTAAATACAGATAGCAATAGTCATAGCTAATACTCACTGAGCATTTTCTCTGTGCCATACACTGTGAAGCCCTTCGTGTGATGATCTCACTGTGACCCTCACAACTACCCAGGGGCTGTGGATTACTAGCCCCACACCTGGTAGATGGAAACAGCATGGGGCTCATAGAGGGAAGTAACTTGTTCAGGTCCAACAGCCAGGAAGTGGTAAAGCCAATTTTGAATCCAGGTCTGTCTAGCTCCAAAGCCCCTGTGTTCGACCTTGCACAGCATGAGGACAAGACTGAAACTAACCTTGATTTTGTTGTTTAGTCGGTATGTCATGTCCGACTCTTCTGTGATCCCATGCACTGTAGCCCTCCAGGCTCCTCTGTCCATGGGGTTTCCCAGGTAAGAGTACTGGAGTGGGTCGCCACTTCCTTCTCCAGGGGATCTTCCTGACCCAGGGATCAAACCCACGTCTCCTACCTTGGCAGGCAGATTCTTTACTACCGGGCCACCAGGGAAGCCTTAATCCTGGTTTTAGAGACTGAAATATTCAGGTACTCTATTGGCTTTGTGATTTATTGCAAAACTAAAATCATATACCTGATGGCATAACATATATGAGAATAATGAATAGTGCCTTAAAAAGGGAGATGGTGAGGCCCAGCTAAGAGACTGGGTCCTACCAAAATAGGCAGGCTGAGCTGGCATGGTCCCTGAAGTCCCCAAGGCTGAATTCCAGCAGCGTCCAGAGTGTCTGAATTCTCCACCATTGTTCTCGCTCTTAGTCTCCTTCAGGAGAGAGGCATTTTATTAAGACTGCAGCATTCCATTATGTAGGCATGCTGAGAGTTAGCTAGCTCACTCATTAAAAGGGACGGCTCTCTCTGATTGATGGGGCAGCAGGCTGTAATTGGAAGGGCACTCCAAGGCTGAGAAGCAGTACGTGACTTGCCTAAGATTCCAGGGCAGATCTTTGGTGGCTGATCGATATTAGAGCCCCAGTCGCCTCACCCCGTCACCGAGGGCACTCTCCCTTCCCCCACATTCCTACCTGATAAAGCCTGGCTGGTCATCAGGGTTCTAGCAAAGCGGCAGAGGGTGCTTTCAAGTGGGCTGAGTGATGGAAACCTGCCAGAGCAGCCCTGGGGAGAGGGCTGGCTGTGTAGGAGGGACCACATAGGAAGGAACAGGGGAAAAAATCATTTAAGGAAGAAATGGCTGCAGGGAAGGAAGTAGTGCAGAGCTGGGAGACGTCAGGATCCCCTGCAGAAGAAGCACTGGCTTGGCGTTCTCCCCCCACCCCCGAGATAGGACAGTCTGCACTGAATCCAAAAGCCAGAGCTCCAGGCTCTGCTCCATCATTCACACGCACATCATGTACACTCGGGCAAGTGACTTAGCCTCTGGGCCCTCGTTTCTTCTTTATCCTGAGAAAGAGAGCTTGTCCTGCGGCATTTCTGAGACATCCTAGCTCTAATGTTCCCGGAGTCTCCTGAACTAGGATTATTTAAGGTTAGGCTGCTGTCCTAAACCTTCTCAGACATTGTCACCTCCTCTCCCAGTTCCTCTTAATTTTATTTTAGAATAAGGAGCCAGCTGATAAATTGGTCCAAGGTATTTAGCATCTGTGACTCCAATGTTCTCCTGGCTGCACTGGGTCTTTGTTGCTGTAACAGGCTTTCTCTAGTTGCAGTGCATGGGCTCTACAGTAGTTGCGACTCACAGGCCCTAGAGCACCAGCTCAGTAGTTGTGGTACACGTGCTTAGTTGCTCTGTGACGTGGGATCTTCCCAGACCAAGGATTGAACACCTGTCCCCTGCATTGGTAGGTGGATTCTTCACTACTGGACTATCAGGGAAATCCCACTCCTAAAATTCTTAAACATTAACTTAAACTTCAGCACTCAATAGAAATATTAACCAGAATAATTTGTTAGCAAAATAAAAGACAGAGATCAGGAAAGAGAGTGTCCAAGTAGTGATATTTGAGGAGATTCCCCCTGGAGCCATATACAGTAAGCCATATGTACTGCTGCTGGGAGTGCTTAGCAAGTATTTTCTGGGAGGAAGGAAGCATCTTTTGGGATTTGATTGGCAGGCAGATTCTTTACCACTGAGTTAGCTGGGAAGCCCCTTAGTTCTCTGACCAATCAAATCTGTGCCTCTTGCATTGGATGGTCAGAACCCCAACCACTGGACCACCCAGAAAGTTCCAGGAAGCCCCTTCTAAGAGTTCGCCTGAAAAATGAAACATAGCTGGCCTCTGTCCCACAGGTGAAGTCTCACAAATGTTGTGTCTTTCCTTCAGTTATGCAAAATGCCCTTCAGGTACTGTGAAGTTGCTCAGTCGTGTTCGACTCTTTGCGAGCCCATGGACTGTAGCCTACCAGGCTCCTCCATCCATGGAATTTTCCAGGCAAGAGTACTGGAGTGGGTTGTCACTTCCTTCTGCCTGGCCCTAAACAGCCCTCTCTCTTACTTCTTGCGTCAGTCACTATTGCTCCATATAGAAGCATCCGCCCTCCAGTTAAGTGACTAAAACAACACGCATTTCTTATTTCACAGTTTCTGTGGGTTAGGGATTCAGAAGAGGCTTACCAGCTGGTTCTGGCTTAGGACCCTGAGTTTGCAGTCAAGCTGAGGCTACAATCATCTGAAGGCTTGGCTGGGGCTGAAGGATCGATCTGCTTCTTTGGTATGAGTTAGCTCAGGCTAATATGATAACAATATCACAGACTGAGTGGCTTGATATTTCGGCTAAGAAACACATTTATTTTTTCACGGTTCTGGAGGCTGGAAATTCGTGGTCAAGGTACCAGCAAATGGATTTCTTCTGAAGGTTCTCTTCCTTGCTTGCAGATGGCAGCTCCTTACTCTGACTTCACTTGGCCTTTCTTTGGTACATGGGTACAGGGAGGGAGAGAGGGGGAGATGGAGAGAGAGGGAAGGAGATGTGGTGTGCATGCTCTCTGCTTCTCTTCTTATAAGAACACTAATCATTAGCCCCCCACCCCGACCCTGTGACCTCACTTAATCTTAATTACTTCCTTAGAGGTTTCATCTCCAAATATGGCCATGCTGTGAGGGGAGTTAGGGCTTCGGTATGTGAATTTGGGGGACACAAACCTTCAGTCCACAATAGCTTCCAGGATGGCATATTTACATGATGCTGGTTGTAGGCAGAAGGCTTAGTTTCTCCCCTTGTGGGCTTTTCCATGCACTGCTTTATCATCCTCATGCCATGACGCCTGTGTTGCTGAGAGAGAGCAATCCAAGAAAGCAAGGTAGAAGTCACGACGTGTTGATGACCCACTCTCAGAAGTCACACACCATCATTTCTGCAAAACCCTGTTGCTTACAAAGACTGGGTCTATTCAGTGTCGAAAGAAACCGTATAGAGACATGTGAATGCCAGGAGGCCAGTCATTGAGGGCAGAGGAGTGAGGCTGGCTGCCATGTCTCTGAATGAAAAGACAGGATGAGATGGTATCAAAAAAAGGACATATGTTTTTAAAACCTTCAGAGTTGGAGCTGAAGTCAAATCCTAGCTCCACACTTGTGAGTTCAGCAAGCACTAAGCCTCTCTGAGTCTGTTTCTCCATCAATAGGCTAATAATACCTTCCTCATAGGAGGATTGTATTAAATAAGAGAATAGATTTGCTGAGTCACAATCATGATCATCAACTAAATATGCTTTCCCTCCCCAATCTTCTCTAGTCTCTCATCACCTTGCTATTCCCACTTTCACTTGCCCAGGTTTCACATACTTTTCTTGTACAATGACAATACAGACACAATCAGGGTTCTAGAATTTCAGTTAGGAGGATTTCTGTATCATTTATCTAATAATCTCCAACTTTTTTAACCACCAAAGTTCTTCCTATTGCCTTTCTCCCAGTGAGACCCATATTTGGGATACTTTTGATCCCTCCAAATTATGCTAACTACATAATTCATTTCCATTAAATTTATCAAAGGTATATATAACTGCCCATCAGAACTTCTGATCAGTGAGAGACCATCAGTGTTTCCACACTGAGTTGTGATAATGTCAATGAAAAGCAAAGCCGTTCTCATCTTAGAAGCCCAGAAAGATGAAAGTTCATTTAGATTAGTTAATGATAGAACTAGGACTCAAACCTGGACCTCCAAATTCCAAACCAGTGATCATCCCCTAAATCTAAGTTATGTCCTTATTTATCTGATGTGTTGTGCTCTACTTCGTGATATCTGACATGAAAAAGAACTGAGGTGCCTTTCAGACTAACATGATAAAAATCTGGGATTAAAATATCTACCTCCTTGAGGCTCCAGTTCCATGAATAGCACAAATGGGCAAGACCTCCAAACCTACCAGTGTGGGTCCATTAACACCACAGAACAGTCCATTGTTTGTGTGGCCTCCATGGAAGCATATGGGTTAGTGGGCTGGCCCACTAACCCACATGCCTGTAAGATCTAGGGCTATTTAGTCAGAGCTTTCGGTTAGGGAGCTAGTTCTCTGTCTTCAGGTGTGCTGTTCATACTCCAATCACAAAGAGAAACTAGCTTCTCACTGACAAACAGAAGTCAAGTCAGGATAGAGCAGTGACATCATCCCCAACACCACTGTGTGGAGGAGGGGTGGGAGGACTGCACGAATATGGGTCTGCATGATCTCTGTCTTGCTGCAGAGAGTGAGCGCTGAGGAGTGTAAGGGCTCCGTTTTCATCTGGGTTGGGCCAGCAACCCACTGCTGTACCTCAAGGCTTCTGGGATCTTGGATCCCCCACCAGGGATTGAACCTGGGCCCTCGGCAGTAAAAGTGTGGAGTCCTAACCACTGGATTGCCAGGGAATTCCCACGACCCACTTTTGCCCAGAAGGTCGGTATATGACAACTGTTTAATTCCAGTACCATCTCTGAAAAGGAAAAGAAGCAAAAGAAGAAAAGGCAAGGAATTAAAGAGGAATTTTCTCAGCCTAGAGGTGGAAATAATAGTGATTGTGAGCATTTTAAGTGGGCCAATTGTTTAAGAACAAATACTTCATAAATATTGTTATGCTTACACGCACATATAGGCTATTTCATATATGCATTATATATAAACATATATGTTCAGTCCTCTTTTAGTTCACAGTAAAGTTCTTTTTGAATGTTCCTCTGACTTATTAGCTTTATTAGCTATAAGGAGAGAGGACGTTCTATTTTTCATACTTGGGCCAAAATTTTAAGTGGGTGAGGTAGATCTCTGGGGACAGATGTGGTCATGGCAATAGGACTCAAAGGAGAAAAGCTGGCAGGAGAAAAAAGGAACTTCAAAGAAAAAGATCAGATAAAAGTTTTCACTTGTGCCTTCCTCCGTAAAGAGAAAATAGCTGAAACTCTTATTTGCTCAAACCCTGGAGGCAGCTCTGTGCCTGGGGAGAAGAGAGGCGAGGCGTTCAGTGTTCCAGACGATGGGCAAGCTTGAATGTCAGTGCTTCCTGCAACACGAGCCTGGAAACCTTGGGAGCCCCATCAACATCAGTCCAGGGAGATGCTTTAATGTCAATTACAGTTATTGTCATTGCTCTGTACTCTCTCAGCCAGATGCGATTCAAGGCAAGAGATCTCGTTTCCTAGAGAAAACCTTTAGAAAAAAGAACAAATGTCCTCAGTCAACTTCCTTTGAGGGCAATCTGTATCAGCCCAATGGCTGAAACACTTTTTTCAACATGCTTCCCCTTTGGGCATTTCTTATACAACCTCTGTGCTCCAAGTGCCTCATTCGACCCCCAAGTATGTGGAACAGAAGATGTGGTCCTGAACTTTCAGAATGCACCGTCTGGTGGGGACATAAATGATATACAACATGAAAAGATACGGAGGGAAAGATGGAGGGAAAGGGGAAAATGACAAGGTACTTGGCAAATAATTCCCTAGTTAGGGCTTTGGAGAAAATCAAAAGTGGCTGCCCTTCAGGGGCTCCATCATGGGAGGATTATTGTGCTAGGACTAACAAAGTACCACATACTGGGTGATGAAAACAACAGAAATTGATTTTCTCACAGTTCTGGAAAGCTGGAAGCCCAAGACTAAGATATCTGCAGGACTGAGTTCTTCTGAAGCGTCTCTCCTTGCCTTGTATGCAGCTATTGTCTCCCTCTGTCCTCATCTGGTCTTCCCTCTGACCTGTCTAGGTTCTATCCTTCTCTTCTTTTTCTTCTTCTTTTTTTTTAATGCTCTTGGGAACCCCTGACACAGTCTGTCATCTGTCTTTTGGTTTGATTTTTTTTAGGTTCTTTATGAAAAATTTATTTATTTGTTTTTGACTGCTTAGGTCTTCATTGCTACCTTCAGGCTTGCTCTGGCTGCAGCGAGCAGAAGCTGCTCTCTAATTGCAGAGCATGGGCGTCTCTTGTTGTTTAGGCACGGCCTCAGTAGTTGCAGTACACCAGCTTAGTTGCTCCATTGGGCATGTGGGATATTCCAGGACGAGAGATAGAACCTGTGTCCCCTGTAACAGCTGCTGCTGCTGCTGCTAAGTCGCTTCAGTCGTGTCCAACTCTGTGCAACCCCATAGACGGCAGCCCGCCAGGCTCCCCCGTCCCTGGGATTCTCCAGGTGAGAACACTGGCGTGGGTTGCCATTTCCTTCTCCAGTGCATGAAAGTGAAAAGTGAAAGGGAAGTCGCTCAGTCGTGTCCGACTCTTAGCGACCCCATGCAGATTCCCAATCACTGGACCACCAGGAAATACCCTTCATCTTCTTAAAAATACACCTGCATTATTGGATTAAGGCCTATCCTAATGACCTCGTTTTACGTCGGTTACCTCTGTAAAGACCCTATCTCCAAGTACCTTCACATTCTGAGGTACTGAGGGTTAGGACCTCAGCATACAAACTGGGTAGGACAGAATTCAGCCCATAAGAGGGGCTGTCTAGTTTAGAAGAGGGGACAGTTCACATCCATGTGATAAGTTATGTAAGTCTGTCAATTAGGCGGCTGTGCTACATGCCAGGTGTGTACTTTACAGGAAGGAACTCAGGAGATGGAGAAATTGCCATGGCCCTGAGTGGCTTGAAGAGGCTTTTATTTTTTAACTTTTTATTTCATATTGGAGTCTATAAGTGCTGAACAATGTTGTTAGCTTCAGGTGTACAGCAAAGAGATTCAGTTATACATACACGTGTATCTATTCTTTTTCAAATTCTTTTCCCATTTAGATTGTTATCCATAACATTGAGCAGAGTTCCCTGTGCTATACAGTAGGTCCTTGTTGATGATTCATTTTATTTTATTTATTTATTTTTTGATTCATTTTAAATATAGCAGTGTGTACATGTCCAGCCCAAACTCCCTAACTATCCCTTCTCTGCTGGTAACCATAAGTTTGTTCTCTAAGTCTATGAGTCTGCTTCTGTTTTGTAAATAGTTTCATTCGTATCATTTTTTTAGGTTCCACATGTAATTATCTCTGACGATGTTTGTCTTTGTCTGACTTCACTCAGTATGTCAAGCTCTAGGTCCATCTATATTGCTGCAAATGGCATTATTTCATTATTTTTGATGGCTGAGTAATATGCCATCGTGTGTGTGTGTGTGTGTGTGTGTGTGTGTGTGTGTGCTCAGTTGCTTCAGTTGTGTCCAACTCTTTGCAACCTATGGACAGTAGCCTATCAGGCTCCTCTGCCCATGGGGATTCTCCAGGCAAGAATACTGGAGTGGGTTACCGTGCTCTCCTCCAGGGGATCTTCCTGACTCAGGGATTGAACCCACGTCTTTTTGTGTCTCCTGTATTGGCAGGTGGGTTCTTTACCACTAGAACCACCTGGGAAGCCTATATATATACCACATCTTTTTTATCCATTCATCTGTTGATGGGACTGAGACAGCTAGAAACGAAAGTAAGGCTTGGATGAGAGCAGAGGGAGTCTGATGGAGGACAGGGCATTCCAGGTGGGAGGAATAGCATGGGAAATGGTCCAGATGGGGCTGTAAGAAGATGTGCTCAGAGGATGCTGACTACACTGACCTTGTAAGAATGGAGCATCCATTTTGTAGGAAAGGAGAGGTGAAGAGTTTGAGGATGTAAGCTGAAACTCAAGTCAGGACGGCTAGGCTGCAGAGAGTGTGTCTCCCACTGAAGGCTTTTAAACCGCATAGTAAAATGAGAACAATAATAATGTATGTGAACAGCCTCTTACGATTATTAAGATTTTTCATAAACATTATCCCATTTCCTCACCACAGATACTTAACGAAATCAGCAGGGCATCGTTACAACCATCCTACAAATGAATAAGTTGAAGTGGTGAGAGTTTAAATTGCTTGACCAGCAGATGTAAGGGCTACAATCAGAACTGTGCTGTGGGCAGATTAATCTGACAGGCTGTGAAGAAGGCTTTAGAGAGCGGAGAGGCAAGGGGCAGGGAACTGTTAGAAATCAGAACAGGAGTAAAGTTGATGAACGCCTGAATGAGGGGAGTGGTACCAGAAGTGGAGAAATTTAAACAGACATACTATGTTGGTTCTGATTAATAAATATGCTAAGAACGAAGATGCTGTGAAACTAGCAAGAATGCCCTTGGGAAAGGTAACACATTAGGTTCTCACCAGGCTTCTGTACCTCAGCAGGAATTAATTGATTCTATTCCTCCCTGACTTGGGTAAGTAGGAGCAAGGAGAACATAAGTGCAGCTCTGTTCCTGTGTGTCTCTCACAAGCACTTAGTGGGTTGCACTATAATTATATTCATATATCTCCTCCCTCGCCAGATTGTGAGGTCCTCCAGGAAAGTGACGGTATTTTATTCATCTTTGCAGGCATACTCAGTACCTAGTAAAAGCCTCTGTAGTTAGAAGGTCAGTGACCACTTTTTGAATGAGTGAATGAATGTGAGTGACCCGGTGGGGACACCAACACAGAGGAGGGAAAGAGCATAAAAAGCAAAGGCAAGGGGCCTTGAGGACAAGTGTCAGTGACTTCACAGGTGTCCCCAGAACAGCCTGCTCTGAAGCAGGTAAACACTAATATACCTAACAGACATCTCTGTAAAACCAGGAGACTTCAAGGAAGTGGTTTGCACACTAGGTCACTGCAGGCATCAGCTTTCTTCACGTATGGACTTTTTTACGGAATTGCTGGGAAGGTGGCCCCAGTGATGGGAAATAGCTTATTTCAAAGAACAGATTTATAAGCAGAAACCAGTAGTTTCCTTTCCAAGGTCTCAGCCCACCAGTACTCCAGGGTCCTTCCCCACAAGCTCCTGGATGACCTCCTCTCCCATCTCCTGCTCTCGCTCCAGCTACATCTCAGCGGAGCCCCCAGAACACCTGCTAAATGAACAAATCCACTTTTAAAGAAAGGTGGTGAGAGGTACAAACCTCCAGTTATATAATAAATAAGCCACAGGGATGTAATATGCAGCATACAGAACATGATCAGTAATATCGCAATAACTTTATGTGGGGACCACTGGTTAGTAGACTTACCGGGGTGGTCATTTCATAGGGGATGCAAATGTCAAATCACTATGCAACACACCTGACTAGCATGTTATTGTACATCAGCTGTATTTTAATTAAAAGAAATAAAGGGGATGCGATGAGAGGGGAGGACCCAAACACTTCAGCATGACTTGTTCTCTCAGTGTCTATTGAGCCAAGTGGACTGGAACACCTGACCTTCCTTTTTATATCCCCAGGGTATAACTGATATAAATCAGTTTGTTTTAACGCATAGATCTTGTGGAAATGACAAAGACAGGAACCAGACAGCCGCACCTTGTTATTGTTCAGTCGCTCAGTCACGTCCAACTCTGCGACCCCATGGACTGCAGTGTGCCAGGCTTCCTTGTCTTTACTATCTCCCAGAGTTTTCTCAAACTCATGTCCATTGAGTTGATGATGCCATCAAACCATCTCATCCTCTGTTGTCCCCTTCTCCTCCTGCCCTCAATCTTTCCCAGCATTGGGATCTTTTCCAGTGAGTCAGCTCTTCATATCAGGTGACCTTCAGTTTCAGCATCAGTGCTTCAATGAATGTTCAGGACTGATATCCTTTAGGATTGACTGGTTGGGTCTCCTTGCAGTCCAAGGATCTCTCAAGAGTCTTCTCCAACACCACAGTTCAAAAGCATTAATTCTTTGGCACTCAGCCTTCTTTATGGCCCAACTCTCACATGCGTACATGACTACTAGAAAAACCATAGTTTTGACTATGTGGGCCTTTGTCAGCAAAGTGATGTCTCTGCATTTTAACATGCTGTCTAGGTTGGTCATAGCTTTTCTTCCAAGGAGCAAGTGTCTTTTAATTTCATGGCTGCAGTCACCATCTGCAGTGATTTTGGAGCCCCTCAAAATAAAGCCTGTCACTGTTTCCATTGTTTCCCCATCTATTTGCCATGAAGTGATGGGGCCAGATGCCATGATCTTAGTTTTCTGAATGTTGAGTTTTAAGCCAACTTTCTCACTCTCCTCTTCTACTTTCATCAAGAAGCTCTTTAGTTCTTCTTTGCTTTCTACCATAAGGGTGGCGTCATCTCCATATCTGAGGTTACTGATATTTCTCCCGGCCATCTTGATTCCAGCTTGCACTGCATCCAGCCCGGCATTTTGCATGATGTATTCTGCATGTAAGGTAAATAAGCAAGGTGACAATACACAGCCTTGACATACTCCTTTCCCACTGCCCTCTTCTAATCCTTCATGGGATATGTGTGCCTTTATGAATGTCTAGAATTATAGCCTCACTATTAGAACTGAGAGAAAATAATGCTGGGGGTCTGCTGAGAGCCTCCCCTAGGGTGGTGAGCGCGTATTTAAGGAGCAGAAGATACTGAGGCAGCTGGAAGCTCCCTGAGCTTGGCCCAGAACCAGGCTTGTTGGGGTGGAGACTCTTCTTCCCCTGGAGGGCAGCAGGTGTGAGCTGTCAGGCAGGAGGGGATATGCAGTGTGACAGGGCGATGCAGTAGGTGTGCCTCCAGGTGCGCTCATCAGGCTCACTAGGGCTCAGAAGCGGAAGCTGCAGGTCGTCCTGCATCACACGGTCAGGAGCACAGCTCACGTCACCACCAGGGAAGTCCGGCTCTTGGAACCTTTAGTTGCAGCATGAGAACTCGTAGTTGCAGCGTGTGGGATCTAGTTCTGTGAAAGTGAAAGTCACTCAGTCGTGTCTGACTCTTTGCAACTCCATGGACTGTACAGTCTGTGGAATTCCAAGAATACTGGAGTGGGTAACCTGTCCCTTCTCTAGCAGATCTTCCCGACTCAGGAATCGAGCCAGGGTCTCCTGTATTGCAAGTGGATTCTTTACTAGCTGAGCTACCAGGGAAGTCCTGTGATCTATCCAGTGATCTATCTTGGCCCCCGTGTATTGGAAGCTCAGAGTCTTAGCCACTGGACCACCAGGGAAGTCTCAAAGTTAATGTTATTGAAAAGCAATGCTATCCAATAGAAAATATGGAAGAATGTGAGCCCACTTGCAATTTAACATTTTCTACTAGTCTTGTCAAAGCATTGAGAAACAGATGAAATAATTTTAATATATGATTTATTTAGCCCTAAATATACAGAATATGGTTTTTCCAGCAGTCACGTACTGGCATGAGAGCTGGACCATAAAGTAGGCTAAGTGCCGAAGAATGGATGCGTTGGCCACCTGATGCGAAGAGATGACTCATTGAAAAAGACCCTGATGTTGCTGGGAAGGATTGAGGAAAGGAGGAGAAGGGGGCAAAAGAAGATGAGATGGTTGGATGGCATCACTGCCTCAATGGGCATGAGTCTGAACAAACTCCAGGAGATAGTGAAGGACAGTGCTGCAGTCCATGGGGTCACAAAGAGTCAGATACAACTTAGTGACTGAGCAACAACAACACTTAGGCAGCTTGCAAAAAAAAATTGGGGAGTAGGAACTAGAACTCAGTTGTGCCCCTACACAGGGACTAGGTTGTCAGAAGCCTCTGCTGGGTTCTTGACATGCGCCTCCCTGGATCTGCAGAGACCACAACGATGAGATGTGGACAGCAGCCTTGAAAGAAGAAATCTAGAATAGTCATAAAATTAATAACTTTGCGGGGGGTGGGGGCGCTGTGCTGCATGTCATGTAGGATCTTAGTTCCCCAACCAGGAATCAAACCCATGCCACCCAGTGGAAGGGTGGAGTTTTAACCACTGGACTGCCAGGGGATTCCCAAATTAATAACTTGAAAAAATTTTTTAATTTATTTTTGGCTATGCTGGGTCTTTGTTGCTGTGCGGGCTTTGTTGCTCCGTGGCATGTGAGATCTTCCCGGATCGGGGACTGAACCCCTGTCTCCTGCATTGGTAGGTGAATTCTTATCCACTGAGCCATCAGGGAAGGCCCCAAATTAGTAACTTTTATGAATGACTTGGGGGAGAGGGGGAGGATTAAGGAGAAAGGGTTTGAGGGAGACTTAGAAGGGTTTCCTTTTTTAAAAACGAGACTATACTTATGGATTAATCTTTGAACTTCATGAAGTTTTAAAATTTAAAAAGATTACTGTGTATCTTATACTATATTGATAAAAATGCTTCACCACCCCCTCCCACACCATCAAAAAAAAAAAAAATTCACCCCTCCTTTCTGTTTTGTGAGGAAATTGAGGTCTCTTGTAGGTAGAGAAATCTAGGAGAGGGCTCCTGGCAGAGGCCCGGGGCCTGGGTGTTTCTGGTCATTTGGGATGGAGGTGGGGGTGGAATTACATTCATAACTTTTTTTCTTTAAAGGGAAAAGCAATTTACTGCTCTTACTGCAACTTACTGGGAGGTCTAGGGTCTTTAGAGCATCTGACTGTGGAGTAAGGCTGGGGGAGGGGTGGGATGGGGCGCTCCTTCAGGGTCTGTTCAATCCCAGAACAGAAGCCCGGCAGCTCCAGCCGATTTTGATTTCTTTGTTTTCGAGGAGCTGGGCCCCTAGCGGGTGGCTGCCCTGGGGCTTGGTCTAACCCCCTTCTGTGAAATTCCGGAAATTGCAGGGCAGCCCCAGGCGACCCGCTGCAGGCTCCGGCAGCTGCTCAGGGAGCCAGGCTGCTGGGTTGGGGCCACTCGGGATCTCTGGGGACCGCTAACCCTGAGACCTCTTGGCCGCCGCTGTCCAAAGCAAACAACCAGCAGATGTCCCCAGCGCGACCTCTGGTGAAACTGTTTATTCTTAGGAGATGGTCATCTCCCCTCTGGGACCCTGCCGGCCTGCCAGCCTTCCTCCTCTCTAACTTCCGCCTCCCTCCCTTCCTCCCACTGAGATCCCGTCCTCTGAATTTGATATCATTTGGTGAACTTTAAAACAAGGAACTGCAAGGAAAATCCAGCATTCCAAGTTCATCAATTCCAATTTGATGCTCTAGGATAAAGAAGAGTTGCTGGAAACTTCTCTTGGGCTCAGGGAGGTAGGCACGGGAAGTTTACTTACCCAGTTTGGAAAGAGGAGACAAACCCTGTCAGTCTGTGTTGACAGCCGGTTGCACCTAAAATCAGAAGTCATTAGCCAGACAGCCTGTAAGTAAGATTCCACTTAGGGCTGGTCACTAGTGCAACAGTTAAACTTTGGACCTACGTTTCAGATGCATTGCTTAGAAGTCATAAGCTAGGTTCCAGCCACGAACTGTTACACTGGAAATGAAAACCTATGGGCAGTCATCTTACTTCAAACAATTCAATATCCAGCCTGCATCCCTGAAAAATACCTTTGACAGACACCTCATTCAGTTTTGTTTTGTTTTCCACTGTACTTCCCTCTTGGGATATTAACTTTCAGTCCTTAGCCTTGACTTTACATACATATAGGTTACCAACTCTATAAATCAGACTGGCCATTTGCATAGAAATACTTTACTTTTGAGAATGTCAACACAAACATTACAAGGATGTTTGACATGTTTCTCAGGTATTCTGTTGGCCTCGAGGCAAATAGGAGAAAGGAAAATTTTCACGAGGTCAATAGTAGTTCATTTATTTATTGCTGCTACTGGGTTTATCCTGTTTGGCTTCCATGAACCAAGCTCTCCCCTTGCTGTCCATTTGTCACACAGGTAAACAGAGTTCTCCTGCTAGAGTATAAATTTAAGCATATAACATCCCTGCTTAAAAACGCTTATGGCTCCCTATTACTTCTGCATCAAGGGTAAACTCTAGTCTTCTTAGGAAATCAGGCAAGCTTTTCCTGGTCTGGCCTGATCTTATTTTTCCAGCTCATTTCCAGTCACTAGATCCGTGTCAACTCTATGATTAAATTCCTGGAAATTTCTCATCTTACCCTGAACATATTTCCAGGTCATCGCAACAACTTTGGCATTCAATGGCACCCCACTCCAGTACTCTTGCCCGGAAAATCCCATGGACAGAGGAGCCTGGTGGGCTATACAGTCCATGGGGTCACTAAGTGTCGGACACGACTAAGTGACTTCACTTTCACTTTTCACTTTCATGCATTGGAGAAGGAAATGGCAACCCACTCCAGTGTTCTTGCCTGGAGAATCAAAAGGACGAGGGAGCCTGGTGGGCTGCCGTCTATGGGGTCGCAGAGTCGGAGCAGTCCTCAATGATAACCAGAGAGCACAGACCAATAGGAAACACTGGAGAAGCTGTTTTTTAGGAAATAGCCTTCTTTACATCGACCCTCCAAAAAGCTTTCCCTATTCCACAAATAAGTGGGATCGTGAAGTATTTGTCTTTGACAATTCGCTAATAATTCCTTTGATGAGTTCCTTAATAAGAGCTGTTGCCTGCTTTATTGTATCAAATTGTCAAATTGCCCTGGCATCAGAGTGAATCAGCACAGAGGAAGATATAAATCATATTTTTCTGCAGTTTGCTCAAAACGATGTTGTTTGTCCTAGCAGAGGCCCTGCTTAGTTCCCCTCCTTCCTTAGAGGTTGCTTACCTATATGTCCTCGCTCTCCCTAGAATGACTACTTTCTTTCCACTTTTGTACTCCTTATAATAACACCTAAAACATAGTTCATACAATGTGCTTTAAAACAAGCGTCCCTTTGTTAAATCCTTACAAAAACCCTATGGAAAAGGGACTACTACTATATAATTTACCGATTATAAAACAAAGTCTAGACACGTCTAAGGATCTTAAAGCCACATAATATCAATAAAAGGCAGAATCAGGACTCAACCTGACCTAAGCCTGCTCAGGTGACCACTCTCCACACTGTTTTTATACTTATTATTTTAAGATTCTGGAGGGAGAAAGTTGCAGGCTTGTTTTGTTGTTAATGTCCTTTGTTTGTTTTGTTTTGCTCCTAATCTTGAATACAGGCTCCCCTGGTAGTTCAGCAGTAAAGAATCTACCTGCCAAGGCAGGAGACGTTGAGTTTGATCCCTGGGTCTGGAAGGTCCCCTAGAGAAGGACACGGCACCCCACTCCAATATTCTTGCCTTGGAAATCCCATGAACAGAGGAGCCTGGTGGGCTATACAGTCCATGGGGTCACGAAGAATCCGACACAAGTTAGTGACTAAACAATAACAATAAATCTTAAACACATAAGGTGAAACTAAGAGAAGTTAAGAATTTCCTCCACGCTACAAAATATTCTTTTTCCTATTTATTTTTTCACCTCTATGGCTACTGGGAAATGTTTCTTTTTCTTTCCTTTATCTTTTTGACATGCTGTGCTACATGTAGGATCTTAGTTTCCAGACTGGGAATCAAACCTGTACCCCCTGCATTGGAAGCGCAGAGTCTTGACTTCCCTGGGCCACCAGGGAAGTCCCAGGAAATGTTTCTTTAAAAAAAAATCATTTATGACACTGCTCTATCTTTGTTGCTGCACTTGAGCCTTCTCTAGTTGCAGGTAATGAGGGCTACGGTCTAGTTGCAGTGTGCAGGCTTCTCATTGCAGTGGCTTCTCGTGTTGCAAAGCATGGGCTCTAGGGCTTGAGGGCTCAGCAGTTGTGGCACATGGGCTTAGCTGCCTCTTGGCTTGTGGGTTCTTAGTTGCCAGACCAAAGATCAAACCCGTGTTCCCTGCATTGGCAGGTGGATTCTTAACCACTGGACCACGAGAGAAGTACCCCCAGGAAATAGTTCTTAATGCAACAGATGGGGCAAGGGAACTTCTATACCTTTTATGATTGAGGAAGGAGAACAGGGAACTAAAACTAAATGATTAAACTAATTTGGAAGAAGGAAAAACAATCACGAACTTCCATCCTACTTTGGAATGATGTATATTAGTTTTGAAATACAGCTGGGGAAGAAAAACAGCGATTTTGCAGATCTTAGGTCCACTTTTTTGTCTCTGTGTGAAGATGGTACACACGTGTGTACCATGATGTGTTTAGAAAAACTTTCAACCAAGCTTTAGATTTGTGCACCTTTTGTGACTCCTGAACTAGTTTGTTTTTCCTGCAACCATTTTCAACAGCTTAAAGTTCATCATTCAAAATGCTTGCTCCACATTCCTGGACCTGGGGCAGGCCATAGGAATGATGCTGGTCACGATGAGTGCCAGCCAGCGAAGGTGGTGGGTTCCTTTCTGTCTGGGTGAGAACATCCCTTAGGGGACCTCAGACTGTTTGACAGGAAGGGGCCCACACTGCTCTTTTCCCTCCTGATCTGCTTGGACACTACCCAGTCCATACTGTTTCTCTTCTTAATTAACATTGCTCGAGTTGCAACAAATTTTTTCATTTTAACTTTACCAAACCTTTCCAGAGGGCAGGGCAAAACTCCAGAGTCTTGATGCCCTTGGATCCACTTCCAGCACCTCTCAAGTGGTTCTAAGAAGCCCTGGGGGCTGTGAGTAGGAAGATAGGAACTGATCTTTGTCACAAAAGGGCAGTTTGAGGTCTCCTGGGGCACTTACATCACCTGCATTCCTTTTTTTTAAAACAACTTTTAAAATATATATTTAAAATAATAATAATAAAATATATATTTATTTACTTATTATGGCACACTGGGTCTTAGATGTGGTGCAAGATTCAAGATCCTTTTTTTCTAAAGCTGCTTTATGTGAACTGTTAGTGGTGGCATGCAGGATCTAGTTCCCTGAAAGGGATTGAACCTGGGCCCCCTGAATTGCTAGTGCACAATCTTAACCACTAGACCACCAGGGAAGTCCCTTGCCTGCATTCTTTTGCTTGGGCTCCAGAGTTTCAAATCTCCAAGACATGAAAACCATGGTCATCCTCTACTCTTACCCTAACTTTCTTTGCCTCCTTTTCCCTTTAATACATTTCCTTTCTCACCATCTGCATTCCTATAAAGGGAGAGTTCCACTCAATCCTGCTTTAAGATGACTCTTTTCTGAGAGTAGGCAGTGTCTTCTATGTGGCTTCGTGGTTTTGAACGCTAAACAAAGCAGGAGACGAAATGCAATCCTTGGCTCTCTAAATTATATTTATTTCTCTCGTATTTTGGGCCTGGAGCTCCCAAGGAGGAATAATGGGTGTTTTGTTGAAAAGGCAGGGGTGGGAGGATTAGATGTGAAAGTAACACATAGTGCCCCAGGAGTCAGAGAGCCTGAATTCTAGTCCTAAATTTGCCATTCACCTTAATCAGTGTGACCTGATGCTCAGCTGCCTGATTTATAAAGTAAGTGGCTAAGTGAGAATTAGTAGTGACCACTAACTCCAAACAACAGATCGTAGTTCATTTATTGGCTGTGCTATTTACTAGTTGTATTTCCTTAGGCAATTTATTTGATTTTTTCCAAGCCTCGGTTTCACCATCTGTAAAATGGGAATTAAAAATTGAAACTATTTTATAGAGTAGTTTTAAGGATTAAATAAAATAATGTTCATAGAGTTCTTAGCAAGCACTCAATAAAATAAGCTATTAGCGTAGAAGTTCCACAAGTTTCCTCCTATCTCTGCATTTTATATTCTATTTGCAAAAAAGTCATTGATTATTAAATTTTAAGTAATGTTCACTTAACTTGTAGTTCTGTTTTGTTTTTTATTTGGCTGTGCTATCTTTGCTGCTGCATGCGGGATCTTTCTAGTTGCAACATGAGGGATCTAGTTCCCTGACCCTGGCCCCTGCATTAGGAGCACAGAGTCTTAACCACTGGACCACCTGGAAAGTCCCTTGCTTTTTATTTTTTAAGAAGTTTCCTTTTTCCTGTTTTCCCAAGAATTTTTTTTTTTTGAATCATAAGTGGGTGTTGAACTTGTTAAAATTCTTTTTCCTCTACTGAAATGATATTTCTTTTCTCCTTGGCTATACATATGGGTGCTCGCTGTGATTAATTTTTAATGTTAAATCAACCTTATGTTCTGAGGAAAAAATGTACTTGGTCTGATGCATTTTTCTTTGTATTTATTGTGTGATCTGATTTTGTGAAGAGCTGATTGCATCTATGCTCCTGGGGGATACTGGTCTGATTTTCTTTCTTTTGCATGTATACCTTTCTCTGGTTTTTAGGACCACAGTAATACTTAAAATGTGTTAGGAAGTGAGTGTTCCCTCCTTCTCTGTTTTCTGAAAGAGTTTGTGTTGAATTACTATCACTCCTCTTCTCCAGGAAAGTTTAGCTCTTTTTAATTTTTTTTCCTTTTTTTTTTCTTTTTGGCTGCATGCTGAACTTCCCCAACCAGGGATCAAAAAGCATAGAGTCTTAACCACTGGACTGCCAGGGAAACCCTAGCTCTGGCTTTTAAATGTGAAAGAGACTGTTCCTTTCAATTCTCCCCTTCCCTATATAAAATGGAAAAGAAGTCATTATCTCAAGATACAGAACAGTCTAAAAATACAGTTCAAAAAGGGCTTGAGCATACATGGAACGCTACTCAATGTTATGTGGCAGCCTTCATGGGAGGGGGCTTGAGAGGAGAATGGATACATGTATATGTATGGCTGAGTCCCTTTGCTGTTCACCTGAAACTACCACAACATTGTTAATCGGCTATACCCCAATATAAAATAAAAAGTTTAAAGTTTGGAAAAAAAAAGAAAAGAAAAAATTCTTAAAAAAGGGGGAAAGGCTTGAACAAATTAGGGTAATGTTTTAAAATGAAGAATTCTGCTATAATCCAAACAGTATAATTGTGTAGAATATTAAGTACTCAAAGTATAATTTTTCAAGATGGAATCATATATGTTCATAGTTTCCTGTACTTTTCCTTTAAAACATCTCTTTACTTTTACAGATTTTAGTTATATTTAATTGATCACATTTTATATAACTTAACACTGATGATTAAGTATTTTTCTTTTATTTCTGTGAGTCTTCATCACACAATTATAAGCTTCACGAGAGAAGAGACTGTTTTTTTTTTTTTTACTACTATCTTCATAAACCTGGCTCAATAGTAGAAAGCTGGCAAGTAATTAATGAATGTGTAGATGATGAATAAATAAATTAATTCTTTCAGATGAGCTTCCCAGAGAATTTGCATGTCCCTGTGAAAACTTAGGACTTCCCTTGTGGCTCAGCTGGCAAAGAATCCGCCTGCAATGTGGGAGACCTGGGTTCGATCCCTGGGTTTGGAAGATCCCCTGGAAAAGGGAAAGGCTACCCACTCCAGTATTCTGGCCTGGAGAATTCCATGGACTGTATAGTCAATGGGGTCTCAAAGAGTCTGACATGACTGAGTGACTTTCATTTTCACTTTCTGAAATTTTAATTAGTTCAGCTTCCTTTCACTGAGGACTGGTAACAAGCATGGTATGACTATGAAGGTGAGTGCAAAACCGTCCTTGCTTAGGAAGCTTAATGTCCAGTGGGAGAAAAGCTGAGCAAATAGACACAACACAAAGACTTTTGACAGGTGTCTGTTGAGTACTACAGGGAAGGGAACAAGAGAAAACCATGCTTTTGAGGCAAAGCCACCTACTTGCTTCCATGAAAGAGGGAGAGGTTTTCCAGACAGGGGAGGTGAGACAAAAGAGTATAAGCAACTTTTCTCTCTTTCTTTTTTTTTCCCCCCTCAGCATGCAGCTTGCAGGATCTTAGTTCCCTGACCAGGGATTGAACCCAGGGCCGTGGCAGGGGAAGTGTGCCATGGAGTCTTAGCCACTGGACCACTAGGGAATTCCCAAATGTGAGCAGCTTCTTGTGGGTCATGGTCAGGAATGTGTTTTGTCATGTACAGATCCCTACCCCAGCGCCAAGCCTGGTGGGTATTGAATATATGTCCATATGTAATTGATGCATTTAGGAACGAGTCTTGGGACTTCCCTGGCAGTGATTATGATTTCATCTTCCAATACAGGGTGTGCAGTTTCGATCCCTGGTCTGGGAGCTAAGATCCCACATGCCTTGAGGCCAAAAATCCAGAATATAATAAACAACAGAAACAATATGGTAACAAATTCAATAAAGACTTTAAAAATGGTCCACATAAAATATATATATATTAAAAAAAAAAAAGAAGGAACAGTCTCTCCTGCCAAAGGAAGAGGCAAAGGAAGCAAGAAGTGTAAGGTATAAGCAGAGTGGACTTGGACCTGATCCTGGAGAACCTTGAACTTCACAAGATCCTGTAGGCCAGGCCAAGGCCCCCAGGGGTTGTCACATAGGGCAATGCTTGCAAATGTTTCCACCAAAGTGCTCCTGAAGGTGGGGGAGTGCACATGTGCACCTCTGGGGACTTGAGAACACAGCCCAGAACAATCTGTCACATGTGAGACATTTCTTTGAAGTCTTCAGTTCAGTTCAGTCGCTCAGTCATGTCCGACTCTTTGCGACCCTATGAATCGCAGCATGCCAGGCCTCCCTGTCCATCACCAACTCCCGGAGTTCACTCAGACTCACGTCCATTGAGTCGGTGATGCCATCCAGCCATCTCATCCTCTGTTGTCCCCTTCTTCTCCTGCCCCCAACCCCTCCCAGCATCAAAGTCTTTTCCAATGAGTCAACTCTTCGCATGAGGTGGCCAAAGTACTGGAGCCTCAGCTTTAGCATCATTCCTTCCAAAGAAATTACTTCAGCTTAAAAATGCACATGAATTTTTGTAGTACTGCTTACAATAGCCAAGACACAGAAGCAGCCTAAATGCCCACTGACAGAGGAATGGATAAAGAAGAGGCGCATATATACAATGGAATGTTACTCAGCCATTAAAAAGAATGAAATAAGGCCATTTGCAGCAATGTGAATGGACCTAGAGATTGTCATACTGAGTGAACTAAGTCAGACAGAGAAGGAGAAATATCATATGGCATCCCCTATATGTGGAATCTAAAAAGAAATGATACAGATGAACTTACATACAAAACAGAAGGAGACTCACAGACTTAGAAAATGAACTTATGGTTGCCAGGGGGAAAGGATGGTCAGGGAATTTGGTATGGTCATGTACACACTGCTATATTTAAAACAGATAACCAACAAGAACCTACTGTATAGCACAGGGAACTCTGCTCAATGTTACGTGGCAGCCTGGATGGGAGGGGAGTTTGGGGGAGAACGGATACAGGTACATGTACGGCTGAGTCCCTTCGCTGTTCACCTGAAACTATCACAACACTGTTAATTGGTTATACCCCAATACAAAATAAAAAGTTCCTCCAAAATGCATATGAATTTAATCTTCTACTCCAAATATTTTTTAAAATACAGGGGATTATTTTCAATTACTTACAATTTAGTAAAATGACAATCTGAGAAGATACTGATCATGTGGTTATTCTATAATTCTATGTGGTCCTGTGACACTGTCCATGAGCCCCAAAAGAGGAGCATATCTTTTTGAGAAGCAAAAAGGGGATATCCGTTCTGTCCACTGCTATAGCCCTAGCATCTCAAAATGTGTCTTAGCACGTGCTCAGAAAGTAGTTATTGAATGAATGACTGATGTGCATGAAATGACATGGTCAGGTATTCTAAAATGTGACATGGACAGAGGCCTATTAGATAATCTCAGAGACACAAGCCAGAAAAGCAGGGACTGGACGCCTTAGGCCTCTGCTGCCAGATAGGCCTGTGTGCTGAAGGAAATATATCTAAATTCCTTTTTATCTAGATTTACTCATCTGTGACACTGAAACTGTTAGTCACTCAGTCATGTCCAATTCTTTGCAACCCCATGGACTGTAGCCCACCAGGCTCTTCTGTCCATGGAATACTCCAGGCAAGAATACTGGAGTGGGTTGCCATTCCCTTCTCCAGGGGATCTTCCTGACCCAGGGATCAAACCCGGGTCTCCTACGTTGTAGGCAGATTTTTTATCATCTGCACCATCAGGGAAGCCCATCTGTGACACTACAGCCCACCCACCAAAAGCCTGGAGATTCAAAAGGGGTTGGGACAGTGGGGCGCTCAGAAAATTAATTCTCCATCTGCTTCTGGATTAATCTCAAAGAATGGTAAATCAGATCAGGTGGGAAAACTGTAGATAAAAAACCACGACTACTGTTACACTAAAAACAACCAAAAGAAAAATTAGAGCTGTTCTCTTAGGACACGTTTAAATAGTATTTCTCTAGAAGCTTCTGTCTCCTGAATCTCACCTCGAATGATTTGCTTCCCCCTCACTGCTCCTCTTGTCTTTCCCTTGCAACCCAAGCTTGAGTGATCATGTCATTCCTGCCCAAATGTCCAGCCTCACTCCTAACAGTCTGCCTGGCAAAGTTCCCCTCTACCCGTCACCCATCCTACCTACTGAAATGCTGTGACCACTCAGACCACAGGGATTACTTCCTCCACAAATCCCTGGGTTTTTACCATCTCTTCTGAGCTCCTGAAATTTCACAGGATTTGCCCATTTTGTACTGTCTCATAAATGGCAGCCCACTCCAGTATTCTTGCCTGGAGAATCCTGTGGGTGGAGGAGCCTGGTGGGCTGCTGTCCATAGGGTCACACAGAGTCAGACATGACTGAGACAACTTAGCATGCATGCATGCATGCATTGGAGAAGGAAATGGCAACCCATTCCAGTATTCTTGCCTGGAGAATCCCAGGGACGGAGGAGCCTGTTGGGCTGCCGTCTATGAGGTCGCACAGAGTCGGACACGACTGAAGCGACTTAGCAGCAGCAGCATAGTATTCTCATTCTGTCACACCACTTACAACTATATTGGGTCCTTCATGAGTGCAGGAATCAGGAATCCTGTGTTAGTCCTCCTCTCATATTTCTCACAGAATCCCGGTGTGCAGCGAGGATGTAATTCACACTCACATTGTTGGTTCCCTCCTGGATCCAGGAGCTAGCAATCAAGGAAATCTGCTTGCATGTCCCACACAGCTCCTCGCAGGACTTACCACCAATGTCTCCTGGACAAAAATCTGCAGATCTCTGCTAGAGTTCTATAGAGTTCATGCCCTCAAATCACAGCTGGAGGCCAGTAATATGCCCAGAAAAGCTGATTCCGGGACTAAGAACCACAGTGGCTTTTAAAGACCACAGAGAAAATGAAAGCTTTATTTAAACAAATATTTTTCCCAGGAAGCCTTCGCTCTTTTGTAGGGTTTATAAGCTGCAAATGCAGCAAAAGAGGTGAGGGTGGATGAAAGCGGGTGCTGGGCAGAACAGGGATTCATTTACATTGGGCAGGATGGCTTGGTCCCCAGGGTTTCTAGACCGCTTCAATGCATTCTGAAAACGTTGATTCATTTTTTCCCAATCTGAGCCAACATAGCTGAAATACAATATTCCTGGTGAACAGGAAGGAGGGAAGAAAGGAAGGAGAGAGAAAACAAGACATTAAAAAAAAAAAAATCCTACACACTTTTTCTCTATGGGTTCCATAGGTCAAAACTAGCAGATTGCAGTTTCCTCACTCCAAATAAGACTTGCTTTCACATCATTCTGGTACCCTGCTTTCAGACAAGTTCCTATGCAGAAGATAGAAATGTCCTTTCTCCTTTCCTATCAGGTTGAACAATGGAGGTTGCAGTAGAAATGCTTTCCAGCAGGGCTGTGAGCAACCTGAGGACAAGAACATATAGCTCTGGTCCTGAAAGACTGTCCTACGGGGCAGTGTCACAGTTGTGGGGCTCACCCTGCAGAGATGACTATCTGTTGAACAGGAGAAGTGAGAGGATAGAAAGCCACACGTGTTATCAAGTTGTTAGTTGTTCTCAAACATGGAGCAGAGACAATATTGAAGACAATGCCTGCTCTCCAACCCCAGTCACGTACTGGGTTGAACACAGGTGTTTTTAAGTCCCATTAAGATGGAAGTAAAGGAATAAAAGGGCTGCAAATCCACCAAGGACTAGAGAACATGGGAGGAAATTGAGGGGAAAGAGAAATGTCGACAAACGTTTGGATGAAGGGAAGCGGATGAGGAGAGAACGGATACACCGTGTCCCAGGGACTGAAACCCGCAGCTCACAGAGGAAAGGCTCAGGAGCTGAAAGCAGGTCCACAGATGCAGCCAAAAGATGAACTGGGGCATGTTCTTAAAGCTGGGGCCTCAAGTGACAATCTGTTTTAAAAGACCTACGTGTCTCCTCCCGTACCCTCTGCAGAAAAGCCCCAATTCATCCCACCCCACAGGAGAAGGGAGTTTGGAGGACTAAACCTAGAGACATCAGACTCAGAAGAGAGCAAAGGGCCGAACTGGAAACACGGGGCTTCCCAAAGTCCAGATCTGGAGGCCTCTTGTCTGAGGCTGTTGGATTTGAATTCTGAATGGGACTCCCCTGGCCCCCACCTCCAGTCTGGCCCCACAGCTTAGAGATCACTGGCAGCCATTACCCACCTCCCACTAATGGATGGGTGACTTGAGAATTCTTCTCCGGAGAAAGAGAAGAGCTACAGAGAAAAAGTCTCTGAACACTGACATTTGGGAATCCCAGGATGAAAAAGCGCACAGAGAAATCTGTGGTGCAAAAAGCCCTGCTCACTCTCGATTCTTCCAAAGAGCTTTTTTGTATCTCTCCCTCCAACATGGCACACTTGAGAAAAGTAAGAGGAAGACAAACAGAAACAGAGATTCTGCAAGGAACCCTGTGATCAATATCCTAAGGGACAGAAGGGAAGAAATTGAGGAATGTTAGGCAAAAGGAACAGATGAATGATAATAATAGCAATATTTATTGAACATTTACTCTGTACCTGGTATATATTTAAACTAACTTAATCCTCATAAGATGCTTTTAATCCTCATTTAATGCCCATGAGTGGGGTACAATTATTTCTCCCATTTTATAGATGAGAAAAGTGAGGCACAGAGAGGCTGAGGAACTTGTTAAAGGTTATACAACCAGAAAGGAGTGTGCACTAAAAGTATTTGAATTGCTGATTTTAACAACATCTGAGAGATCCTTTGGGGGGAGTTCCCTGACGGTCCAGGGATTAAGGTCCACTGTAGGGGGTGCAGATTCCATCCCTGGTGAGAAACTAAGATCCTGGAAACCATGCTGTGCAGTCAAAAAAAACAAAAACTCCTGAGCAACTCAAACAATATGAGAAAAAGATAAGAAAATGGGAGGATCAACACAGGAAATCCAACATTTATGGCACCCCACTCCAGTACTCTTGCCTGGAAAATCCCATGGACGGAGGAGCCTGGAAGGCTGCAGTCCATGGGGTCGCCAAGAGTCGGACACCACTGAGCGACTTTACTTTCACTTTTCACTTTCATGCATTGGAGAAGGAAATGGCAACCCACTCCAGTGTTCTTGCCTGGAGAATCCCAGGGACAGGGGAGCCTGGTGGGCTTCCATCTATGGGGTTGCACAGAGTCGGAGACGACTGAAGTGACTTAGCAGCAGCAGCAGCAGCAACATATATGCATACAAAGAGGAAGAAGTGAAAATGGAAGGAATTATATGATTATATATTTAGGTAGTATAATAACATTTCTTGACACTTAAATGAAATGAGCTTTCAGATTATTAGCCATAAATGAATGGGGTTGAGGGGGGAGGAAGACCTACAACCCCAAACCTATCTTAGCAAAATTTTCCAACTCCAGGGATGAAGATAGGATCCTAAAAACACCCAGAGGCGGGGAAAAAAACAGAGGTCATTTATGAAAGATCAAAATTAAAATTGGCATCAGACTTAGCAACTAAGCAGCAGCAGACTTCTTAATAGTAACTCTGGAAACTAGAAGTCAGTGGAGCAATATCTTCTGGAATTTGAGTGAAAACTGTATCCAACGTAATATTCCATAGCAGCCAAGCCAGGAGTTAGGTGTGAGATGCTGAGTGCACAGCAACTGGTAGCAAGTGTTACCTGTTGGAGAGAAACTGAGGGCCAGGTGTGGGGGAGACACCTTTCTCAGTAGACCATTTTGTTCTCTTTGAATCTTTACCATATGCTTATATCACATTATTCCAAAAAGTTTAGAATCAAAAAATCACTTAAGTAATGCCAATAATTAATTAGATTTGGGAACCACCAAAAGCCCTTGGGTGATTTCCAATTCTCTACGTCTTTCTTGTAAACATGAAGTAGGCAGGGAGAAAGGGAGGTCCACCAGAACCTATTTGCTGCATGATGAACATGCAAAAATTCTCTGGAAGACAACCCTCTGGCGAGCCAAAGGCAAGACTCATCATTAGGTCACTGGAATAAATACATGATTGAATGAAAGGATAAATGAGCATGAAGTGGTCATTTGAGTCATTTGGGTGTGGGTGAGTGACAGGAAGGAAGTAAAATTAGGGGAAATTCTTTGGCATTGTAAATCCTCCCTTGCTGAGACCTGCCATTTTCTGCAGGGATGTATCCTGGGTACAGGGAGCCAAACTGCCATGCTGGGTCTCTTCCTGCCACCTTAACATGATAAACTGAAGTCTGATTTAGCTGATTTGGCTGCATACCATCATTAAGTAGCATGCAAAGCAAGGTCTGGATTTCTAATTGCCATTCTCTGTCTCTGGGAGAAGAGAAGCTCTGAGATGTTTCTTGTGAAGCCTGAGCTAAGCCTGATTACAGTTCTGTTCACACATTTGATGTAGGAAGCATATTAAAGCTTACTGCAGTCCTTAAGAACTTATCTGATATGCTAATTATGTTTAAACCCTTTTAAAAAGTCTGTTAAATGAATGATATGAATGAATGAACATATTACTAAGGGTCTATTAAGACAATTTATCCAAATGTTAATATGTCGATAGCATCAGCCCCTTGAAGAAAGACTGTATCTTTAAATGTTAGATACAAATAGTGTTTGGGGGAATTACTGTCTTTCTAACTGAAGATTTTTTCTTTTCCTCCTTGACATTAGGATGGCACAGCTTCTATAAAAATTTCTCCATGACTTATTCCAGGAAAATGTATTACCAGAATGATATGTATAGTTTATATCATTTGTAGAGCATAGGCGGTCTGAAGTCAGACTGAATTGACATTATTAGCTCTGAGGTCTTAGCAAATTACCTAACCTGAGATGAGGCAAACCCTGTTTCACAGGGTTAAGTGATTAAATGAATTTATTCATATTTTGTTGTTGTTCAGTCACTAAGTCGTGTCTGACTCTTGTACTGCAGCACAGCAGGCTGTCCTGTCCACTGTCTCCCAGGGTTTGCTCAAACTCATGTCCATTGATGGTGCTGCTAGCTAACCATCTCATCTTAGGCTGCTCCCTTCTCCTTTTACCTTCAATCTTTCCCAGCATCACGGTCTTTTCCAATGAGTCAGCTCCCTGGTGGCTCACACAGCAAAGCATCTGCCTGCGATGCAGGAGACCTGGGTTCGTTCCCTGGGTTTGGAAGATCCCCTGGAGAAGGAAATGGCAACCCACTCCAGTACTCTTGACTGGAAAATTCCATGGATGGAAGAGCCTGGTGGGCTACAGTCTGTGGGGTCCCAAAGAGTTGGACATGACTGAGCGACTTCACTTTCACTTTCTTTTCAGCACTTCGCATCAGGTGGCCAAAGGGTTGGATCTTCAGCATCAGTCCTTCCAGTGAATATTCAGGGTTGATTTCTTTTAGGACTGACTGGTTTGATCTTCTCGCAGTTGAAGGGACTCTCAAGAGTCTTCTCCAGCACAATTTACAAGCATCAATTCTTTGGCACTCAACTTTCTTTATGGTCCCACTCTCACATGACTACTGGAATATAAATATACTACATATAATATGTATATATATATACACACACATATATTATATATATTCCTTATCATACAGTAACTGGCATATAGTAAGCACTCAGTGAATGTTACTATTGTTAATATTATAAAGCATTTTATAATTTGCAGAGTACTTTTAGATAAGCTAATACTAAACTACTTATTCAAAATACGTATGGGAAAGAATTGTGAAATCTAAAAAGTGCTATGCAAACATAAAAGTCATACTGTTGAGCTTATCATTGCATTTCTATAAAACAAAATAAAGAATTCATATCATAACCAACTCCTAGGGATACTGTGGTTGCAAAAAAACTTGTGAAAGTATTTTTAGTTCTATGATAGTGATTATCATTGTGAGTGGGGAGGCAGAAGAAGCTAATGTATAAATTTTAAACCTTTTATTAAAGGATGTGGTTGGCAGCCTCTAAGATTATCCTGAGAATTCCTGCTTCCTAATATTCCCTTATGCTTGAGTGGGCTGGACCCTTTGTCTCTTGTGAATCCTGCATTAGCAGGCAGGTTCTTTACCAGTTGAGTCACCCCCGAAGCCTACTGAAACCACAGCAAAATCAGTTACACAATCTTGACAGGTCTGTTAATATCAAAATGTTTATTATTGTATATTATAAGATAAAGAACCTCTTTACCATAAAGGGAAAAATAAAGGGAAAAAGGAGACAAAGGATAAAAGGAAAGAAAAGGATAGAGGAAAAGAAAAGAAAGGATAAAGACAAAGGGAAAAAGGAGAGTGAAAAGGTTGGCTGAAAATTCAATATTCAGAAAACTAAGATCATGGCATCCGGTCCCATCACTTCATGGCAAGTAGATGGGGAAACAATGGAAACAGTGACAGACTTTATCTTTGGGGGCTCCAAAATCACTGCAGGTGGTGACTGCAGCCATGAAATTAAAAGACGCTAACTCCTTGAAAGAAAAGCTATGATAAACCTAGACAGCATACTAAAAAGCAGAGACACTACTTTGCCAACAAAGGTCCGTCTGGTCAAAGCTATGATTTTTCCAGTAGTCATGTATGGATGTGAGAGTTGGACTATAAAGAAAGCTGAGTGCCAAAGAATTGATGCTTTTGAACTGTGGTGTTGGAGAAAGCTATCGAGAGTCCCTTGGACAGCAAGGAGATCCAACCAGTCCATCCTAAAGGAAATCAGTCCTGAATATTCATTGGAAAGACTGATGCTGGAGCTGAAACTTCAATACTTTGGCCACCTGATGCAAAGAACCGACTCATTGGAAAACACCCTGATGCTGGTAAAGATTGAAGGCAGGAGGAGAAGGGGATGACAGCGGATGAGATGGTTGGATGGCATCACCGACTCAATGGACATGAATTTGAGTAAACTCCAGGAGTTGGTGATGGGCAGGGAGGCCTGGTGTGCTGCAGTCCATGGGGTTGCAAAGAGTTGGTTATTACTGAGCGACTGAACTGACTGACTGACTGACTGATTCAGACCAAACCTATGCACTTTTCATTATGCCATGCTGTCTCCTTCAAGCAAATACAAAAGCATTTGCAGCAGGGTCTGGCACCACTCTGAGCATTGATAGTATTCTTGTGCTTATTCGCTCAGTCGTGTCTCTTTGTGACCGCTTGGACTGTAGCCCTCCAGGCTTCTCTGTCCATGGGATTTCCCAGGCAAGAATACTGGAGTGTGTTGCCATTTCCTTCTCCAACTGATATCCATAGCATTTCCTTAAACTAACACCTTATCCAGGATGCTTCAGATTCTGGGTGTCACAAACTAACAACAACATTGACAGAATAGTTGACACACAGAGGCAGTTGAGAAATGAAATATTTCCTGCCATATCAATAAACAAGGATGTCACAGTCATCAGGGATTCCCGCTCTCCAGTGTGAGCTGATAAGCCCTAAGGGTACTCAGGAAGGAGAATAATATCTGCAATCTAACAGCCAGTAGATTGCCTTCTTCAGCAATCAATGCAAAGAAATAGAAGAAAAGAACAGAATGGGAAAGACTAGAGATCTCTTCAAGAAAATTAGAGATACTAAGGGAACATTTCATGCAAAAATAGGCTCGATAAAGGACAGAAATGGTATGGACCTAACAGAAGCAGAAGATATTAAGAAGAGGTGGCAAGAATACACAGAAGAACTGTACAAAAAAGATCTTCACGACCCAGATAATCACGATGTGATCACTCATCTAGAGCCAGACATCCTGGAATGTGAAGTCAAGTGGGCCTTAGAAAGCATCACTACGAACAAAGCTAGTGGAGGTGATGGCATTCCAGTTGAGCTATTTCAAATCCTGAAAGATGATGCTGTAAAAGTGCTGCACTCAATATGCCAGCAAATTTGGAAAACTCAGCAGTGGCCACAGGACTGGAAAAGGTCAGTTTTCATTCCAATCCCAAAGAAAGACAATGCCAAAGAATGCTCAAACTACTGCACAATTGCACTCATCTCACATGCTAGTAAAGTAATGCTCAAAATTCTCCAAGCCAGGCTTCAGCAATATGTGAACCGTGAACTCCCTGATGTTCAAGCTGGTTTTTGAATAGGCAGAGGAACCAGAGATCAAATTGCCAACATCCACTGGATCATGGAAAAAGCAAGAGAGTTCCAGAAAAACATCTATTTCTGCTTTATTGACTATGGCAAAGGCTCTGACTGTGTGGATCACAATAAACTGTGGAAAATTCTGAAAGAGATGGGAGTACCAGACCACCTAACCTGCCTCTTGAGAAATCTGTATGCAGGTCAGGAAGCAACAGTTAGAACTGGACATGGAACAACAGACTGGTTTCAAATAGGAAAAGGAGTACGTCAAGGCTGTATATTGTCACCCTGCTTATTTAACTTATATGCAGAGTACATCATGAGAAACGCTGGACTGGAAGAAACACAAGCTGGAATCAAGATTGCCGGGAGAAATATCAATCACCTCAGATATGCAGATGACACCACCCTTATGGCAGAAAGTGAAGAGGAAATAAAAAGCCTCTTGATAAAAGTGAAAGAGGAGAGCGAAAAAGTTGGCTTAAAGCTCAATATTCAGAAAACGAAGATCATGGCATATGGTCCCATCACTTCATGGGAAATAGATGGGGAAACAGTGGAAACAGTGTCAGACTTTATTTTTGGGGCTCCAAAATCACTGCAGATGGTGACTGCAGCCGTGAAATTAAAAGACACTTACTCCTTGGAAGAAAAGTTACGACCAACTTAGATAGCATATTCAAAAGCAGAGACATTACTTTGCCAACTAAGGTCCATCTAGTCAAGGCTATGGTTTTTCCAGTGGTCATGTATGGATGTGAGAGTTGGACTGTGAAGGCTGAGCACCAAAGAATTGATGCTTTTGAACTGTGGTGTTGGAGAAGACTCTTGAGAGTCCCTTGGACTGCAAGGCGATCCAACCAGTCTATTCTGAAGGAGATCAACCCTGGGATTTCTTTGGAAGGAATGATGCTAAAGCTGAAACTCCAGTACTTCAGCCACCTCATGAGAAGAGTTGACTCACTGGAAAAGACTCTGATGCTGGGAGGGATTGGGGGCAGGAGGAGAAGGGGACAACAGAGCCAGTAAGCCAGTAAGCTGTAGCCTCGCCCTAGGGTGAGCCCCAAGGGAGCTCAGGATGTGGAAAACAGGAGATATTGGCCTAGGAAAGCTGAGATGCATATGAAAGGAATGATTTCAGTGCGCCCAGACTCTTGCATCTTCCTATACACAGAAAAGCACCAAATTCCTTAACTTGGGATACTGGCTTCCTTTAATTAACAATAATCTTTTGATGTTCAGACTACCTGCCCTTTGCTGGAAAACTTCTGTATAACCTGGCTGCTTCCCTTGCCTTCTCAGAGCAATTTTCTCAGGGTTACTTGTGATGCTGTCTTCAGGGCTTGAAGTCCTCCACAGATTAAAACGTAATTCAACTTTTAAGGGCTTCTCAGGTGGCTCTGAGCATGCATGCACTCAACTTTTAGATTGTGAATATTTTTTAAGAGGACAGTGGTAACCAGGAGTGTATAGTTGTTTGACGAATATGAGCTGCCCTCCGGTTCCCACCCTAAGTGGTGTCAGGCTACAAAAATGAATGACATTCTCTTTTTGTCTATGAAGACACCCCATTAATAGAGAAACAATATAAGCACCCAACAAATCTATCTCAAAGCAATGTGTGATCAATATGAAGGTGAGGGTCAGAATGTGCTCTAGGAATTTAAAAGAGGAAGATCACCAAGGTGATCAGGGATGGCTTCATATAGTGGTCCAGTGGTTGAGACTCTGCATTCCCAGTGCAGGAGGCACAGATATGGGTTCAATTCCTGGTCAGGTAACTAAGATCCTGCATGGTGCATTACCAAAAACAAGAACATTAAAAAAAAAAAAAGAAGGAAAGGAAATATTGAATATTTAACTTGGGTCTGAAGAATAGGTTGGACTTTGAGCAGCCCTGATTGATAGGTAATGGCATTCCAAAGACTGGGAACAGCAGTCTGACTGCTTAGGAAATGAGTTGCCAAGCTGACCTCAGTGTTTGGCAGATCAGACCATCACTGTGGACCCTCAGTCCTGGTGAGGTCTCACATACTGGTCACTAATATCACATAAAAGGCATGTGAGCTCTGCCACTGTCCTATAGCTGGGGGTTGGCTATCTGAGAGTAATGGTTTATCCAGGTCAGGGGAAGGCTACAAACCCAGTCTAAAGGGATCACTCTGGACTTAGACAGACACCAGTTATTCCTCAGAATTCTGTTCTCGGTAGTATGCTTGCTTATAATGTTCCACGCATTTATCTGTGTTCACATATGCAGGAACATACAAATCTCAGAGACCCCTACAAGCCTGCCCATGTCTATATGCAGATCAGATGAGAATGTATGCCTTTGATGCTGACGCTCCAAGAACTAACCTATTTCATTGACATGCCTATTTATAGCTTCTATCTCATTCCAAAAGCTAAGTCACTTTCTAGACCTAAATCTTTTATCACCTTCAGCAGAGATTCAACCAGAGAGGGGAAATTAAAAATAGATACAGACTGGCTATTGAGAGAGCAGCAATCAATTTTTAGGGGTTCATGGCAATGGAGACTTGGGATTATGTTGATAATTAAAATCCACTGATAAGTTAAAGCCTCAGTTCAGCCTTTGACTTTATCCTTCATCCTCCACCTTCCCATCAAAGCTAATGACAAAGAGAAGATGACCGTCCTGAACTTGATCTGTTTTACCCTCCATCACCCTCTCTAGGGACAGACAGAAGAGCCAAGAAACCAACAAAATTATAGTACAAATTTGTCACTCAATATATTTTAAAACTATAGTGGGCTTCCCAGGTGGCGCTAGTAGTAAAGAATCGACCTGCCAATGCAGGAGACAAAGGTTCAATCCCTGGGTTGGGAAAATGCCCTGGAGAAGGAAATGGCAACCCACTGCAGGATTCTTGCCTGGGACATCTCCTGGACAGAGGAGCCTGGCGACCTACACTCCATGGGGTCGCAAAGAGTCGGACACAGCTAGGCATACACACACACTAACAAACCTGTCAAGATTGTGTAGCAGTTTTGCTGTGGTTTCAGATTTAGTGATAATAAGAGACTATGAACAATTTGATATGTTTTAGCAGATTAGTTTTAAATATGAAATTTACCTGAAGGTAAGATAATAACCAAAATTACCTTCTGGGCCTTCTCAAGTTTGAGATTCTACATTGCAGAGAACCAGCCCATTCCAGGGTTTTGTAATTCAGTAAATTACTGGCCTAGAACAAAAGCTAAACATCAAGATTAAAAGGACCCTAAGGGTTCTTCTGCTAATTCCTCCCCTCTAAAATACCTTGAATGAATATTTATTCCTTCACTCTTTGCCTTTCTTTTTTTGTTGTTTTTCAGTCACTCAATCACGTCCAACTCTTTGCAACCCTATGGACTGCAGCACGTCAGGCTTCCCTGTCATCCACTATCTCCCTGAGTTTGCGCAAACTCATGTGCATTGAGTCGGTGATGCCATCTATTTATTTATTTAGCTGTACCAGGTCTTAGTTGCAGCACTTGGAATCTTTGATCTTTATTGCAGCAGGCAGGATCTTTAGTTACAGCATGTGAACACTCAGTTGCAGCATGTGGGATCTAGTTCCCTGATCAGGGATGGAACCTGGGCATCCTGCACTGGAAGCTTGGAGTCTTAACCACTGGACCACCAAGGAAGTCCCTACCTTTCTTTATTGACTCTCTGCAGATGACGCTTCACAACACCTGAGTAATCAATTCGTTTCATAAGAAATTCTGCAATGAAAATAAGATTTTTTGGTCTCAGACAAAATAAACATCCATTTCAGCTGAAAAAAGTTAAACCAGTGACCTTAAATTATTTTAAAAAGTGTTTCTATTTCTTTAATGGATTTTTTTCCCATGAGCCCTGGAAACTAAATGCATACAGTTTGAAATTTAGCATATAACCACAAATGGCAGCAAAGTACTTAAATCCAAGGTAATCTATAATTCTTTTTTTTTTTTTTTTGGAGACGAATAGAGGTCATTCTGTCGTTTTTGAGATTGCATCCAGCAAGGTAATCTATAATTCTTTATCAATGTTAATAAGCCATTTTACTAATGAGGCACAGCTAATCCTAAGTAAATTCTGCCCCCTTGTGGATTAAAATATCCACAACTAGTTGCATGGGGCCAGTTCTTTTTAGTTCTATCAAATAGCCCTTCAATGATGATCTTTAAAAATAATATACAATGGAACAAAATTAGATTATTTGTATAAATTGTGTAAGAGCTGATTGATGATGACAAAATATATTGACAGCGAATAGTATACCTCTGTATCTTACACTTTGTATATTAGGACCGTGTCTTGACTATAGCAAGTACTGGATAAAATATTCATAGAATGTTAGGAGAAACATGAAATGTTGAGTTTAACATCCACATAGAAGAATTCCTTTCATAGCTCCTGATACACCCCCACTCAAGTGATTCCAGGAATAGAAAATTCATTAAATGATAACAGCTTGTTCTCCGATCAGGCAGGGATTAACTGTTAGAATGTCTATCAGCATATTAAGCCAAAGTATGGATAAACAATATGGTCCTACTCTATAGCACAGGGAACTATATTCAATATCCTGTGATAAACCATAATGGTAAAGAATATGAAAAAAATGTATTTGTGTATGAAAGAAAGTGAAAAGTGAAAGTGAAGTTGCTTAGTAGTCGTGTCTGACTCTCTGCGGCCCCATGGGCAGTAGCCTGCACCAGGCTTCTCCATCCATGGGATTTTCTAGGCAAGAGTACTGGAGTGGGTTGCCATTTCCTTCTCCAGGGAATCTTCCCGACCCAGGGATTGAACCCAGGTCTCCCACATTGTAGACAGATGCTTTACCATCTGAGCCAGCTGAGTCATTTTGCTGTACAGCAGTGATGAACACAACATTGTAATTCAACTCTGGTGGTGGTGGTGGTTTAGTCACTCAATCGTGTCCAACTCTTTGCGACTCCATGGAGAAGGCTGCCAGGCTTCTCTGTCTGTGGGATTTCACAGGCAAGAATACAGGAGTGGGTTGCCATTTTCTTCTCCAGGGGATCTTCCCAACCCAGGGATCAAACCCTCCTGCTTGGCAGACAGATTCTTTGCCACTGAGCCACTTGGGAAGCCCACTATACTTCAATTTAAAAAACAAACAACAACAACAAAAGATATATAATATATATATATTATATATATAAAACCAAATGGAATAAATCCTTTGTCAGAGAATCATCATTTCAGAACTGGAAAGAGGTGTTGGAGATCTCCCAGTTTATCCTTTTATGGTTGAATCCATTATACCATCTGGACCTAATTCTGCTCTCTGGAACAACACTCAATAAGTTCCATCCTGCCAACTTTTCACCGATAATTGTCAACTATTCCTCACATGACAAGTTTCTTAGATCCCATCATCTCCCAGTTACAACCCTGGATGCCAGCTTTGTTGTGAGCATCCCTCCCATGTGCAGCTTCTAGAACTGAACACAGATGTCTGGATGTGCTCCTTAGTCTAGGATAGAAAACAATGAAGTGGTTATGCCTTAGGACATTAAACCTCTTTTAATGCAGCCCAAGCTCATTGGGATTTTTCAGCAATTATATCATACTACTGGTCAGTATAAATCTTGTAACCCCCCAGGTCCTCCAGGTCTTTCCCAACCCTGTACTTCTGCCTGGCTATAACTTTTAACAATTGTTGCTATTAAATTGTTTTCATCTTGTTTTCGCCTCAGAATCTCAGCTAGCAAGATAACTATATCTTTAAAAAATATATTTATTTATTTGGCTGTGCCAGGTCTTGGTTGCAGCACAATCTTCTATCTTAATTTGCAGGATGTTTGGCTGTGGCATGTGAGCTCCTAGGTGTGGCATGTGGGACCTAGTTCCCTATCCAGATTTTGAACTCTGGTCCCCTGCATTGGGAGCACAGAGTCTTAGCCACTGGACCACCAGGGAAGTCCCAGATAATTCTTAATATCTTAATGTGTCTACTCAGATTAGTTCTGCTACCTAGCTCTGGGCCATCCATATTTAATAAACATGATCTCTGTGTTTCCAACCAGTCAATTTCAAGGGAGAAGCTTTGATTCAGAAAAGAGATTAGAAAACACTGGAGGTGGGCCCATGTCCCTGAAGGGCTACCCATTAGCCATGTGGCCTCAGCTGTGTGGTCCTCCAATTTCTCTTCTCTGAAACAGAGGTGATAACATGAGCTTTCAGGTGCTCCTAGGGCTCACATGAAAAAATGCAGTTGAATAGGCTGAGTTAAGTGTTAATTGCTAAATAAATGTAAAGTATTATTAATCATTAGCTTTCAAATGGTTTGAGGAGGGAGGAGAAACTGTTATCATCTTTTGTATCTCTTTTCTACCTGATAGGTGAAGAGCGCCTTACGATTTTTTAATGTGGATAAATACACATGAAGTACATATTGAGACAGTTTTTCACAGAGGGGAAGGGAGGTGAGTTGATAGTTTTTAATCAGCCTGTGTTTAGTCTGGAAACTTCTTCAACTATCTTCTATCAGCGTCTCTCCCTTTTCCCCCTCTCTTCTCCTCTTTGTCTGATCTGACTCCCTCCCCTCTCCCCTCCCCGTCCTCCCCTCCTCCTCTCTCCCACTTCCCCCTCCCCCTCCTTTATTCCATCTTTCTCCTTGCTTTTCCCTTCCTTCACCTCCTCTAAAACCAACCCTCAGACTGGAAATTAGGAGGAAGCTCTATACACCCCCTGCCTCCCCCGACCCACCCGCCACCACCACCACTGAAGCCAAGGCTTCCACCTTGGTCCTTGCACCCACACCATTCATTTTAGGATTTCAGGAACAAATATTCACCTCCTTGGGGGAAAAGATAACAAGGCACCACACTGATTCCCAGATGCCTGAAATTCCACTGGTAACCACAGCTGTGTTCCTTCAGCTCCAGTCTTTTTCTAAATATCAAATATACGTTTGTCTCTGAGGAGACAGCGAAATGAATCATTTAGCAGCTCAGAGTGAATTTGGTTTTCCTTTTCCAAAGACCTCATAAAGCCCGTTGGCTGGAGAGATTCTGGGGTCAGGCTAGTATGGGAAGGCAAAATAGAAAACTCCCCTGTTTTACAGCCAGGGCGCCTGAGGGGCTGATGGGGTGGGGGAGGGGCTGCCTCTGCCTCCACTGCAGCTGCTCCCCCACCGGGGCGCTCTCTGCCTTCCCTCCGGTCCGCAGGAAAAACCTGTCTGTCTCCAGAACTAGCTTAGTCCCACTTATTCCTTGGAGTCTTCCTTAACCACTCTTGTCAGAAATGATTGATTTTCCAGTAATCACGCAATGTGGTTACTTTTCCTGGGTGTGATCATGATGTTGAAATATAGCAGGAAAAATCTGTGACAAAATATATCTGTATATATATATCGAATCCAAGTCTCCTGCATTGCAGGCAGATTCTTCACTATCTGAGCCAGCAGGGAAGCACCCCTTCCCCCTCCCCCCAAAAAATAAAGACTAGTGTCCGTGCATGCTAGGTCGCTTCAGTCGTGTCCTACTCTTTGAGATCCTATGGACTGTAGCCCACCAGGCTCTTCTGTCCATGGGATTCTCCAGGCAAGAATACTGGAGTGGGTTGCCATTTCCTTCTCCAGGGGATCTTCCTGACCCAGGGATCGAACCCTTGTCTCCAGCATCCCCTGAATTGGCAGCCGGGTTCTTTACCACTAGCGCCACCCGGGAAGCCCATCTGTATATATCCATACATACATATCGCACAGAGTCGGACACAACTGGAGTGACTTAGTAGTAGTAGTAGTAGTAGTATATATGGAGAGAGAGTGAACAAATATGGCCAAACATTAAGTTATCTAGCAAAATGACTTTCAAACTCCTCACAATCCTGCTTCACCTCCGTAGCATGTTTTTCTCATTTTCCTTTTCGTACAACTATTAACTGACCATTTGTTGAGTCTGCACTGTATGTCCTGTGCCAGTGCCAGACACTTGATAAACATCTTAATAACCCTTACAACCGTCTTTCATGATTGATGTTTTTATACTCATTCAGAGAAAAGACTCAGAGAAGTCAGGGAGTTAATTGGTCTTAGAGCAAATTAAGTCCACACCACATCCATCTGACTCCAAACTCGTGGTCTTTCTATTAAATCTTGACCTGCATACAGTGTTCCAGAAACAGTCTGGAAAACACATTCCTGCGCGCGCACACATACACACAGTCCCACACCTACAGAATTTTACATATATATTAGTCTAGAAATTGAAGGCCTTTGGGTGAGTCACTTTTCTCCAAGACTTGATTTCTTGATCTATAAGAGAAGTTTAAAATTCCCAAAATCCGGACTTCCCTGGTGGCACAGTGGATAAGAATCCGCCTGCCAATGAAGGGAAGATTCCAGATACCAAGGATGAGCTAAGCCCATGAGCCACAACTACTGAAGTCCACACAGAGACTGAGTCCGTGCTCTGAAACAAGAGAAGCCAGAGCAATGAGAAGCCCACGTACCACTAGAGAGTAGCCGCCATTTCTCTCCACAACTAGAGAAAGCCTGAGCGAAGCAGTGAAGACCCAGCACAGCCAAAAATAAATTATTTTAAAAATTAAAATTTCCAAAATCCTTTGTATTTTTCTGAATGACATTTGATGATTTTGGTTTTCCTGAGGCCTTCTTGAATATTCCCTGTAAAGCAAAACACAAGGAAACTTTCCTCCCACTTCGGAAATTGAACAGGTCCATTGAAAAGAGTGTAACCACTGAGTGGAAAGTGGGTGCTTGCACCCCTCCATCGCCCTTCACGGGTGCCCCACTGTACATTAAACAGTGGCAATGGCGCAGCTCCTGTGCATGACTTCAGACAGGAGCTGCGACGGCTTTCTATGTTACTTGTAAACAGTATGTCTACGCAGCCTGATAATCAACAACTCAGTTCTAAAACAGGCCAGAAAGCACATGGCCTCTCCTAGGGGCCCTGGGGGAACGTGGGGTGTCAGAGTTAATGATGGCAGCACTAGAGGATCCATTCTTTGGAGGGAATAGCATGCAGACCCTGGGCAACTTGTGCCTCGTAGGCATTCAGTAAATATTTGAGACAGAGAAAGTTCTCTGCTTGGGAAATAAAAGGGAAATAAGATATTTTATATGCAGATCCCAGTTTCTATTAAAAGTTACTCTGGGTGGACTTCTTTGGTGGAATAGTGGCTAAGACTCTGTCCTCCTGATACAGGGGGCCTTGGTTTGATCCCTGGTCAGGAAACCAGATCCCACATACCACAACTAAGAGTTCAAAGGCCACAACTAAGACCCAGCACAGCCAAATAAATTGTGTGCTGTGCTCAGTCGTGTCCAACTCTTTGTGACTTCTTGTACTATAGCCCACCAGGCTCCTCTGTCCATGGGATTCTCCAGGCAAGAGTACTGGAGTGAGTTGCCATTTCCTGCTCCAAGGGATTTTCCCGATGCAGGGTTCTTAACCCATGTTTCTTGCATCTCCTGCATTGGCAGGTGGATTGTTTACCACTGCACCATCTGGGAAGCCCATTAAAATACATAAATAAATAAATAGAAATAAATATATTTTTTGAAATAGTTACCCTGGGCCATTTGTCTTTTTGGATCCATAAAAGCAAGCTAGGTTACCAGTGGCCTTAGGGGAGGTAGCCATCTTAAAAAAACTCAGCCAGGATTCTCTATCCTGCCACATCTGCTCGAACTGACAATCTGATCCAAAAATTGGGCCTCAATATATGAGGGAAAGTCAATGCAAGAAAATTATAGGTCTCACTTATTTGGACTAAGTGAGCCTCCATGAAAGGATCATCCAAGGTGTCTATTTGACCACCAAAACAAGGCCAGTTCTTTGGACATAACATTTTTAGAAAGATTTCAACTATGAATGTTTTATGACAAATGTAGACAGCATATTAAAAAGCAGAGACATCGCTTTACTGACAAAGGTCTATATAGTCAAAGCTATGGTTTTTCCAGCAGTCATGTACAGATGTGAGTGTTGAACCATAAAGAAGGCTGAGCCCCAAAGAACTGATGCTTTCGAATTGTGGTGCTGGAGAAGACTCTTGAGAGTCCCTTCAACTGTAAGGAGGTCAAACCAGTCAATCCTAAAAGAAATCAACCCTGAATACTCATTGGAAAGACTGATGCTGAAACTGAAGCTCCAATACTTTGGCCACCTGATGCAAAGAGCCAATTCATTGGAAAAGACCCTGATGCTGGGAAAGATTGAGGGCAGGAGGAGAGGGGGACAACAGAGGATGAGATGGTTAGATGGCATCACTGACCCAATGGACATGAGTTTGAGCAAACTCTGGGAGATGGGGAAGAACAGAGAAGCCTGGCGTGCTGCCGTCCACGGGGTCACAAAGAGTCAAACATGACTTAGCCACTGAACAAGTCTTTCTCCAGCTTCCCAGGTGACTCAGTGGTAAAGAATCTGCCTGCCAAGCAGGAGACTCATGGTTGATCCCTAGGTTAGGAAGATCCCCTGGAGAAGGAAATGGCAACCCACTCCAGTATTCTTGCCTGGGAAATCCCATGGACAGAGGAGCCTTGCGGGCTATGGTCCATGAGCTGCAAAGAGTTAGACATGACTGAATGATTAAGCAGCAGTAGCAGCAAGGTCTTTCTCAATGAAAGTGAACCCTTCAGTGCCCAGGGAACCCAAGGCTGGCCCCTGGGGGTTAAATTGCCCCTTCTTGCTCACCTGCCAAGCAGCAGACACATATTCAGCAGCCCCCATGAGCATTGCCAAGCCTGGAGGTTGTAAGGAGAGCCCAGGCACTTTGCATGTAGACTTCAGGAGTTTGAGTTAAAAAGCACAGAAGTACCTGAGAACTCTGCAGGGATTCTAGGGACCTGAGGTTCAGAGAAGACTAGAGGTGCATACACCCTGATCCTGAGGCTCCTTGCCTTGGTAAAACCATTTATGATTCATGGAGTGGCCTGGCCCTGCACTGCTGTGTTAATTCTGGGTGTGGTATAAATAGAACTTGGTGCTCTGGCAAAGCACACCACCCACCACTGTGTTCCTTTCCTTTGAGGACATCAACCAAATCTGAGCCTCTGATTCCCTCTAGTGGCTCAAATCGGCAAATTTCCTAGCTGATTCTTTGCATTTAATTATTCAATATATATTGAGTGCCTACTGTATGCACCAAATTGGTGCTGGGTTCTCTAGCTTTGCCAGGGGTGCTTCATCTGAACACTGTCCTGTCCAGTGGAAAGTGATCAGAGATGGAAGCCAGAGCTCCTCCATAGAAGCTTAGCTTAGTACAGGGCAAACCGGCTCTGCTTTATGGGAACTGAAGGAGGATAGGTTTTATATGGGTTAGTTCTGCCACTAAATGAGTTGTAGGACCTTGGGCCAACTCCTTTATCCCCAGCCCTCAGTTTGCTCATTAATAAAATCAGTGCATGGGTTAAATTCAAATCCATCCAATAAGTATTTATTGAGCACCTGCAGCATGTAAGACCCTGACTGAGTGCTCTGGGCATGCAGTGGTAGTAGAACTTAATCTCAACGTGCTTAGAGGCAACTGGAAGAACCAGACACTCAGGAAGCCACATAAAACCAAGGGTATGAGTAGTTTAGCATGGCTGTTAGGGTGAGCTTCGTAGGGAGACAGATCTGGATAGAGCCTTGTGCTGACACTTCCTAGCTGTGTGATACTGGGCAAGTTGGTGGAATTCCTGGTGATCTAGCAGTTTGGACTCCACGCTTCCACTGCTGGGGGCCTTGGTTCCATTCCTGGTCAGGGAACTGAGCTCCCACAAGCAAAAAAAAAAAAAAAAAAATTTGTTACTGACACAATACCATTTCTGGAAAAAGATGAAAGTTAAGGAAAGTGGAACTGAATTCCTATTGGCCAAAGGAATATTGGACGGATGAAGGGGCAGGATCCAAATGTGGTAGCTTGGAATTTTGCTTTGAGTAGAAAGTGCTGCTTCCTGTTGTGCAGCCATATGATATGAAACTATGGAGAATGAAGATGGAAGCTGGGGGAGGAGGAGACTGTGTGTCCCTTGAGGGAGCAGGGGCTGCCGCAAGAGCCCGCTTGTTCCTGCAGGCACGGCTGCACTTGCTGAGAGTTCTGTAAGGGCAGGCCGGACTTCAAGGCTCTGAGGAGTGAACCACATCTGGAGCCTGTGCTGGAAGGAGGCTAACCCTGTCCTCCTTGTTAGTTTCCATCCTTTCAGAAGCCTTTGTTAGTAGGGGAGAGAAAGATCAAAAAACAAAGTTGTTTTTAACTTGAGTGATTTCATTGTTTCTAAAAACCCTGGAGGGTAGGGAAGGTGGGCATTACCAGGAGTGTAATTTGGGGGGGGTATGGAAGATATGATGAATTCAGTTAATGGAGGAGCCAGTGTGAGACCAGGGACTTCCAGTACTTCTGGACCAGGCTTCCTCCAACACCTTGACATGCCTCTTGCCCACAGAAACGTCCAGTAATTATTAGCCTTAGTATTTGTTTCCTGCACCCCGTTTTCCAGTTTCTGCACGACTCATTGGAGGTTTTCCTCTTCCAGTTTCCTACTACGTTGGAACCTTGGGGACTCACACTGAGATCAAAAAAGTGGCAGAGGAGAAGGTTACTCTGCCCTGTCACCATCAGCTGGGGCTCCCAGAAAAAGACACCCTGGATATCGAATGGCTGCTCACTGATCGTGAAGGGAACCAAAAAGTGGTGAGTGTGCGTCTGACTGGAGTCTCGCTTCCTTTTCCCTTGTCCTCCCCCACCTTGCCTTAGTCCTGCATCTTTCTCATTGTGTAAGAAAGTTCTAGAATTGCTTTTTCATCTGGTTTAGAGTTGGAAGACTCTAGATACAATACTATAACAAGAAAGGGTACTGGGTTGTGAGGATAAGAGATTCTGTCTGGGGGCGAGCAAGAACTACAAGAATCTATCATTTTTCCAAGAAGGGAATCTACTTTTCCAAGGAGGGCATCTTTCCTATGAGGGGGACAAGGATCCAGTAGCTTGATCGCCTAGTCTAGTGGGCCAGAACCATACCTGTCCTGAGAAGTCTGCTCCTCTTCCTCCTCTGAAACCATCACCACCTGCTGGTGCTTAAACTTTGCATGGGCATGACTTCTGAACTCTACGATTGTGCAAAGTGATAAACAACATAGAATACAGAGAAATAAAGAGGAGATGAATGGAAACGGTTAAAACGTATAATTGGATGAGCAAAAGAACTGATACTGATTCTACAGCTGGAAAATAAAGGAGCTGGCCCTGGGTCTGCAGTGCTGAGATTTGGAAGGGTCACCAGGGTGGCCCATTGGTTTTCATAAGCTTCTGGCAGTATAAACCTAACCCTAACCCTAATTCTGTTTGGGGGCAAGCAAGAACTATAAGACTCTATCATTCGCCCAAGAAGAGAATCTACACTAATGGCATCTTTCCTATGAGAGGGACAAGGATGCAGTAGCTTGATCGCCTAGTCTAGTGGGCCAGAACCACATCTGGAAGACTCTTGAGAGTCTCTTGGACAGCAAGGAGATCCAACCAGTCCATCCTAAAGGAAATCAGTCCTAAGTATTCATTGGAAGGACTGATGCTGAAGCTGAAACTCTAATAATTTGGCCACCTGATGTGAAGAACTGACTTTTCTGAAAAGACTCTGATGCTGGGAAAGAGTGAGGGCAGGAGGAGAAGGGGATGACAGAGGATGAGATGGTTGGATAGCATCACTGACTTGATGGACATGAGTTTGAGTAAGCTCCGGGAGCTGGTAATGCGCAGGGAGTCCTGGTATGCTGCAGTCCATGGGGTTGCGAAGAGTCAGAAGCAACTGAGAAACTGAACTGAACCGGCGGTATAAACAAATTTGTCACACTCTGATCCTGATGACCTCCTGGCATGACATTCATTAGAGAATGAGAACTAGGTAACCTACTGTTACCATCCTTTCTGCCTTGGCTGCACTCAACGACTGTACCTTGGCTCAACCTAGGTTTTCTGGCATAACTATTCTTCAATAGCCTTTGGGTATGTTTGTGTGTGCTCACTCGTAGCTACTCTTTGTGACCCCATTGGACTGAAGCCCACCAGAATCCTCTGTCCATGAAGTGGGTTGCCATTTCTTACTCTAGGGGATCTTCCCAATCCAGAGATTGAATTAACAGCCTTTACCCACTGACCTTTTTTATTTCCCCAACATCACAGGCTGGCTTTTATTTTGTTGTATTTTTTTTTACACAAGTGTTTTATTTATTTATAGATTTTTAAACTTTTATATTATATTGGAGTACAGTTGATTAACAATGTGTTAGATTCAGGTGTACAATGAAGTGATTCAGTTATCCATACACATGTATCTATTCTTTTTCAAATTCTTTTCCCAATTAGGCTGTTTCAGACTATTGAGCAGAGTTCCCTATGCTATACAGTAGGTCCTTGATGGTTATCTGTTTTAAATATAACAGGGTGTACATGCCCATCCCAAACCCCCTAACTATTCCTCTCTCCACCCTTCCCCCTATTGACTTATTTTTAAAACTCTTTGTTGAAAGTTTTGTGGTTAAAAAAACAAACTACATCCTACGGAAGCTGATTTTAGACTTTCCTTCTTTTTCAGAACTTTACTTCTTTCCCTACTAAAAAGGATAAAGTTGTCCTTTCCTCTCCGATGTCTATGTTACTAATTTTATAAGGTGGTTTATGCAGAGGGAAGCTAAGGTTTTCACTGAAAATAAAATTCAAGATCACAGTTGGAATTGAACTTGCTTACAGAGCTGCCTACATCACCTTGTTATTTTGATACTGCTTGTCATTCTCTTCTCCTAGTGCACCATCTCGAGACTCAGTCTGTTCTCTCTAGTGCAAGGTCACCTTAACCTGAGCATGTTTATTCCAACAGTTTCATAAGCAGTCCCAGACCTGATACTCTCAGTTCTGAATGAAGTAAATAAGTGCCCATGTTCCTCTAATAAAAATCCAAGAATGACATTATTTATCTAACTATCACCCAAGTGGTTTCATTTAAACTAAAGGGAAAAAAAGTTACTTGGTTTTATAGCCAGGTGAATATAAGGATTGATTTAAAAGGGCTACTGAAGGACTTGCCTGGTGGTCCAATGGTTAAGACTCCCCCTTCCAATGCAGGGGCTTCGGGTTCAATCCCTGGTCCAGGAACTAAGGTGCTATGGGGTGCAGCCAAAAACTAAATAACATAAAGAAGGTCACTGATACAGCTTCTGTCCTCACCCTAATAAGCAGGCACAGTTCCCTACTTATCTTCAGTGAATGTTCTAAAGAAAGGATTGCCATTTATTCACTCATTCAGAAGGCATGATTTTTTTTTTTTTCCCCGAGCCATGTGGCATGAGGGATCTTAGTTCCTCCACCAAGGGTTGAACCCATGCTTCCTGCACTGGGAGCCTGAAATCTTAACCACTGAACCACCAAGGAAGTCCAGATGGCATGAATTTATTTTGCACTTACTGTATGCCATGGTAGGCACTGGGGTATAGCAGTATAGAAAAAATTAGAATCTCTGCCTTCTAGGAGCTTAGATAAAATGACATTTAATAATTTTTTTTTAATTTAAGTACAGAACAATAAATACCAGCTACAGGCCAGGCACAAATCTGTTTAGCACATATTGTCTTATTTAACTTACTGCTCATAACCGGGATTATCGGTACCATTTTACAGATAAGGAACTGAGGCATGTACAAACACAAAGTGAGAAAATTGCTTAAAGTCACCCATTTTTGAAATTGGGCACTCTGATATTGGTAGCTAAACTATTAACCACTAGCTGTGTTATCTTCATAAATAATTAGAAATTAGACAATTAGTGCTGCTATATTGGAAATAAGGAAAACATGGGGAGAAAAATTATTCCAGCAGATTAATTATGCAAAGACCCTGGTGCTGGAAAAAGCTTGGCACTATTTGAAGTTCTGAAAGATTAAAAATCAATTTATTTGGGACTTCCCTGTTGGTCCAGTGGCTAAGACTCTGCCCTCCCAAGGCAGGGGTCCCGGGTTCCATTCCTCGTCAGGGAACTAAATCCCACATGCTGCAACTAAAGATCCCCAGTGCCACAACTAAAGAAATTCTGCATGCTGAAACTAAGAACCTGAAGCAGCCACGTAAATAAATCAATATTTTATAAAAATTGATTTAGTTAAATTTAATAAATATTGGATTTCCAATATACACACACACTCTCTCATGAAGGAGCTACTTGAAGAGATACATATCGAGACTGAGATAAGCAGAATGTTCTAAAGGAAAGCAGAGGAGGAGCCGCTGGCTGGCTGAGAGTCCTTGGGGAGAGGTCGAGGTGTGCTTCTGGTAAGAAGGCACAGTTGATTTGAATGTCTATAGAAGGCACTGCCCTCAGGAAATCACAAGAGCAAAGACACAGGCGGGCCCATTCTGGGAACTTCTAAGCGGCTGATCCAAGTAGAGTGCAAGTTTCAGCTTGTGGGGTTGCAGGACCAGAAAATGAAAGGTCTTGTCTACCATACCAGGGAGCTGAGAATTCTTCTTATAATGTCATGGAGTTCTTGAAGGATTTTCAGAGTGAAAAGGGCATCTTTGCGTCTTAGAGCAAGCACTCTGGCACTCTGTGAGGCACACTGATTTAAAGAGGACTCAAGTAGAAGAATCAAGATTAGTTGAATAGTTTCCAGCTATACAATAAGGGCTTAAAGTACAGTCATGGGTGGCTGGGATGCCAAGCAATGGGTGAAGCTTCCTGAGCTGGTTAATTGCCAGGGTATTGGGAGTGAGAGTGAGGGAAACTGAGAAAGAATATACAGGAAGGGTTGGAACAGACGTGTTGCTTGTTTTTTTTTTCTTCCCATCACGCCTCTCAGCTTATGGGATCTTAGTTCCCCAACGAGGGATCAAACCTGTGCCCACTGCAGTGGAAGCTCAAAGTCCTAACCACTGAACTGCCAGGGAAGACCTGGATGAGGTACTTAAAATAGGCTGGCTAATGACCGAGATCCCAAGGTCAGCTTTGCGCTTTAATTTGAGCAGAAATGTTGCATCCCTCTTATCTAGGACCCTCAGATATGCAGGAAACATTTAAGGGTGGGTAGGCAGCCTCAGGAATATTTGAATTTCAGCCTAGACAGTAGGATCACTAGGATTCTGGAGCATTCCTCCTGGTTCTAGGATGGAAACTTGGTTGAATTTCCAAAGTAAGAGTGCTCAGAAGAGTCAGGAACTCACAACACACACTTTTTCCCTGCATTTTTCAGATGGAAAAATTAGGACAGAGATGCTCAATTTTCCATGCCAACTATCTTGGCCACTCTTTCATCCTTTCCCCTTTCTCTTTGGCTTTGAGCAAGAAAAATCTTGATCTAAAATACAGAGAGAAGGACTTACATCCATCTCCTTCAGGGCATTTCACAACTGCTACGTAGGACCTGGCGCAGCAGAGCAACTTCCAGAAGGTTGAGCTGATTCATCTGTTCCGTCTGAGTCCTAACGAATTGTCCTGCCTCGTCTCCCTAAAAACACATCCGGAGCAGGACACCAGGAATGTCATGAGACACAGTCCCACAACAGCTGTAATTCATATATTTAATCTGTTTGCAGAAGAGTTAGATTTATATTCACTGTTCTCCCATCACACTCCTATTGACCCTTGGCTTAGTCTCAGCATTACTTTTCTTAGAATTAAGAACAAAATAAAACAGAGAGGCACACAAGCATCTGATATTCAAGGTATGTCTGGGGGAAAAAAAAAAAAAGCCAAATTGCAAGGCTGTAGCTGAACCCCAACCCTGTCAAAAGTGTTTTGAAATTCTCATATGAAATAAGGGTCATTTAATTATATTAAGATTATTTTGAAGTTGTATACACTCGGCTTTCCAAAGATGTTAAATATTTACCTGCAGTTATCTCTTTTTTCTTCATTTAATATTAGGACAGGAACTTCCCCAGTAGTCCAATGGTTAAGAATCAATGCTCCCACTGCAGGGGGCATGGGTTCAAGCCCCAGTTGTGGAAGATCCCATATGTTGCAGGATGTGGTCAAATATATATTTGTGCTCAGTCGCTTCAGTCATGTCTGACTCTTTGTGACCCTATGGACTGTAGCCCACCAGGCTCCTCAGTCCATGAAATTCTCCAGGCAAGAACACTGGAGTGGGTTGCCATACTCTCCTCCAGGGGATCTTCCTGACCCAGGGATCGAACCCGAGTCTCCTGTGGCTCCTGCATTGCAGGTGGATTCTTTACTGCTGAGCCACTCGGGAAGCCTATATGTCATATATATATATGACATATATATGACGGGAACTAGAGGAAAGGGAGGGAAAAGCAATACACCAGAAAAGCCCATATACACAGAAGGTGACCCTCATGCTTGATCTTAAGACCTGTAGAGGTGGTGTTTAGATGAAAATGAAAGGCATTTCAGGAGAAAACTTTATGATCCAAGACAAAGACACATCAGAGGACACTGTTCAGAAGCACAGGACTCGAGTTTGGGGATTAGGCTATTCAGAGATCCGAGGGCAGGGGCCAAAGCTGAGATGTGGTTCAGGCGGCACTGGCCTTAGGGGCCACGTTCAGAGGGTCAAGCCATGGACCACAGCTTGAAATAGACCACAGGTGAGGGAACCAGTGGAGGTTTTTAGCCAGGGGAGCTTCCCTATACAAATGAATAGAACGCATGGGCTGAAAAACTTGGAAACCTTAGGGGCTTCCTAGAACCCAGAATCCATCTGATAAAAATGATCGTAAGGGCTTCCTATCCCATTCCCCCCAAAACCCTGTGAAGTAGCTTGTCCCCATGTGACAGCTGAGAACCTTGGGGATTAGCCAAGTTCATTAGCTGAACCAAGGCACGCAGCAAGTGGAGGAGCTCCCTTTTGAGTACAGAAGACTACTGACTTCCCAGCCAGCTCTCTCCATCACTGTCCCTGGTATAGCTGTTTTTCAAAATTAGGACTTAGTAGTGGATCATAAGGAATCAGATTTTTTTTCTTTTTAAACTTTTGCTTACGCTGGGTCTTCATGGCTGCGTGCAGGCTTTCTCTAGTTGAGGTGATCGGGGGTTACTCTTTGTCGTGATGCATGGGCCTCTCATTGTGGTGGCTTCTCTGTTGTGGCGCACAGGCTTAGTTGCTCCCAGACCTGTGGAATCTTCCCGGACTGGGGATCGAACCCATGTCCCTTGCATTGGCAGGCAGATTCTTAACCACCGGTGGGGTTAGTCGCTGAGTTGTATCCAAATCTTGCGACCCCATGGACTGTAGCCCACCAGGCCCCTCTGTCCATGGGGTTTCCCAGGCAAGAATACTGGAGTGGGTTGCCATTTCCTTCTCCAGGGGATCTTCCCGACCCAGGGACTGAACCTGTGTCTCCTGCATTGCAGGTAGATTCTTTACCATCTGAACCACCAGGGAAGCCCAATTTGTGCAATAAATCTAAATGATCATTGTCAGAAGGAACTCTGCCCTTGCTCAAAAGCTGTCTTTTAAATTTAAATCTTGTTGTAAGCCTGGGAGGTCGGTAAGGTAAGGATTGTTACAATAGTTCTTTCAATGCGTGAGGAAAATTAGACCTCTCTGTCTCTAGAAAACTTGGATTCTAAACCTTTCAGACTTTCAACAGTGAAGGCTTTGCCCAAGATGGATTTCAGAGTTCAGATGTGAACCCAAGCTTCCCAGAGTTAAAGCCCTCTGCCCCTCCCCCATGGCTTGCAGCTTCTTTGGAAAAGAATGTAGGCATTCAAGATAAAACCTCTGCCTGGGAGTAAAATACTGGACCTTTGATGGAAATCATGCAGTTCCTATACTTTCCAAAATGTTCCTCAGCTTGAAGACAGTGTTCAGGAGACCCCTCCCCTAGGGGGTAAGTTGTGGGGTGGGGGTGGAAGTTTTCAAGCCGGGGTGGGGAGACAGCCTCTACTGCAGTGAGAATGCGAATTACCTCTCCTGTAGGCAGGTTCCCTGCCCCAGTGCCCCATGGCCTCCTCCAGGCCTGCGGTCACCCTGAGTTCACCAGTGACTCACTGAGTCTCTAGTCACAGGCCCAGCCTTACCCATGGATGACAACTCCTCTTCCTCCTACCCTCTCTTCACTCTCCTAAAATTCTCTAACTGGCCATGCTTGCCAACTTGCTTTATGTTTTTTTTGGCTGTGCTGCTTGGCTTGCAAGATCTTAGTTCCCCAAGCAGGGATCAAACCCATGTCTTCTGTGGTGGAAACTTGGAGTCTTAACCTCTGGACCGCCAGGGAGTTCTCCCAGTTTGCTTTAAAAAGTCTTTGCAGAGTTCGCCTCAGCCTTAGGGAGAAGCTGGATGGTGCTCTCCTAATGAAGCTGTCCCAATTCCCCCGCCCCCCTCATTCCAACAAGGAGCAGTCCCACGCGCTGTTCTCAGTAGCCTTTCAGGTTCTCTAATGTAGAAACTCAGCACGTTGAACCTGCAGACCACACCCTAAGGGAGGCAGCTGTTGGAGGACAGGGAATGCACTGAAACAGGAAACAGCCTTCAGGGGATCTAATTCCCTTTACTGTCATACTGAAGTGAATTTCTCCCTGCCTGAGCCTGAAAACCTGCCCCTTCCCTGTAATATACCATAGGGAAGCGTCTCCTGAACATCAGCTTTATGCTTAGAGTCCAAGGTTTTGGGAGATGAATTAGGGTCTAATTTTCCTCGTGTATTAACTCCTGTAGAAATAGAAATTACCTTGTGGAATGCTGATAGTGATGCCAAGTTTCCTATCCATTGGATGCAGATGGTTCCTGTTTATAGAGATGCAAATGAACTTTGTCCAAAGGAGTATGTAAATCTCTTTAGTCCAATTCTCCTTTGAACTTGTTGGTGACTGCTTTCTGGTTCCATCATGAATGAATGAGTTAAACTTTTTGATATGTGTTTATTCTCTTTGTATATGAGCATCATGATTTTACCTTTAAAAAAAAAAAAAAGAAAAAGTTGTCCTTTAAAACTGTTGTTGTTGTTTAGTCACTAAGGTGTTATTGACTCTTTTGCGACCTCAAGGACTGTAGCCGGCCAGGCTCCTCTGTTCATGGGATTCTCCAGGCAAGAAAACTGGAGTGGGTTGCCATTTCCTTCTCCAGGGGATTTTCCCGACCCAGGGATTGAACCAGCATCTCCCACATTGTGGGCAAATTCTTTACTGCTGAGGCACCAGGGGAAACTAGGGCAGGAAAAATCATCTTTTTCCCTCTACTCACCTAAGTGTTCAGGGTGGGGCACTGTCAGTTAGATTGAAAAAAGGCAGGTTAACAAGAAAAAAGGAAACAGTATTGTGTAAATAACACCTGGGCATACCCAGTGATGAGTAACTCAAAGAGGTGGTTAGAACTAGGGCTCTGTATATTTACCTAATTTAGTAGGGGAAGGGAGGAATAGAAAGGGCACTTATGGAAGAGCAAATGGACACTTAGAAGAACAGACGGGAGATATGCTGGTTTGTAACATAGTCTGAGTGAGATGTCCACTTCTGCTCTCCCAGAAGGGAAGATTAGAGTTGCCCTGGGAAAGGGGATTTAGGGACACAGATTCTTTGGGGAGGCTCTGCTTTTAGGCAAATAAAGGATTTCAGGAACTCAAGTGCCTTCAGCTGAAATTAATCCTTAAGCATATGCGAAGTGACGTATTTGGGGGTGGCATGTCCTGGTCCCAAAAATTATAAAACTCATTTCTTTGTATTGTTATCATCTCTAGAATAGTGCCAAGTGAAGAGTATGTTTCAATTAGTGTTTAGTAAATAAAAGATTGCAGGGTTGCAAAACTGGACAACAGACATACATAAAATCAGTATGAGGCTTCCCTGGTGGCTCAGTGGTAAAGAATCCACCTGCAAATGCAGGAGATATGGGTTTGACCCCTGGGCTGGAAAGATCCCATATGCTGAGGAGCAACTAAGCTTGTGTGCCACGACTACTGAGCCTGTGCTCTAGAGCCCGAGAGCCACAGCTACTGAAGGCTGAGCATCCTACAGGCCAGGCTCTGCATCAAGAGAAGGCATTCACAATGAGAAGCAACTAGAGGGCAGCCCTCACTCTCCACAGCTAGAGTTAAAGCCCACGTAGCAACAAAGGCCCAGCACAGGCAAAACTAAATAAACAGTATACTTATTTTTAAATTAAGTAAATAAATGAAATCAGAATGGCCTGAAGGATCTCCCAGACAATGCCCAGGATTACAGAAAGGGGATCCAGCAAACTGTCTGCCCAACATCTTGACTTTCACAACTTTTCCTCACGTAAAAATGGTACCAAGACATGCTATGGATGACAGCAGGGACCATTCTAAGCTAGTGTCATATCAGGGAAGGTTTCGTAAGGAGCCTTAACATTAACTTGGGGTTTAAAATAATGAATAGGGATTATCTGGGGCTTCCCAGGGGGCTCAGCGGTAAAGAATTTGCCTGCCAAGCAGGAGACGTGGGGAAGATCCCCTGGAGGAGAGAATGGCATCCCACTCCAGTATTCTTGCCCAGAGAATCCCCATGGACAGAAGAGCTTTGGGGGCTATAGTCCAAGGGGTTACAAAGAGTTGGAGACGACTGAGTGACTAAACAACAACAAAAAGCTTATTAATACATTATTATGTAGGGTAGTTTGGAGAGGACAGACATCTATAGTGGCCAGACAGCTGGAAGTATAAAAATGGAGCTCAAAAATGTGTTGGTGTCTGGACTTCCCTGTGGTCCAGTGGCTAAAGCTCCATGCTCCCAATATAGGGGGCCCAGATTCAACCCCTAATCAGGGAACTGGGTCCCACATGCCACAGCTGAGTGTTCACATGCTGCAACTAAGACCTGGTACAACCAAATAAATAAATAAAAATACATGTTAAAAAAAATGTGTTAGTGATAGAGATAAGGATGTCAGAATTATCACAATAGTTGTATTGGTTGAAGTGAGGGGACAAAATCAAATACTGAAAACATTTTAAGTCATATTATCTATTACCTTAATTTTCTCTTATTTGATTCTCCAGCATTTTGTCCCTCAAAAGACTGTGAGGCCCTCGGGGTAGGAACTATGTCTTATTCATGATTGTTTTCCAGAGCCTGGCAAAGTACCTGATGTGGGCACTCAGTAAATATTTGGTGAAGAAAAAGAACATACAGAGAAAGGAGAAAACACTTCTTTTTCAGAGATGTGGTAAGGGCAAAATGGATGAGGCTGAAACGTTCTAATATAATGGTGAGAGAATTTATGGCCATTTTATTGGATGGCTCCTGGTCTTTTCAGGAAGGCATTTCCTGAGCTGCAGAGAGTCACGTGATTAACAACAGGGTTCAGGGATTAGAGTGAAACAGTTTGGAACAGCTGAAGCCAGAAATGTGCTTAGGGGACTCCCATGTGCTTGCTTTTTTTTTTTTTTTTTTTTAGTGCTGTTCCATGTGTCTGGAATGCTCCCTCTGGCAATCTTTGCCCCGCCTCTCTCATCTCGTACTTGGCCTACTCATCTTTCAAAGCCTAACTCAAATGCCACTGACTTTTCTGGGAACATTCTTGATACTATTTCAAGTTAATCATTCCTTTTTCTATGTGTATACTTCTCTCCTTGTTAATCCCACTAGATTATAAATTACTTGAAGATCAGAAGAGAGTTTTACTTCATCTGAATAGCCTCCTCCTGACCTGGTGGGGAGCAGTCATTCCATAAATGTTCGCTGATGTTTAAATCAAGTACGTTTAGGAATATGATTGCTAAGTGGCAGCAAGGGCATAACTGAAGTTATCAGTCTTGGAAGACAAGATCAGCATGGTTTTTGTGATTAGTAGGAGGTGATGGGGACTTCCCTGGTAATACACTGGTTAAGACTTCGTGCTGTCAATGCAAGGGGCATGGGTTTGATCCCTGGTTAGAGGCCTAAGATCCCACATGGTGCACAGATTGGGCTAAAAAAAAACAAAACAGCAAAAAAACAAGCCAGGAGGTGATGGATAACAGAACCAGGAAAAGTTTCAAGAACTACAGGTCATGATGCTGTGTGCTTCTTCGCTCAGTCGTGTCCGACTCTTGTAAGCCCGTGGACTGTAGCCTGCCAGGTTCCTCTGTCCATGGGATTCTCCAGGCAAGAATACTGGAGTGGGTTGCCATTTCCTTCTCCAGGGGAAATCCCGACGCAGGAATTCAACCCAGGTCTCCTGAATTGCAGGCAGACTCTTTACTGACTGAGCTACAAGGGAAGCCCTCATACAGATCATGATGCAGGCAGATGAAAATTCAAGAAAAATCATGATTATTTTTTTCTGTTGGGGAAATCTCAACTTTGGTCTCCCTAGCAGTGAAAACAATGACATGAAGCACATGTGTATTTTATGGAAGGAAAAGACACAGTTTCCTCCCACCTAGCTTACTCTTGCTAATTCACAGTGAAGTCAAAAAGAAGGAAAGTCACCAATGATTCCCTCAGTATCAGACCTGGATTGTAACATTAACTTCTATTCCTTAACTTCAGCTGGACTCTGAACTTTCATAAAGGCAAAACACATCTTATTGTTTCACATTTTCTCCCTCATTTCCAAACTTTCTGGAAGAGCAGTTTATGAGCAGTGAAATGAATGCGGGTGGGGAAAGGAGAGGTAACCGTGGTAACCAGAACAGTGAACAGGATGGCTTCAGATGGCCACGTTCAAACCCTGGTTCTGCTACCTGCCTGTGAAATGGGGACAGATAACGCTCGCTTGGAAACACTGTGTGAGAAATATACTAGACGTAAAAGCACTTAGCGCAAGGAGTATCTGAACCTTGACCAGATCATGTGCAAGTAGGAAATGCAAAGTGAGGAGGAAAGGTACGCGGGCGGGGGGCGGGGGAGGGGGGCGGTAAGACTTCTCCCCTCCCTAGCTTCCGGTCTCTCCTTTTCCCTCAGAGTCTAACTCTGGAGACCATTCTGTGCATTTTCTTCTTTCCTGGCCTCAACTGTGAGAACTAGAGTCTGTAATTCAAATTTAAAATCCCTTACTGCACAAGGAACTATACTCAGTATTTTGTAATAACCTATAGGGAAATCTGAAGGAGATTTTTTGTATATAATATATATTATATATAAGCCCACATTATATATATTTATTAAGTTATATAAATATATATTTTATATATATAAAATATGGGCTTCCCAGGTGGTGCTAGTGGTAAAAAACCTGCCTGCCGATGCAGGAGACATAAGAGACCTGGGTTTGATCCCTGGGTCGGGAAGACCCGCCTGGAGCAGGGCATGGCAACCCACTCCAGTACTCTTGCCTGGAGAATCCCCATGGACAGAGGAGCCTGGAGGGCTACAGTCTATAGCGTCACACAGAGTCGAACATGACTGAAGCGACTGAACACACACACACAGTTCAGTTCAGTTCAGTCGTTCAGTCGCTCAGTCGTGTCCGACTCTTTGCGACCCCATGAATTGCAGCACGCCAGGCCTCCCTGTCCATCACCATCTCCCGGAGTTCACTCAGACTCACGTTCATCGAGTCCGTGATGCCATCCAGCCATCTCATCCTCTGTCGTCCCCTTCTCCTCTTGCCCCCAATCCTTCCCAGCATCAGAGTCTTTTCCAATGAGTCAACTCTTCTCATGAGGTGGCCAAAGTACTGGAGTTTCAGCTTTAGCATCATTCCTTCCAAAGAAATCCCAGGGCTGATCTCCTTCAGAATGGACACTTATATATAAAAAATATATATATTATTATATATATAATATCACTGAATATATATTATATAAATCTATATATTAAATTTATATATTATATAAAATCACTGTGCTGTACTACCTGAAACTAACATGATATTGTAAATGAACTATACTTCAATAGAAAAAATACATATGAAATTTTAAAAATAAAATTCCTTACCTCTAAAATGGAAAGGTTCTGAGCATTGAATGGAACAATTACTACTTTATAGTTCAAAGGCTACACAAATATGAGGGGCTGTTATTCTCAGGAGAAGGAAGGCCTAGACAAACACAGTGTATTTAATTTTGTCTAGAGCACAGGTCTCCCGCAGTCAGCCCCAGGCACGACTGCTCTGCTCCACTTCCTTTCCTCATCTTGCCCGCAGCAGGAGGGGAGGCTGAGAGCCACACAGTGTGACTCTGCCTCTGTCTGTCCCACAGGTGATTACTTACTCCAGCCATCACGTCTACAATAACTTGACTGAGGAACAGAGGGGCCGAGTGGCCTTCGCTTCCAATTTCCTGGCAGGAGATGCCTCCCTGCAGATTGAGCCTCTGAAGCCCAGTGATGAGGGCCGGTACACCTGCAAGGTGAAGAATTCAGGGCGCTATGTGTGGAGCTACGTCATCTTAAAAGTTTTAGGTAAGACAGAGTGCCCCAGTAAGTACCTGTATCTTATTAATAAGGGATGGGCAAATGTATCACAGTAGTACAAAACATCTTCAATACTTCGTACTTTTTAAAAATAATTTTCTTTGTTTATTTTTGGCTGTGCTGGGTCTTCGTTGCTCTGTGGATTTTTCTACAGTTGCAGCGAATAGGGGCTACTCTCTAGTTTCGGTGTGTGGCCTTCTCGTTGCAGTGGCTTCTTCTGCTCTAGGGCACGGACTCTAGGGCGCGAGGGCTTAAGTACTTGCAGCTCTTGGGTTCTGAGCGCAGGCTCAGTAGTTGTGGCTTGTTGATCCAAGGCATGTGGGATCTTCCCGGATCAGGTGAAGCCATGCCTCTTGCATTGTTAGGAGGATTCTTTGCCACTGAACCACCAGGGAAGCCCCCAATATATCATATTGTACAGACATCACCTAGTCCAGTTCCCTGGGGAAAAGCATGTATGCTTTGTATTTTAGCCATAATGAAAGAAGAGAATCAGTTTTCCATAGTAGCTCATGGTGCTGTGCTTAGTCATTCAGTTGTACCTGATTCTTTGTGACCCCACGCACTGTAACCCGCCAGGCTCCTCTGTCCTTGGGATTTTTCAGGCAAGAATACTGGAGTGGGTTGCCATTTCCTCCTCCAGAGGATCTTCCTGACCCAGGAATTAAACCTACATCTCCTGTGTCTCCTGTGTTGCAGGCAGATTCTTTATCCGCTGAGCCATTGAGGTAGCTCATTACGAAAGTTAAATGTCCTCTCTAGTTTAAGTAGTATCCTCATGGTGAAACAAATCTCTCAGATCTGATTCAAATCCATTTCTTTGTTTTGTGACACAGCAAGAGTTCCTAACAACTTCTTAATTGCTTCCAAGTTCATGAACTTTTGTCCCTGTTTCAGTGTTAATCAAATCACACTGGCACTTTCCTGGTGGTCCAGTGGTTAAGACTTCTTGCTCCCATTGCAGGGGCCTGACTTTGATCCCTGGTCAGGGAACTAAATCCTATGTGCCACAGCTAAGACCCAGCACAGCCAAATATATAAATATTTTTTTTAAATAAAGGAAAATCACACTCAACTTTTCTAAAATTTCCAATTATAAAAGGTTTTTGGGAATTCTCCATTAGTCCAGTGGTTAGGACCCTGAGCATCCACTGCAGGGGGCACAGGTTCAATCCTGGTCAGGGAACTAAGATCCCACAAGCCTGGCAGCATGGACCCCCTCCCCCAAATAATACAGATTCCTGGGCCCTCAGTGAGTCCCACCGAGTCCAAGTAGGGCCCCAGGAATTAGGAAAAAAGACCAAAACATTTTTTTCTTTGAGAAGTGATGAGGGAGTTTCTGAGGCAACCTCTCTAAATTACATCAGCACCATTGCAAACAGCTGGAATTGGGTGTGTATGTGTGCAGGGGATGGAAGTGGGTATATTTTGGGGAGTGAGATGTAAAGCATGGTGAGGTAACAAAGGACTATTAAATCCACACTCAAAAGTTGACCATATGAGGAAAAACAAGTCAACAGGATATTGTTCACCAGTGTCAGGGGATCTTTGACTTCTTTTTCCTTTTTTTTTTTTTTGCTAGTGAGACCATCAAAGCCCAAGTGTGAATTGGAAGGAGAACTGACAGAAGGAAGTGACCTGACTTTGCAGTGTGAGTCATCCTCTGGCACAGAGCCCATTGTGTATTCCTGGCAGCGAGTCCAGGAGAAGGGGGGAGAGGATGAACGTCTACCTCCCAAATCTAAGATTGGTAAGTCATCTTTTTTACTGGTCCATGGAGACAACAGGACAGTCAGTCCTCTCTCAGTGAATTCTGAATCTGGTTTTGTGAACACCTCACAAGGATCTTGAATACACTGCTGAACCTCACTGTTTCTATTTTTCACACCTAACTGGGAACAGAAAAATATGTCTTTTCTTTCCCTAAATGGCAAAAATAAAAGTGGTAAGGAGATTAGGAATAAATGTACTCTATAAACCTATTCTAATTATTGTGTTTCAGTTCAGTTCTGTCACTCAGTCGCGTCCAACTCTTTGCGACCCCATGAATTGCAGCATGCCAGGCCTCCCTGTCCATCACCAACTCCCAGAGGTCACTCAGACTCACATCCATTGAGTCAGTGATGCCATCCAGCCATCTCACCCTCTGTCGTCCCTTTCTCCTCCTGCCCCCAATCCCTCCCAGCATCAGGGTCTTTTCCAGTGAGTCAACTCTGAGCATGAGTTGGCCAAAGCACTGGAGTTTCAGCTTCAGCATCAGTCCTTCCAATGAACACCCAGGACTGATCTCCTTTAGGATGGACTGATTGGACCTCCTTGCAGTCTAAGGGACTCTCAAGAGTCTTCTCCAGCACCACAGTTCAAAAGCATCCATTCTTCAGCACTCAGCCTTCTTCACAGTCCAACTCTCATATCCATACATGACCACTGGAAAAACCATAGCCTTGACTAGATGGACCTTTGTTGGCAAAGTAATGTCTCTGCTTTTGAATGCTATCTAGGTTGATCATAAGTTTCCTTCAAAGGTGTAAGTGTCTTTTAATTTCATGACTGCAATCACCATCTGCAGTGATTTTGGAGCCCCCAAAAATAAAGTCTGACACTATTTCTACTGTTTTCCCATCTATTTCCCATGAAGTGATGGGATCAGATGCCATGATCTTCGTTTTCTGAATGTTGAGCTTTAAGCCAATTTTTTCACTCTCCTCTTTCACTTTCATCAAGAGGCTTTTTAGTTCCTCTTCACTTTCTGCCATAAGGGTGCTGTCATCTGCATATCTGAGGTGATTGATATTTCTCCCGGCAATCTTGATTCCAGCTTGTGCTTCTTCCAGCCCAGCGTTTCTCATGATGTATTCTGAATATAAGTTAAATAAGTAGGGTGACAATACACAGCCTTGATGTACTCCTTTTCCTATTTGGAACCTGTCTGTTGTTCCATGTCCAGTTCTAACTGTTGCTTCCTGACCTGCATTTAGGTTTCTCAAGAGGCAGGTCAGGTGGTCTGGTATTTCGATCTCTTTCAGAATTTTCCTACAACACCCAAAACAGATGTCCTTTTCATTATAGGGGACTGGAATGCAAAAGTAGGACATTAAGAAACACCTGGAGTAACAGGCAAATTTGGCCTTGGAGTATGGAATGAAGCAGGGCAAAGGCTAATAGAGTTTTGCCAAGAGAACGCACTGGTCATAGCAAACACCCTCCTCCAACAATATAAGAGAAGACTGTACACATGGACATCACCAGATGGTCAACACCGAAATCAGATTGACTGTATTCTTTGCAGCCAAAGATGGAGAGGCTCTATACAGTCAGCAAAAGCAAGACCGGCAATAACAAGACTGTGGCTCAGATGATGAAATCCTTATTGCCAAATTCAGACTTAAATTGAAGAAAGTAGGGAAAACCACTAGAACATTCAGGTATGACCTAAATCAAATCCCTTATGATTATACAGTGGAAGTGAGAAATAGATTTAAGGGACTAGATCTGATAGACACAGTGCCTGATGAACTATGGACAGAGGTTCGTGACATTGTACAGGAAACAGCGATCAAGACTATCCTCATGGAAAAGAAATGCAAGAAAGCAAAATGGCTGTTTGAGGAGGCCTTACAAATAGCTGCGAAAAGAAGAGAAGTGAAAGGCAAAGGAGAAAAGGAAAGATATTCCCATTTGAATGCAGAGTTCCAAAGAATAGCAAGGAGAGATAAGAAAGCCTTCCTCAGCGATCAATGCAAAGAAATAGAGAAAAACAACAGAATGGGAAAGACTAGAGATCTCTGCAAGAAAATTAGAGATACCAAGGGAACATTTCATGCAAAGATGGGCTCGATAAAGGACAGAAATGGTATGGACCTAACAGAAGCAGAAGATATTAAGAAGAGGTGGCAAGAATACACAGAAGAACTGTACAAAAAAGAGCTTCACGACCCAGATAATCACGATGGTATGATCACTCACCTAGAGCCAGAATCCTGGAATGTGAAGTCAAGTGGGCCTTAGAAAGCATCACTACGAACAGAGCTAGTGGAGGGGATGGAATTCCAGTTGAGCTATTTCAAATCCTGAAAGATGATGCTGTAAAAGTGCTGCACTCAATATGCCAGCAAATTTGGAAAACTCAGCAGTGGCCACAGGACTGGAAAAGGTCAGTTTTCATTCCAAGCCCAAAGAAAGGCAATGCCAAAGAATGCTCAAACTACCGCACAATTGAACTCATCTCACACGCTAGTAAAATAATGCTCAAAATTTTCCAAGCCAGGCTTTAGCAATATGTGAACTGTGAACTTCCAGATGTTCAAGCTGGATTTAGAAAAGGCAGAGGAACCAGAGATCAAATTGCCAACATCCGCTGGATCATGGAAAAAGCAAGAGAGTTCCAGAAAAACATCTATTTCTGCTTTCTTGACTATGCCAAAGCTTTTGACTGTGTGGATCACAATAAACTGTGGAAAATTATTGTGTTTAGTATCCCTTAAATGTTCAGAATCTTTTGTGACTTTTGAGGGTGCCCTGCAGTTTAAAAGAATGTTCACCACCTTTCATCCCACTGCTACTGCTACTGCTAAGTCGCTTCAGTCATGTCCGACTCTCTGCGACCCCATAGACGGAAGCCCACCAGGCTCCCCCATCCCTGGGGTTCTCCAGGCAAGAAAACTGGAGTGGGTTGCCATTTCCTTCTCCAAGGCATAAAAGTGAAAAGTGAAAGGGAAGTTGCTTAGTCGTGTCCAACTCTCAGCGACCCCATGGACTGCAGCCTACCAGGCTCCTCCATCCATGGGATTTTCCAGGCAAGAGTACTGGAGTGGGGTGCCATTGCCTTCTCCACTTCTTCCCACATTCTGGATCAATTCTATCACCTCATCCTTAGCAAACTGTATCATAGGATCTTAGGTCAGTGACACAATAAGGTAAGCGATAAACATAAACCTGTCACTGGGGGATCACGGTCATCTTTCTGCTTGTGTAGATTACAACCGCCCTGGACGTGTCCTGCTGCAGAATCTCACCATGTCCTCCTCTGGGCTCTACCAGTGCACAGCGGGCAATGAGGCTGGGAAGGAGAGCTGTGTGGTGCGAGTGACCGTACAGTGTAAGTACCCAAAGTGTTGATGTGGTTTTGTCCCCGCACTGCTGGTTCAGTGTAAAACATTTTTAATCGCAGGTAACAGTATGGTCAAAAGCTTCATCTCCAGAAGGACATGGTTATCACTGAAATAAATTCAGTTGTTGCCAAGGACTATTCAACAGTTGCAGCTCACTCTAAATTTATAAGTATGTGTGAATTTTATGGCCCCCTAAAGAAATTTATTTTATCCAGGAGCGAAACAAATGGAGGTTTCCTTTATAAATGCAAATTTCCCTTACAGAGAGTACCTTCTACTGTTTTCAGAGCTTCTCTGGTATCTGCTATTGCTCAAAAATAATCAGCTTAGGGACTTCCCTAGAGGCCCAGTGGCTAAGACTCTGTGCTCCCAATGCAGGGGGCACAGGTTCCATCCCTGGTCAGGGAATTATTTAATAGATTCTGCATGCTGCAACTAAGATCCGGCACAGCCAAATAAATAACAAATGTTTTAAAAAAACTTAATCAGCCCCAAATAATCCTAATGTCAACAAGGCATATTTTAGGGTTGCTCTCCTGCTCCCCATCGATATCAGGAGGGACAGTCATACACACCCAGAGAGGGTAAATGGGGAACTCAGGGAGACAGAGATGCAGATCTGGAAATACTCATCCAGAGCTTTATGTATTTTAAGTCTATGTATTGCATAGCTTATGTTTGGTTTTGCTTTGTTTCTGAGAAAACAGATGTACAGAGCGTGGGCATGATTGCAGGAGCAGTGACAGGTATGGTGGCCGGAGCCCTGCTGATTTTCCTCTTGGTGTGGCTGTTGATCCGAAGGAAAGACAAAAAGAGATACGAGGAAGAAGAGAGACCAAATGAAATTCGGTAAACCTCCCACAGAATCCCCTTCCTCACCTAGGCTACCTTTCTAGGGCCAGCTCCATAATGACCAGCCAACAAAACTGTCCCATTTCCTCATAACCTTGAATCTGTTACAAGGATTATTCTGGTAGGTAAGGACTTGCAGCCAAGGGGCAGAAGGACGGTTGACCCTGACTGTCTTGTAAAACTATCCGCAACAGAGACTTAATAGATAAACTCTACACTACTTCTGATTACCTTCCACTTATAAAAGCCATACAATAAAAAATGGGCCTAGCCCATCCATGGGCCTTTAAAGAGTTTCCACAGACCGACTCCAAGTCGAGGGGAGTGCTGTGTGGACAGCCGGTGGGGAGTGCCCGGTCCCCCCGACTTCGCACCGCAGTCACAGGGTTGATCTTGGGGATGCACATCCGCCTGCGCCCACGCGAGGGCTCAGGACGCAGGGGGAGTCGGTATTTCCCTAAGTGGTAACTCAAGGTTTCCAGCTTGAGGAGTTGATGGATGGGGCAGCCTCCGAGAGCCGCAGCCAGAGCGGAAGCTTTCACAATCCTGTAATCCTAAAATCTTTCTTCGGTGTTTTTCCCCCTCAGAGAAGATGCGGAAGCCCCGAAAGCCCGCCTGGTGAAGCCCAGCTCCTCTTCCTCGGGCTCTCGAAGCTCTCGCTCCGGCTCCTCCTCCACGCGCTCCACCGCCAACAGCGGCTCCCGCAGCCAGCGGACCCCATGCGCCGAGGCGGCGCGCCGGCCGGGGCTGGGCGCCCACGCCTACGGCCCGGTGGGGCCCGAGGCCCGAGGTTCTGAACCAAAGAAAGCCCCCCACGCTACCCTGACCAAAGCAGAAAACACCCCCAGCACGATCCCCAGCCAGAGCAGAGCCTTCGAAACTGTCTGAGTTAGAGTGGACTTGACTCGCCGGCTTTTCCCAGGCGTCAGGATTCTTCCGGTCATCGACGCTCAGTCACCAGCCACACGACCCGCCTCGAGCCCAACGAGGGGTCATTTAAGTAGCAGCAACCACTGCACGGAACAGATTCAAAAGAACACTTTTCTTACATGACACCAAACGAGGAAAAGGATGTAAGCTGATCATCTCCAAAAAGGCACCTCACTGTGCCTTTAGACCAGAGGCGGGTGGGGGGGGGGGAATGGGGGCCCAAATCTGGGTGTTTGGGGACCAGGAGCCATGGTGAAAGAGTTGGGGAAAGGGGAAGTGAACACACTTAGAACTTCTCACTTGCAGTTTTGTATCAACACGTCGACTCACCATTGTCAAGAAACAAGGTGTTGTTCATAAATTTTCTATGCATTTCTGCAAACCTACTGATTATGACTGTTCAGAGTCAAGCAGAACCTACAGCCTTATATTACACCTATTTGCACCATGAGAAACTCCAAAAAACGAAACACGTCTCTTCTATCCTGACGACTTCATTTACCACAAAGTTTAGGTATTAATTTCAAGAGGAGTTGAAATAGTGGGGGATGGAGAATGACTGAATTTTTCCACGACTTACCGGTTGAACAGCAATAATCCACTATCAATCTTCCTACTTATATTGAACCATAAAAGAAATAAAAAAGGAGTTCAAAATGTGTAATGAGGGACTGTGAATAACTTTCCATTTTGATGTTCAGAGGGCCACTGACAAATATCAGAAATATATGCTGGAATAATTGTGGATTTTCCCTCAAAGTGGATGTCTCTAAGGATTTTCTGTTGGGTATCTGTGGAGCAAGAAAACTAGGTGTTTTAACATTTAACAATCTCCTTAGAAGGAAGTCTTTGAGAGAAAAGGTCTTTTCAGGATGCTGGAAGACCATCCAACAAACCATTACAGTCTCTTCTTTCTGTGAACATATGAAATCAGAATTTCAAGACTGACTAGACCAGAAAGGGAGATTAAATCAGTTTTCTCTTAGTATGTCAAGGAGTGACATCAGAAGTTCAGTACTGCATCAAACTTGGGAGTTTCCTCCACTTTTTTCCTTTCAGGAGGATGTGAACATGGGACTTGTATTGATTCTAGGCCTTAAATTATCAAAGAGATCAGGGATTGCCAACATTTCCTGGTGGCACTGCATGGACATCATACCATTCCCTCCTGAGAGGCTAAGACAGACAGAAATTCAGTACTTTCTCAGTTTAGCCTGTAAGGAAAGGAAATGAACATTTAGGGAAAAGATGGTGAGGATAACTAGTGGGTGGCGGGGAGATCTGGGTTACTGCCTGTTAAATATTGTTGGCATCCTGGAAAGATTTGAGGAAATGATTCACCAGGATAGCTCTCACAAGAGCTGACTCATGGGAGAAGAAAGGTGGGGTCTGCGAAATAAAAAGAAAGCAGCCTCCCATACAATAACTTGCTTTTTTAATAGTTTTGACTACTCTGCTAGTCAAATTCATCCTACAATTCATTCTTTGGCAAGAATGCCAAACCTGAAATAGCCCTTCAAACTCTAAAGCAAATGTCAACAGGTCACCATTGGTAGAGCAAAATGTTTATTATTAAAAGGCCAAGAAGTCCCTGGCAGGGCAGCAGTTACAACTCTTTGCTTTCACTGCCAAGGGTGCAGTTTCAGTCACTGGTCAGGGAACTACAGTCCTGATAGGTGAGTGGGGCAGCCAAAAGTAATTAATTAATTAATTAAACATTGTTAAAAAGGCAGCAGGCTATGAGAAAGGAAAAGTAGTGCTAAATGTGGTGATGAAATCCCTGTTTGTTTTGGGAATCTAAGTTCCCCAACCAGGGATCGAATCTGTACCCCCCTGCATTGTGAACAAGGAGTCTTAACCACTGGACCATCAAGAAAGTCCCAATGAAAGCCCTGTTTCTGAAATGGGAATCAGGTGCTTAAAGGGGAAAAGTTGACCTAGAATTTTGTCCCATTTTTGTTTTCATTTTTACCTCTAATTATCACATACTATAAATGCATTTCTAAAGTCCTTTAAGAAGTGGGTTTTACCCTTGTCTAAAAGTTTCATTTTGAGTTTTGTCTTCCTCTAAAAAAGAAGTTGGGGGGAATTCCCTGAAGTCTAGTGGTTAGGGCTCTATGCTTTCACTGACAAGGGTGCTGGTTCAATCCCTGGTCAGGGAACTAAGAGCCCACAAGCAACACAGCTCTGCCAAAAAAAAGTTGGGAAATGAGACACTGAGGAAGCAAAGAATGTCTGCCACTAGTTTAAGAGGGGTAGCGTATTTGGAATGCTTCTTATACTAACACTGCCTCCTTGTAAGATATAAATTTCTTATTTACTCCACCAACATATTCTTCTGGTCGTGTGGTGTCCAGGCGACATGTCAATTCTGCTGTGTAATTCAGAGAATTCGCATTCCAGGAGTATCTGAGCCAAACTGAGTATTCTGTGGCAGCTGCAGCAGTGCCATCACTAGCAATTTGCTCTTATCATTATTTATTACCTTTGAACCCAAGGTTTCCTGCCTATGCCTCTGCAGGCAGGCGTCAGTCCCCTTTGCGTGAAAAGGTTTAAACAGGTTAGTTATTAGAAGACTAAAATACCAGTTGAATATTCATATTTTGAAAATCTACTCACACTGGAGATCTACAGAAATGCCACAAATTATTACCTGAAATCAGAAATTCTAGGAATTGAAGATTCTGAGATGAGATACTGAAGTCTTAATAGTGACGGTGTGCTTGCTTCTCTTTCAGTTAGGCTTTTGGGTTCAGATATGACAGGCTCTGGGTTTAAAATAAAGTTTGAATCATTACTGGTGTCAAACCATATTCCATTAAACTTGCAAGTCAAATACATTTGATTCTTTAATATAAAACAAAAAAGGATAAAATAGATGGTAGAAGAAAAGGTACTTGTAGAAAGAAGATACAGATGGAATGATCTGGATGTTTAGAGAATAGCCATTTCAATGAAATATATATACACTAAACTTAAAATTGTAAAATAATGAAGTGATGCCTTTCTTGTTACACTGTATAAAATGAATTTCAAAACTGCCATTGCTTGATTTCTGGTGTTAAGCTGTTTATATTTCAATTTTAACTTCAAGTTGCCTTGTCAATGGGACTGTGTTTGATCACAAAAACCAAATATTTATTACAGATGCATCTGTGTCAGCAATTTTAAAATAAATAAGTGAAGGTGACACTATAGGAGAGGCTGAAGTTCATATAATCTGCACTGGAAATTTATTTATTAGCTTGCTGCCAAGTGAAAAAAAGAAGAACTCAGACTGCATATGATGTATTATTTATTGATTTTAGTCACAAATATATCAAGTACTTTTTTCTCACAAGGCAAGATACTAAGTAGTCCTGGACATACAAAGTGATGACAAAGTTCATGACAGTTTCTGCTCTTAAGGACTTAATCAAAATAAAAAATAATATTTATTAAGCAATATTTTATGCCAAGGTGAAGTACCAATAAAAAAGTACACACTAAGGGGTTCAAATAAATCTGGGGAAAAAAAGTTACCAAATTAAATGCAGTAATATATGCAAAGCCCTTAGAATAATGCTTGGCCTGTGACAGGCACTCAAAAAATGTAAATCATGACCCTCTTCCCCAGCCAGAAGCCCTAGGGTTCAGACTCCAGTACTGTAGCCCTTGAAACCTTGTGCATTTAAAAGAGGTGGAAACAGGGCATGTATCATAATCTGAAGTTTAAATACATAAACTCTGACTCATTCTAGTTAAAAAGAAGAGTCTTTGAATCCTAGAACATGTTTTGAAAATGACCAGAGACCATGAGGGAAGCTTGTCTGCTCAGCTTTCTGCAATCACTGCTATTAGGTGCAATTCCCCAAACCCGCGTATTTGAGCCTTCGTTCTATTTTCCACTGCCTCATATATTGTAAGTAGTTCAGAGCTAAGTTTAAAAACCTGCAAAACGTAGGGTGTGATTCACATTGTACTTGATAAGTTGGGTGGGGAGAGGAAGTCTGCAGATGATAAAGAAAATTGAAAAAAGCCTGCCTCAGCACACATCTTTCGCTTTCTGCAGTTCGAGTTACATGAGCTTCCAGGAAGGAAATAACTAATTTAAAAACACCAAAGAATCTGGAATTAAGAGCTAGGCTCTACTCTAGCTCAGCCAGCTGTTTAACTTCCCACAAATAATCTCTCTGAACCTCATTTCTCTCCTAACACAGGAATGAATGCTATGTCTCAGAGAACTGTCTTGATGATAATGAAATAACAAATGAAAGCACATTGTACCCCATGAAAGCATCATATAAAACGAGCTCCTTGAAAAATGGCGAGAAATTAGGTGTGTACCTCCATAGACTCAAGCCCACATTTCCCTCCAGAAGGCAAATACAGAAAGAAAATCCTTTGATCCAATATTTGACTCTGTCTCTAGGCTTTCCTGGCTTTGACAAGGGACAGGTAACCCCTTTCTGTCAGCCTCTCTCTAAGTCTGGAGACGTTTCTAATTCCAGCCACACCACTGAAAGTTCTGTTAGGTAGTATTAAAAAACCCTTTCACCTATTTGTGTCCACTCATCTACTAAACAGTACAGTCTGTTTGAAAGAGCACACTGGAAAGCATTCAACGTGGTGAGAAAGGCTCAACAAGGCCCCAAACACCACGCCGAGCAGCACAATTTAAATTCTAGGTACCCTGTTTTATGCACTCCACTCGTTCAGTAACATTTTCAACGCCTCTCTGCCAGGTCGCTCGGTTAGTTTTTGACGAAAGTCAAGGCAGGAAATATATTACCTCACATTGCTGAGAACAGGAGGCTCAGGAAGTCTAAACACAAGGACACCGGGCTACCGGAAGCCAGGTTCCCAACGCCTGGATAATTTACAAGGAAAGAACTCCCTGCTGCTGCTGCTAAGTCGCTTCAGTTGTGTCCGACTCTGTGCGACCCCATAGACTGTAGCCCACCAGGCTCCCCCGTCCCTGGGATTCTCCGGGCAAGAACACTGGAGTGGGTTGCCATTTCCTTCTCCAATGCATCAAAGTTGAAAAGTGAAAGTGAAGTCGCTCAGTCGTGTCCCACTCTTAGCGACCCCATGGGACTGCAGCCTACCAGGCTCCTCCGCCCATGAGATTTTCCAGGGAAGAATACTGGAGTGGGTTGCCATTGCCTTCTCCGAAGAACTCCCTAGTTTTTCTTTAAAAACACAAAACTGAAAAGTGCGGGGACCCGGGAGGGTGGAGGAGGAGCCAAACCAAGAAGCTCCATCTGTCTTCGGCGGGAGACTAGGGTCGGCGGAGGCATCAGCGCTCCAAAAACAGAATTTGGCCATCTATTTCGCTGAGGGTCCAGACACAGCATCCCACCCCGAAGGCTGAGAAGTCGAACCCGCCCGCTCAATCTCTGCGTGGGGGTCAGCCGGCCTCCAGCTTCCATGAAATGAGGTGCTAGGGGCTTGCCCGGCTAACCTGTCGCACCCTGCGCAGAGGCGAGAAGTCCAACCTCCCTTCCGCCACGGCGACTGGCCGGCTCCTTCCATCCCTAGATCTGGGTGCCATTGGGCAAGTTACCCTCCCAACGCCCTGGGGTAGGAACGTCCGACTCCGCCGCTCTGGATCAGCTCTAGACTAGAGCCGCGCTGTGTATGTGGGTGTGTGGCCTCCGGGAGGTCTTAGAAAATCACCTATAAGGCCAGGGTGGGAGTCGGGCAAGAGAGTGGTGGGGGAGGGGCGCAACCTTAGCCGCCATTTTGTCCTCGCTCCACTTCCGTCTTCTCTCCCCGGCTCCCGCGGCCGGACCCCTCCCCGCAGGCCCTGCGCTCTAGCTCCCGGGGTTCCGCATGAGAGGGATTGCGGGTCGCGCTGCTGTTATTGGCTGGTTCCAGATTGGCCCGCCCCGCTTCCTCCCTCTCCTTCCGTCCCTCCCACTTCAGCTTTCTGGGGACGCATGCGCAGCGGCAGACGCGCCCTTCCTCCCCACCGCAGCCCTTCGCCAGGGGTGACTGAGGACTCCCGCGCGCGGGCTCTGTCGGCCCCACCCTCCTTTTCCCCGGGGCCATTCGAAGAGCGGGGGCGAGAATGAAAGTTCCAGAACGCTGCGGTGAGTGCGTCATCGAGAGGCGGGGCAGGCTGCGGCCGGGAGAGGGAGGCCCGAGCGGTAGAGCCGAGTTCGTCATTGGGTCTTGCGGAGGTGGCCGCACCCCCATTGGCTGAGGGAGATATGATGGGCACCGGCAGGGGCGGGCCCCTTCTGGAAGGTTCTGAGGCAGGGTATAAGAGACGGGGCGGCGGGCGGAAACCGGTCTCATTGGACGCACCGGCAGCATTCTAGGTTGCTGATTTCTCCAGCAGAGCCGGGCCTACATTTTTGGTAAGTAAGGCCTACATATTTCAGCCTTTGATGGTCTGTCGGGAGCATATAGGCCGCTGCAGGCTGCATGGATTTGCGGCGGCCCGGGGTTTTCTGACCATCTCAGGCAGGGAGAGGTGTGTGGCAATTCTTTTGCCTGGATTGGGGGGCTTTGTTGTCCAGGGGAGGCGGCAGCCCAGGGGTCCAATCGCGACGGAGGACCGGGGCAGAGGGAAGGCGGCGTGGGAGGCCATGCGGTGAGAAAGGGGCATCACTCGTCTCAGGGCGTGGAGCCAGCGGCTTAAGAGTCCGCGGCTGTTTCCTTGTTTTAAGACCCAGTGTTCTTAAGAGAGGAAGTCATCATTGGCGCGGCCCCAACTTGGGGGAGGGGGCTTCAGAGCATTTGCAGGCCTTGCGGCTTTGAGTACGGATAGGGGGCAGGGCTAAGGTTCAGCCCGGGGCATGGGACCACGTGTTCAGCTATGCCGCAGAACAGACCCTCCTTGCTGGTTTTTCTGTCTGCGGCGGCTTCCGCGGTTGGCAAGGCAACCTTACTGCAGCGCTTTACATGCTTGATGTGAGCCTCCCGCGTGATTATTTCTGACAAGGGCAGAGTTTTTTGGGTGAGGTGCTAAGTATAATTTTCAGAGTAGTCGTACAAGGTTGCGTTGACTTGGTAAATGTCTTGGTGCTTAATCCGCTTTTTTAACCACTTTTTCCCCCCTTTAGCAACCATGTCTAAGGGACCTGCAGTTGGCATTGATCTTGGCACCACCTATTCTTGTGTGGGTGTCTTCCAGCATGGAAAAGTGGAAATAATTGCCAATGATCAGGGGAACCGAACCACCCCAAGCTATGTCGCCTTTACTGATACTGAACGATTGATCGGTGATGCTGCAAAGAACCAAGTTGCAATGAATCCCACCAACACGGTTTTTGGTAAGCCTTAATTGTAGTGTGAATTTGAGGGATTTAGACTGTAATTTGAGAAGCTGTTACTGTTAAGTGTGAGGTGGCCATGAAATTCTTGAGACTAAAAGATAACCTGTAGGAAACTTGATTATCCTTTCAAAATCTAATTGTAGTATCATGGCTATTTAGAAGTTGAATCCATTTAATTGTATGAACTAAATTCGTTGACAGGCATTTAGTCAGTAGGATGGTGGGTTTAAGTTCTTAGCAAAAAGATGCTGTATAATGAAATTCAAGGTGACAGTATTTAATATCTTTGATAGATGCCAAACGACTTATTGGACGAAGATTTGATGATGCTGTTGTCCAATCTGATATGAAACATTGGCCCTTCATGGTGGTGAATGATGCTGGCAGGCCTAAGGTTCAAGTGGAATACAAGGGAGAGACAAAGAGTTTTTATCCAGAGGAGGTGTCATCCATGGTCCTGACAAAGATGAAGGAAATCGCAGAGGCCTACCTTGGGAAGGTGAGCACCATACTGCAGGAGGATGTGGAGGTTACCAGATTACTTGGTAATGTGGGGTTCTGGCTGACTCAAGGGTGAGTAGTAAAACTAGAATGGTGAAGATGTATTTTTACATATCCAACTTGTTTTAATCTTTTTTCTTGCTAGACTGTTACCAACGCTGTTGTCACAGTACCTGCCTATTTTAATGACTCTCAGCGTCAGGCTACCAAAGATGCTGGAACTATTGCTGGTCTCAACGTACTTCGAATCATCAATGAGCCAACTGCTGCTGCTATTGCCTATGGTTTAGACAAAAAGGTACATACATGTTTTATACATATCTCAGTCAAAACTGATTTGAGTTATCACAAACATGAAAATAAACGATTTGTATTTTAACTTTCAGGTTGGAGCAGAAAGAAATGTGCTGATCTTTGATTTAGGTGGTGGCACTTTTGATGTGTCAATCCTCACTATTGAGGATGGAATCTTTGAGGTCAAATCTACAGCTGGAGATACTCACTTGGGTGGAGAAGACTTTGACAACCGCATGGTCAACCATTTTATTGCAGAGTTCAAACGTAAACACAAGAAGGATATCAGCGAGAACAAGAGGGCTGTCCGTCGCCTCCGTACTGCTTGTGAGCGTGCTAAGCGCACTCTCTCTTCCAGCACCCAGGCCAGTATTGAGATTGATTCCCTCTATGAAGGAATCGACTTCTATACCTCTATTACCCGTGCCCGATTTGAAGAATTGAATGCTGACTTGTTCCGCGGCACCCTGGACCCTGTGGAGAAGGCCCTTCGGGATGCCAAACTGGACAAGTCTCAGATTCATGATATTGTCTTGGTTGGTGGCTCAACCCGCATCCCCAAGATTCAGAAACTTCTTCAGGACTTCTTCAATGGGAAGGAACTGAATAAGAGCATCAACCCTGATGAGGCTGTTGCATATGGTGCAGGTAATCTCTATTTAAATAAACAGCAGTTAGGAGGCCTAAGCTAAATTTCGCTGTGATGAATGATTTTTAAACATTCGTAGTTTCCACCAAAAGCTTTAGCTAATGATGGCAAAACTTCCTTGGATGTCTGAGCGATTGAGAATTGTTAGTAAGATGATGAGTTCAACTGTGGTTTTTCTTTAAAAAGTAATTTTCTTTTTAATGCAGCTGTCCAGGCAGCCATTTTGTCTGGAGACAAATCTGAAAATGTTCAAGACTTGCTGCTGTTGGATGTCACTCCTCTTTCCCTTGGAATTGAAACTGCTGGTGGAGTCATGACTGTCCTCATCAAGCGCAATACCACCATTCCTACCAAGCAGACACAGACTTTCACCACCTACTCTGACAACCAACCTGGTGTGCTCATTCAGGTGAGCTGGCTCAGTTTGGCTTACTTGAGCTGCTTTAAAATTGGGCAGGATCTGTTCTGCTGTGATGATGGATTCCAAAACCATTCGTAGTTTCCACCAGAAATCCTGTGTTGGCCAACTCCTTCCTTGGATGTCTGAGCGATCAGTCTTGCCTAATCAAGCTTATCCAAATTTAAGCTAGCAGAGAAACTGAGCTTTCCACTCTGTTTTTGTAGTATTTCTGTAATATTGAATGTAATTTCTATAGGTTTATGAAGGTGAGCGTGCCATGACCAAGGATAACAACCTGCTTGGCAAGTTTGAACTCACAGGCATACCTCCTGCCCCCCGGGGTGTTCCTCAGATTGAAGTCACTTTTGATATTGATGCCAATGGCATTCTCAATGTTTCTGCTGTGGATAAGAGCACAGGAAAAGAGAACAAGATTACCATCACTAATGACAAGGGTGAGTTTGGGCTACATATGGTGTGTGTAGTGAGATCTGGTTTTTTAAGACGTTGGAGTTTGGGTTTTATTTTCCAAGTGTTTAAGCTTCCCTAAGAGCATTTAGCCAAGAGATCACACTTAAATCACTAAATGGAGTTGCAGGGTATTGTTTGTTCTTGCATAAAAGATTGCACCTAAAACACTTGTTAATCTTACAGGCCGCTTGAGCAAGGAAGACATTGAACGCATGGTTCAAGAAGCAGAGAAATACAAAGCTGAAGATGAGAAGCAGCGGGATAAGGTGTCTTCAAAGAATTCACTTGAATCCTATGCCTTCAACATGAAAGCTACTGTTGAGGATGAGAAACTTCAGGGCAAAATTAATGATGAAGACAAACAGAAGATTCTTGACAAGTGTAATGAAATAATCAACTGGCTGGATAAGAACCAGGTTTGTAATTATTGCTAGAAACTTGAGGGTGTGGGATTTTGTGTGTCAAGGGGTTTAGCAAAAACTTTTTTTTTTTTAAATTGAGGTCACAGTGATGAATGGTCCAAAACATTCGCGGTTTCCACCAGAACCCTAGATGTTGGCAATTCCTTCCTTGGATGTCTGAGTGACTAAATGCTGTTTATAGTGTCAGGTTGATTGCATCAAACTTAATCCTCCATTTAAAGAATTTATGTAATGGAATGTTTTTGTACTTCTCTTTAGACTGCAGAGAAGGAAGAATTTGAACATCAGCAGAAGGAGCTGGAAAAAGTCTGCAACCCCATCATTACCAAGCTGTACCAGAGTGCAGGAGGAATGCCTGGGGGCATGCCAGGAGGAATGCCTGGGGGCTTCCCTGGTGGTGGAGCTCCTCCATCAGGTGGTGCCTCCTCTGGGCCCACCATTGAAGAGGTTGATTAAGCCAGCCTAACATAGATTTAGCATTGTTCCACACAAAACATGGAAGGACCCAAATTGTAGCAAATCCCATGGCAGTTATGAAGTTGAGCTGCTATAGTAAATAAACTGGGCATTCTTGATACTTGAACATGGAATGTGTGTGCACATGGAAAAACATTGCACTTTACAAGCACTGTATTGTAAGTGGAAAAATGCAATGTCTTAAATAAAACTGTTATTTAAAATTGGCACCATAAAATTGTCTTGACTCTGCTTACAAGGGTAGTAAGTGTTTGGCTTTCGGAATTATTTCTCTGGGTAAATATAATAGTATCTTAGGTGTCAAGATTGTTCAACCTAAGTGAATGCTTAAAGGCTTTGAATTAAGGTAAAGTGGGAAAATGGGTAAACATTTCCATCACTATACTGACATACAAGTTTGAGAAATTGGGCAACTAATCCTGATTTCATTTTAAATCCTAGCCAACCTTAATTCAGGAACTTGAGAGGCAGAAGCGGATTCTGAACAGTTGTGCTTATCAAGCCTAATTACACTAGACTGCCTTTAGGTATGCTTTCTTGAGAACAAAGACCTCAGTATAACTTGGCTGTTTAAGCTTGAGTTGACACAGTCAAAGGAATGTTGGGCTATGGGTCAGAGGTTTTGCATCTGGGAATGTGAATCCTGTAGAGTCATCTTTGTGAGATAACGTGTTTCACGTTTGCAACCCCATGGACTAGGGCTCCTCTCCATGGGATTTTCCAGGCAAGAGTACTGGAAGGGTATCTTAACTGGCCCAGGGATGGAACCTGTGTTGTGTCTCAGGTCTGCATTGGCAGGTGGGTTCTCTGTTCTCTAACCACTAGCACTATCCATGTGCTCATGATTCCTGCTTAATAGCAGTGTGCCACCTAGTGGTCATCTAGGAAAAACTAGGCCAGGGATGGTGGTCAAGTCAGTTTAAGCTCATAGCAGAGTGACCAAAGCAATGGCACCCCACTCCAGTACTCTGTGGCCTGGAAAATCCCATAGACTGAGGAGCCTGGCAAGCTTCAGTCCGTGGGGTCGCTGAGGGTGGGACACGACTGAGTGACTTCACTCCCACTTTTCACTTGGGTGCATTGGAGAAGGAAATGGCAATCCCCTCCAGTGTTCTTGCCTAGAGAATCCCAGGGGCAGGGGATCTCAGTGGGCTGCCATCTATGGGGTTGCACAGTCAGCCACTGAAGTGACTTAGCAGCAGAGTGACCAATAACCCCAGGCTGCTTCAGGTCTCTACTTTGTGTAGTTTTTGGTTCTTGAGTGACCAACATAGATTGGGGTTCAAAAGAATGTTTCTGCATTAAGTAAACAGTTTTATTTACAGGTTGCTGGGTATAGCTAGTAGGCTGTCATTGGTAAAACAGTTTAAGTTTAGTAAGATGAATTCAGTAAAACAGTAGTGCATATCACACTGGCTATTTTGTGACTTGGGTGTTAATGTTTGACATTGCTCTAAGAAATTTTGAGCCAGCAGTGAAAGTCATTTTTTCACCAGTTCATGAAGGTGACTTGGTGCAAACCCTATGGGGCATTTTTGGATTATTTTTGGTTTGGTTTTGGGTTGTTTTTGAGACCACTGAATGTATGTGATCTTGGTGAGAAAATTGGAGATGAAATGTGATAGTGAAACATAAGACCTCTTTCACTTCACAAGACAGTGAAATGCAAAACACCGATGAAAGATTATTGGTGGTAGCCATTACAACAAGTTGAACAAAATACATGTTTCTTCAATGAGATTGAAATAAAATGTACTATTTCCCTTATACAGATGGAAGAAATAATGCATTGCAGGGTTTGTATAATAGGGTTTGGCAGAAGTTAGGGATTAAATACTGATTTTTCTGTATTTAGTCTAAAAAGAATGCATATGAGGACTCGAGAAGTTAGAGATTGAGTAAACTGGGTGAGGAGACCAGTCAGGCATTTAAGTATTGGGTAGACTTTATTCTAGAACTACTCTTGCATACCAGTGTAGCGGCACTGGCTCATCTCAGTGTAGAGCTGGGCTTCACATTTACTGAGGAAATTTTTTTGTTAAAGCAAGGGAGTTTGTAATCAGAAAAAATTGGAGTTACATACCCAGGTGACACTAGTAATCTGCCTGCCAGTGCAGGAGATGGAGAGATGCAGGTTTGATCTCTGGGTCAGGAAGGTCTGGAGGAAGGCATGGCAACCCATTCCAGTACTTTTGCCTGGAGAATCTGACAGGCCACAGTCTGTAGGGTTGCAGAGAGATATCACTGAATAGACTTGGCATGCACTTAATGATTTTGATCCCAATGTTCATCAGATACTTAAAAAGTTCCCTGTTAGGTGTTTGCCCGCTCACTCCAGTCTTCGGTGTTCAAACTTGGAGACTTACCTTTTGCAGGAAGTTGTAATTTGGAGTTTTGAGAAACCCAGTGACTGAAGTCAAGTTTTGTCTTTCACTTTTGTGATAGTGTTTTTTAATTTCTTGCTGAGGGCTAAGCCCTGATAGCAGTAGATGCAGAAGCTGGTAAAGATGTGTTCCAGCCTTATGAACTTCTAGAGTAGCAGGAGAGACTGCCATGCACAAGATGAAGACAGTTACAAGGCGGCATCCTTATTGTGGGAAGACACTAGCAATGTGTATGAATTAGGTTGTTTATTACAGCTTAGGAAAAGATGTGGAGAAGGTGGCCATAAGAACAGCATTTTTTCCCATTCAGTTTAAATGAAGTTAAATGGTTTCCATTTAATCTTACCTTATTTGATTATCTTTTAACAATCGTAGAACGACGGTTGGGTCATCTGGCTGTGCATATGTAAGTCTCTACAGGATGACCAAAGCAACTTTACTTCTGTGTGGATTATTGTAATGTGATTATAAAGGGTCATGCCTCTGGATGCCTGGCTTTTAAATTTTGCACAGCGTGCCATTGACTTTGGAAGAGAGCAAAAAGTTCAGGGTCCCTCAATCTCCATGTCCACTTTTAAGAGTTACACCCACGTTTCAGCTGGACTTACTAACACTTAATAATGCTATGGTTGTGTTTAGAAATGTATTTTTATTACTCTAGTTGAGTAACAGTAATTGTACTTATAAACTACTAAAGAATAATTTTTGTCTTTGCCAAAGCCATACATTTATGCCCCAAAATATTTCTGCAGTCTTTGTGTACTTAAAATGTACTATAAACAAAACGATGCCTGCAAACAATGCTTGGCTCCAACAATACTGGGTATTTGATTCAACAATATTGCTGTACAATATACCTTCATAGAAAAAATAGCCTTTTCAGTTCTATTAAGATGGAATGGAGTTGGTGAAGGAGAGGGAGTCCTGGCGTGCTGCAGTCCATGGGGTTGCAGAGTCAGACACTATTGGGCAACCGAACAACCACCAGGTGGAATGGAGTGCAGTAGTCTTTGTATGGCTGTAAGGACGTCTTTATCCACTAGATGGCGGTAAGCAATTTAGAAAATGACAGCTGAGGGAGGCTGCTGGAACATTTTCACTTAGGTTTGCGCTTTTTGTTTGTTTCACAAGTTGCCTAACTGGAAGCACAGCAAATGCTGAGGAAGCAAGTCAGCCTCAAATGTTCGCATTCACCTTCCAGGCAAAGCATTCCCAGCTGAGTAAGTTGAACAGGTGCCCTGGTCGGGTGTATGGGTTTAAGTAGAGATTTTAGGGTAATTTGAGACAGGTAGGTCAAATACAGAGCTTTGAAATGTGCAGGAATGAAGGGAAAAAAGGGGAGTCTCCGTGGGAAGAGAAAATAGTCTCTCCTGATTCTTTCATGGTCCATTTTTCCAAGTTTAAACTGTTAACATTATTTCCCTCATCACCCTTGACTCTGACTCCTTAGACTCTCAGTACTTGTATGAAATGTTTGAATTCCTCACTAAACTCAAGCTCATGAATATCCACACACTCCCGTATTATGTCTGGCACATTATATAAGCATGTAATAGCAAATGAGAAGGGGTGGCAGGTACCCAAGAGGTGAGTGGTAGAATGTGTTCTCTTTGAGCTTTATGATGGTTTGGTCATGGCTCTTGGAATGGTGAGAGGCTGGCTGGGTACAGGCTCCCTACAGATCTTTGCTACAGTTGCTCGTTGCAGAGCTGGGGAACCAAACTGGGGCTGCATGAGGTGAGGAAGTGATCAAGCCTGGAGCAGCTCTAGCCAAAGGAGACGTGGCAGTAACAGAGCTGTCAGTCTTTGGCCTAAGGGACCGCTTGCTCTCTTTAGACTGCCCCTGAGATCTGGGTGATACGGGGAGTGAGTGTGCTGAGCAGTATGAGGACAGTCAGGGCTTGCCAGGAAGATTGAGGCCTGTCCTAATAAGCTGGGCTGTAGTTCATAGGATGCAGCCAACCCCAGGGCCCTAAGGAAAAGGCTGTGGATCTTCCTGATCTTGGATTAGACACAAAACAAAAGAAAACATAGATACGTTGGACTTCATAAAAATAAAAAATGTGCTTAAAATGACACTATCAATATAGTGAAGAAAGGCAACCCACAGAATTGGGGAAATATGCTCAGTTGCTTCAGTCATGTCTAACTGTGACCTATGGGCTGTAGCCCACCAGGCTCCTCTGTGCGTGGGATTCTCTAGGCAAGAATACTGAAGTGGGTTGCCATGCCCTCCTTCAGGGGATCTTCCCAACCCAGGAATTGAGTCCATATCTCTGGCGTCTCCTGCATTATAGACAGGCTCTATTGAACCTAATAAAGTACTGCTATCTAAAATGTACTAGAAAACTCTTGTAAACTCAAAAGAGAGAAACCAATGTTTACAAGGGACAACTGATCTAAATAGGTATGTCTCCAAAGAAGATACACAAATAGCTAATAAGCACAGGGAAAGATGCTCAATATCATTAGCGATCAGAGAAATGGAAATCGAAACCTCAGTGAGAAGTTTAGAGTCACTAGGATGTCTGGACAGGAACAGTTGGCAAGGATGTATAAGAATTGGAACCCTCATACACTGCTGATATGAATGTAAAATGCGGCAACCCGTTTGCGAAACAGTCTGGCAGTTCCTTAAAAGTTAAACTTAGAATTAATTAACATATGACCCAGGCATTCTACCAGTTATGTACTCAAGAGAAATTAAAATATACATCCACACAAGCACTTACACAGACACACACACACACAGTATTACAATACCTCAAAAAAGACCATAACCCAAATGTCCATCAACTAATGAATGGATAAATAAAACAATATATCCACACAATGGAATATTACTCAGCTATGAGAAGGAATGAAGTATTGATACCTGCTCTAACGTAGATGATCCTTGATTATATGAAATGTCCAGAATAGGTAAATCTTTTGAGATAGGAAGTAGAAATAGGTGTTTTCATAACGCTGGGGGAAAGGGTAGTTGGGGAGAGATGCAGAATTATTGCAGACAGGTATGGGGTTTTGTTTTAGAATGATGAGATCATTCTAATTAGTTGTGGCAATAGTTGCATAATTCTGTGAATATGTTAAAATACTGAATTGCATACTTTAAATAGATAAATTAATGAATTGTGTGGTACAGATATAGTATTTCAACAAAGCACTTAAAAGTTTGGGAGGGTTTGGAAAAGAAGTTGCAGAGCTGGCTTCCACAAAGAGGGGAGAGAAGGAGGGAGGGAGAAAGAGGATGTATGTGAATGTAAGATTTTTACTCTCAAGGAACCGAGTAATGTTGGCTGTGTGTTGGTTTTCCTTTTTATCCCCAGCTTTACTGACGTAATTGTCATATAATGTGTCAGTTTAAGGAGTGCAACGTGTTGGTTCGATACTCTCATTGTGAAGTGATTACCACAGTAAGGTTAGTTAGCACCTCCATCACTTTACATAATTGCCATTTCCTTTTTGTTTATGGTGAGAACATTTATGATTTACTCTCTTGAATGGACATGTGGACATGGGTTGGGGGGAAAGGTAGAGTAAGATGAATTGAGAGAGTAACATTGAAATATACACTGAGTTCAATTCAGTCGCTCAGTCGTGTCCGACTCTGCGACCCCATGAATCGCAGCACGCCAGGCCTCCCTGTCCATCACCAACTCCCAGAGTTCACTCAAACTCATATCCATCAAGTCGGTGATGCCATCCAGCCATCTCATCCTGTTATCCCCTTCTCCTCCTGCCCCCAATCCCTCCCAGCATCAGAGTCTTTTCCAGTAAGTTGGTTCTTTGCATCAGGTGGCCAGAGTATTGGAGTTTCAGCTTCAGCATCAGTCCTTCCAATGAATATTCAGGACTGATTTCCTTTAGGATGGACTGGTTGGATCTCCTTGCAGTCCAAAGGACTCTCAAGAGTCTTCTCCAACACCACAGTTCAAAAGCATCAATTCTTCAGCGCTCAGCTTTCTTCACAGTCCAACTCTCACATACATTCATGACTACTGGAAAAACCATAGCTTTGACAAGATGGACCTTTGTTGGCAAAATAATGTCTTTGCTTTTTAATATGCTGTCTAGGTTGGTCATAGTTTTCCTTCCAAAGAGCAAGCATCTTTTAATTTAATGGCAGCACTTACCATCTGTAGTGATTTTGGAGCCTCCCAAAATAAAGTGTGACACTGTTTCCACTGTTTCCCCATCTATTTGCCATGAAGTGATGGGTTCAGATGCCATGATCTTAGTTTTCTGAATGTTGAGTTTTAAACCAACTTTTTCATTCTCTTACTTTCTTGAAGAGGCTCTTTAGTTCTTCTTCACTTTCTGCCATAAGGGTGGTGTCATCTGCATATCTGACATTATAGATATTTCTCCTGGGAATCTTGGTTCCAGCTTGTGCTTCATCCAGCCTGGCATTTCTCATGATGTACTCTGCATATAAATTAAATAAGCACGGTGACAATATACAGCCTTGACGTACTCCTTTCCCAATTTGGAACCAGTCTGTTGTTCCGTGTCCAGTTCTAACTGTTGCTTCCTGACCTGCATACAGATTTCTCAGGAGGCAGGTCAGATGGTCTGGTATTGCCATCTCTTGAAGAATTTTCCACAGTTTGTTGTGATCCACACAGTCAAAGGCTTTGGCGTAGTCAATAGAGCAGAAGTACATGTTTTTCTGAAACTCTTGCTTTTTCGATGATGCAACAGACGTTGGGGATTTGATCTCTGGTTCCACTGCTTTTTCTAAATCCAGCTTGAACATCTGGACGTTCACGGTTCACGTACTGTTGAAGCCTGGTTTGGAGAATTTTGAGCATTACTTTGCTAGTGTGTGAGATGAGTGCAATTGTGCAGTAGTTTGAGCATTCTTTGGCATTGCCTTTCATTGGGATTGGAATATATATATTACAATGTGTAAAATAGAAAGTTTCTGTATAGCACAGGGAGCTCAGTTCAGTACTCTGCGGTGACCTAGTGGGAGGCTCAAGAGGGAGGGCATGTAGGTATATACAGAGCTGATTCTCTTCATTATACGGCAGAAACTAACAGTACTGTAAAGCAGTTATACTCCAATTAAAAAAAAAACAACAGATTTACTCTCTTGGCAATTTCTAAGTATTCAGTACATATATTGTCAGACATAATCATGGGGCTGTACATTAGATCCTCAAACTTACTTATCTTGTGACTGAACGTTTAGACCCTTTCGCCATACTCTCCCATCACCCCAGTGCCCTGTGCTGTTTTATTTGTTTTGGCCACACTTGCGGCATGCAGGATCTTGGTTCCCTGACCAGGGATCAAACCCACGACCCCTGCAGCAGAAGTGCAGAATCTTGACTGCTGGACCTGGACCACCAGGGAAGTCCTGTGCTATTGTTTTCTAATGCCTACACTTCCCTTTGAGACATTGTGGACACTCAAACCAAGCAGATACAGATTCCAAACCCAGGAGTTGAAACAGTTAGGTTGGTGGGCTGACAGAAAGTAAGCTGCAGGCAAGTAACCACTTGAGAGACCGTGTAATTATTCACTAGAAATGTTTTTGTTGATTTAGTGCTTTTATGTGTCTGTCTGGGACCTGCTCTGCCATTTACTGGGTTTGTGACCTTGGGCAAATTATTCTTTCTGAAACTGAGTATCTTTACCTATGAAATGGGGATTATAGTCATCAACCATTAGGCTTGTTATGAGCATTAAATGAGCCAGTGTATGTAGAGTGTTTAGCTCTGTGCCTGACTCATAGAGTAAGTATTAGAAGAGCTAGTATTATTAACTATTAGTTAGATAATATTAACATTTCCTAAGGCTGCCATAACAAAGTACCAAAAACTTTGGGGACTTCCCTGGTGGTCCACTGCTTAACACTTCACCTTCTAATGCAGGGTGTGCGGTGATTTGATCCCTGATCGGGAGCTAAGACCCCGCATGCCTCATGGCCAAAAAACAAAAACATAAAACAGAAGCAATATTGTAACAAATTAAATAAAGACTTTAAAAATGGTCCACATCAAAAAATCTGTAATTCTGCCTTCGGCACACCACTGAAGATCCTGGTGTCGTCATGGGCCACTGCTCTGCCCAGTGTTACCGGTATTTTAAGAGCAAGCCACACCCAAAGTCTCACTTCTGCCAAGGTGTCCCTGATGCTGAGACGCATCTTTGACGTGATGCGGAAGAAGGCGAAACTGGATGAGTTCCCTCTCTGTGGCCACGTGGGGTCAGATGAGTATGAGCAGCTCTCTTCCGAAGCCCTGGAGGCTGCCTATATTTGTGCCAGCAAGTACAAAAAGTGGTGAAAAGCTGTGGCAAAGCTGGCTTTCACATCCAAATACAGCTCCACCCTTCCACATCATCCTCATCAACAAGGTGTTGTCCTGTCCTGGAGCTGACAGGCTCCAGACAGGTTTGTGCAGTGCCTCTGGAAAGCCCCAGGGCCCAGTGGCCAGGGTCCACGTTGGCCAAGTCACGATGTCCATCTGCACCAAGCTGCAGAACAAGAAGCATGTGATTGAGGCCCTCCTCAGGGCCAAGTTCAAGTTCCCTGGACGCCAGAAGATCCCCAGAAGTGGGGATCTTCAGTTTAATGTGGATAACTTTGGAAACGCGGTGGCAGAAGAGTAGTTCTTTCCCTGTGGCTGGGGGTCAGATACTCACCCAGCCGTGGTCCTCTGGACAGAGGGCAGGCCCTGTATGCATGAGAGCCTTGGGCTGTCCCCTTCTTACTCATGCATGCCTAGCAATAAAACCTACTTCCCTGCCCCCCAAATCCCCTACGAAGTACCAAAAACTTAACAGAAATGTATTGTCACAGTTCTGGAGGCTAGCAGTCAGAAATCAAGGTGTTGGCAGTGCCATGCTCTCGAGTACTCAGGGAGGGAGTGGTCCGGCTCCTCCCTTCTGGCTTTTGATGGCTGCCTGCATCCTTGGGCTTAAAGATGCATCAGTCCAGTCACGTGACTGTCTTCTCCCTGTATGGTTCACATCTTTTTCCCTCTGTGCATGTCTGTTTCTGTGTCCAAGTTCCTTTTTTTTAAATAAGGACCGCAGTCATACTGGGTTAGGACCCACCATAGTGACCTCATTTTAACCAATTACCTCTGTAATGACTATTTCCAAATGAGGTCACATTCTGAGGTTGTGGGGATTAGGACTTTTAACCATTTTTTTAAAAATTGGGGTGAAGGGGACACAATTCACCCCATGACGGTCACATTCCCGGTCATCACAGAAGAGGAATCCCCTCCCCAGCTTTTGCTCAAGAATAGAAAGTAAACCAGCTGAAATCTGAATACCTGTTCTTATGGGGGACCAACCAAAAGGCCTTTCTTTGCAGTCTCTTTCTCTGAAGCAGGCACACCGCAGGCCGCCAGCTGTGGACAGTGTTCCCTTGTATCTTTTTACCAGCCCTTGGTCCCTCTGGATTTTCAAACAAGGCCTAATTCTATTATTTCCAGTGATTTCCCCCTGGGCAGCAGTTTATTTCTGTCATCAAGTCTCTGATGAAATCTTTAGCCATGAAATATTTAGTCCAATCCCAACAAATCGTGTATAGTGTTAACATGTCACAAGCTGCCCGTGGCCTGCATTATGTGGTAATTTGGAAGCAAGAGGAGTGATAATACAGGGCTGGGCTTCTTTTGTGAGCTCGCATTAATGCTGGAGCTGGTGATGTCAATTGACAGCCCATCGATTTGGACTAATAGTGCATGGAGGGGGCAGAATTGGGGTGAGGTAGGGGATAAAGGATATTGACGGTCAGTCGCCAGGATCCCGGCAGCTTTTAATCTATTATTGCCCTCTTTTAATGCAACTTCCGTGTCAACTGCATTTACTTCCACCGGCTCTGCCCGCTGTGCTGAACTGTGAAGCCGGTGGGATGCCACCCCCAGAGTGGCCCAAAGTTCCCCAGTATTGATTCTTTGATACTCTGGGGTGTGAATTATAATTATTTCATTAAGCTCTTTAATGGGTATCAACTATGAACCTTCGCCAGCCCAGGCTGGGGTGGCCAGGGCGAGGCCCGCATCATTAATCTGTGTTCATCTCGTTGCCACCAATTGTCCTGCCCTCAACCCTATTTTTTTCCTCCTATTATCGCGTCTATGGTTTTAGTGGGAAGCAGGTCGATCTACTCTCAGAGAGGAGCTGGGAAGGGGTGTTGCTGATTTGGGGAGGCTGGAGGGGAGGCCACGGTTGAGCAGATTGCATTGTCGGCTATTCACACAGCGGAGCTAATCACTCATCAGACCTGCTCTGCCCGGCTTTAGTCTGCCTGTGCAAGGACGTGGTGCACGCCATCTTGGGACAAAGCAGCTACTGGCCTGTGTGGCTTTGAGTCTTGTTGTAGCTCAGGAAAATTACATGCCCTCACTGAAGTCGTTCATCAACCTTCCCTTCTGCCCTCAGGGAAGTTCACCTCTAGTAGAGGTATCAATAAGTAAATAGCAACAAGACACTAATGATCCTTGAAAACAGGCAAAGTACAAGAAGTTATGGCACTCCACAGGAGGGGCCTTGACTCAGGCTTGGGGGTCAGGGAAGGCTTCCTGGAGGGGTAAAAGCCTAAAGTGAACCCGAAGAATAAGTCAGAGGTAGCCACAGGAAAGAGGAAGGGCATGCTAGTCAGTGGAGCAGTATGTTGGAGAGGGCCCAGGATGAGAAAGAGCAGGTCCAAGAAAGGTGAGGACCTCATGTAGTTGAGTAAGACCATACTTCGTATGAAGTGGGGACAGGTCCCTCTCTTACCCTGGTTCTTGTCTTCTACCTGCCTGCCTGTCATTGCTGATGAAGCTCATCAGGAGCTTGCTGCTGCTGCTAAGTCGCTTCAGTCATGTCCGACTCTGTGCGACCCCACAGATGGCAGCCCACCAGGCTCCCCCGTTCCTGGGATTCTCCAGGCAAGAACACTGGAGTGGGTTGCCATTTCCTTCTCCAATGCATGAAAGTGAAAAGTAAAAGTTAAGTCGCTCAGTCGTGTCCAACTCTTAGTGACCCTATGGACTGCAGCCTACCAGGCTCCTCTGCCCATGGGATTTGCCAGTCAAGAGTACTGGAGTGGGGTGCCATTGCCTTGGAAGCTCAAATAGTCCCAGATGGTATTTCTCATCATTTTATCAGATGCTTTCTTATTTCTACCATACTTTCTTTTAGGCCAAGAGTGATTTTTATTTCAGGCCCTTATTTGGTTTATGTGGTGGTTTTAAAATATGTCTGCAGTGTTTTTTTTTTCAGGGCGGGGCATTCCTTTCATCAAGGTATGGAGTCTTAATTCTTCTCATGAATGCAGGCTGGCTATCCAGACTTCTATGGATAGAAGGTGGAGCAGGTAACTCTGAGCAACTTCCAAGTCTAGATTATTAAATTTCTGCTGCTTCCACCTGGTTCTCTGGACATTCACTGTAGACTCTTCAGCTGCCCTGTAAGAAGTCTGATCCTGAGTCCACCATGTGGAAAGATCACTATGAGAAAAGCTTGAGGAGCCCCAGGTGTTGCATGGTCCTAGTCTGGGCACCAGACATGTGAGTGAAGCGGCCTTGGAGATGACTCTGGCCCCAGCCATCAACCACTATATCTTCTTTCAGAGAGCCCCTGAGTGAGAATTGGTCAGCTGAGCCCAGTCAACCATGTGCAAAATCAATGATTGATTGTTTTAAGCTACTGTTTTAGGGTGATCTGTTATGTAGTGGTAGATAATTGGAATAGTTAAACTTGGTTAAGTTTGTGTTTAAGTCTGATTACTATAGCTCCATAGCAAGTCTTCAAATCAGGCAGTCTGAGTTCCCCAACTTTGTTCTTCTTTTTCAAGTTTGTTTTGACTCTTCTAGATCTTTTTATTTTCCATGCATATTTTAAAAATCAACTCATTTCTTTTTAAAAAATTGCCTTCTTATATTATAACTGGTATTTTAATGTTGTTGTTGTTTAGCTGCTCACTGGTCTCCAACTCTTTGCAACTCCACGGACAGTAGCCTGCCGCGCTCCTCTGTCCGTGGGGATTTCTAGGAAGACTATTGGAGCAGTTTGCCATTTCATTCTCCAGGGGATCTTGGTATTTTAATGACTAAAGTTATATCTAAACAATATTACTAAATACTAATCCATGAACAGGTTCATTTATTTAGGTCTTCTTTAATTTCTGTCAGCAATGTTTCATAGTTTAGAATGAAGAAATCTTTTGCCTTTTGTTAAATTGATTTCTGTTTACATTTTTAAATGCTATTGTAAATAGAATAGTTTCAAAATTTTCATTTTCCAATTAATTGGTTCTACTTTGCAAGAATACAGTGGAACTCAAATGTTGACCACATATTGTGTGATCTTGCTAAATTCACTTATTAATTCCAATACTGATTTTGCCGAGTTTCTTAAGCTTTCTTTTTCATAAGCAATCATGTTATCTGCAAGGAAAGATGATTTATTTCTTCCTTTCCAGTATGAAAAGTTTACTTCTTTTTCTTTCCTTATTGCTTTGGCTGAGACCACCAATAAAATGTTGAATAGAATGGTGAGAGTGGACATCTTTTGCCTTGTTTCTGATCTTAGGAGGAAAGCACTTTCACCATTACGTATGATACTAACTTTGAAGTTGTTTTTTTTTTTTTTTTTTAGTTTTCTTTTATTTTTAATTGGAGGGTAGTTACAGTGCTGTGATGGTTTCTGCCATATATCAACATGATTCAGCCATAGGGATACATATATCCCCTTTCTCTTGAGTCTCCCTCCCCATCCCTGGGTTGTCACGGAGCACCAGGTTTAGGTTCCCTGTATCATACAGCAAATTCCCACTGGCTATCTATTTTACATATGGTAATATGTATGTTTCAATGTATTCTCTCAAATCATTCCACCCTCTCCTTCACCTACCCATATCCAAAAGCCTATCCTTTATGTCTGCATTGCCTTTGCTGCCCTGCAAATAGGATCATCAGTACCATCTTTCTAGATATCATATGCATGATGTTAATATACAATATTTATCTTTCTCTTTCTGACTTACTTCACTCTGTATAATAGGCTCTAGGTTCATTCACTTCATTAGAATTGACTCAAATGTGTTTCTTTTCATAGCTAAGTAATATTCCATTGTGTATATGTTCCACTACTTCTTTATTCATTCATCTGTCAATGGACATCTAACTTTGGGTTTTTCATAGATATTCTTTAATGAATTGAGTTTTGGTATCATGCTTGTAGTAAGGGTAAATTTGAGCATGGCAATCTTTCCAATGTAAAACTGCCAGCAGAGACCAAGATGGAGGAAGAAGACTAATGCAAGAAACACAGGTGCTCTTAATTTAAAGGAAATGACTGAAACTAAAAGCAGGAAGTGTTGCAAGATGTGGTTTGCAGAGATAGCTTGGGGAGAACCCGCATAGGTTGGACCAAGAGAGAAGAAAGTCATCAAGATGGGACTTGTGGGCTTAGAATGGCTTCCTTCTTCCTCTCCATATTCATTTTTCGAAAGCTGAAATATTCCCTCTTCAGATTCTTCTGGGCAAAGTGGGTGGCTCCCCCACTCAGTGCTCCCTAATCATTCCGCACCTTCAGTAGAGTACTTTGCTCACATTTTGGAGCTGTCTGTGTCTCAACAGTGAGATCCTCTGAGGTACAGACTATGGCTTCTTCATTTTCACATTCCTCCCCCACTCTTTCTAGACCCTCCTTCCCTAGAAATCAGGGAGCAGAGTCAGAGCTCTGGGGTCTACATAGCATGTTCTCCCTGCTGTGCAAACCTCAATAAGTTTTCCTCCTGAAAATGCTTTTCTTTTTTTAAAATTAATTAATTTATTTGGCTCTGCTGGGTCTTAGTTGTGACATGTGGTATCTAGTTCCCTGACCAGGGATTGAACCAGGGCTTCCTGGATTGGGAGTGTGGAGTCTCAGCCACTGGACCACCAGGGAAGTCCCTGAAAATGCTTACTTGAAAATCTAACTTCCCTCTAAGAAGTTGTACCAAAGTTGTTTCTGACTTCTGGGAGATTCCGTTTTCTCATTTAATACCTATCTTAGAGGTAGTTGCTACGTGCTCTTTTTTGGGAGTAGGCACCTAGTATATACATGTTGAATCAAGGGACATAGTTTCTAGTTGTGGCTTAGAAAGGAACTAAAGGAATATCTTGCATGATCTCAGACACAGGGTGTGAATTTGAGTGGAAACTTGACTACTTAAATCCTATCAGTCTTTGTAAAGCGTATACTACAATGCAGTGGAGTTACTAACCCACTTGAGCTTGAACTTCTTTTTTATAACAAATATTCTGTAATATCCTCTTTACTATTCTGGAATGAAATTCATAGGAAACCAAAATATTCCATTTAATACTCTAATTATAAATCTGAAAAACTGAAAGAAAAACTGATTGCAATAAATTGATGTGTGTTTTAATAGACAGATGCTCAAGTTCGGTAAACTGGAAGGCGTAACTGTGGGGTGCTGACCCCTTCTGAAGAATCCTTGTGAAAGCAGAATTCAGCTCACTGTTTTGATGCCTCAGACATCACTGCATGGCTGTCAAGACAGGCTCTTCTGAAACGCTGACCAAATCTTTGTATTGTCCTAACTGAAAGAAGGACATTTCACTTCTTTTTCATGGTATTTACATTCAGGAAAAATTCAGTTTATTTTTAAATTAAAAAAGACTTCGTATTTTTTTTTTTTGTACAACATCATATAAAGCTTTTCCACCTATGTGAATATCCAGGAGACATTCAGAAATCATTGGGAATATGGAAAGAAATTTCTTTGATGTGCAGAACTGACCACCTTGATATTGCAAAGAATCAAACCCACCCCCAACCCCACCCCACCCTCACTGAAAGTCACAGTGCCTCCAATCACAGCAGCAACAAAAACTTCCCACCAATTTCCCCAGTGCTCTTTAGGGGGAAGTACCATCCCTAAGCCCTGGTTCTAGAGTTAGCCCTGGTTTCAAAAACCCTGGCACTGCCTCTTCTTGTCTGCATGGCCAGTTTATTTTCAGTGTAAAAAGCAGGTGATATACCCAGTCACAAGGTGTGTAAAGGTTTAAATGACAGGGTAGCCAATGACACTCTGTACAATGTCAAGTAACCAGTGCTCAGAAATAGCTAATATATATTGAACATTCATTGTGTGTCATGAATAGTAACAACCCTCTGAGTTCAGTGCCATTATTGACTCTAATTTTCCACTGAGTATGAGGCCCAAGTTGCTTGCCTAAGGTCACATAGGAAGTGACACGGCAGAAATATGACCACAGGTGACTCCCAAGCTGGTTTGGTTCCTCTTCGTGCTGTACTGAATCTATCATGAACAGTGCCAGGCAAGACTCTCTCCCTGCAGTTGGCAAAGATTGATCCCTCCTGAAAGCTCACTGCTCTTACAAGGATCTCCACGAGCTAATGCTCTAGAGGTCTCAGGTGACCTGAGGAGGAGAGGGCAGCCAGGCCAGGTGATGGGGGAAGTTGCAAAGGACACACCCACCCACCCTCTGCATTTGCCTCCCAGCCTCCTTCCCTCCTCCCCATGTGGTGGGATGGAGAGTTCTCCTCCGGGGAGTCCTCACTGTAATCATTCCACAGCCTCAAGCGGGAGAGGTGGTGTCCTGAATTGCACAGGTCACTTGCTTTGAGGACAGACTGGTTTGGGCTCAATACAAGGAATTTCCCAACATTGACAGCCATCTGACAACTCACATCAATGCCAAGAAAGCACCACGTGTGTTTGTGATGGTATGCTGAATCCAAGGGGGCACAGAAATGAGCCAGAAACTCTCCATTTTAAGGAGTCCACAGTGAAGAAAACAGTGTAAGGCTCTGTTAGGCTGGAAAAGGAAAGCTTGGGGTGGCTAGGCTACCTACTCTTCTTTTTTAATTTTTAAAAACTTATTTTTTAAAAAAATTTTATTCTATATTGGACTACAGTCGATATACAATGTTGTGTGAATTTCAGGTGTACAGCAAACTGATCCAGTTGTACGTATTTCTTTTTCAGATTCTTTTCCCATTTAGGTTATTATACAATATTGAGCAGAGTTTCCTGTGCTATGCAGTATTATGTGTTTTAAATATAGCAGTATGTATATGTCAGTTCCAAACTCAATCCCCATTTATACCTACCTCCTTTCTCTTTTGATAACCATAAGTTAGTAAGTGTGAGAGTCTGTTTCTGTTTTGTAAATAAGTTCATTTGTATCATCTTGTTTTATTAGATTCCACATATAAGTAACATTGTATGATATTGGTCTTCATCTGTCTGACTGACTTCACTTGTATGATAGTCTCCTGGGCCATTCATGTTACTGAAAATGGCAGTATCTCTAGTCCCTTTCATGGCTGAGTAATATTCCAGTGTATATATGTATGACATCTTTATCCATTCATCTGTTGGTGAACATTTAGGTTGCTTCTATGTCTTTGCTAATTTGAATAGTGCTGCTATGCATATTGGGGTGCCTGTATCCTTTTGAACTATGCTGTGATTTACATCAAAAAGTGTTCTACCTATATTTTCCTCTAAGGGTTTTATAGTATATGGTCTTCCATTTATGTTTTTAATTCACTTTGAGTTTATTTTTGAGTATGGTGTTGAAACTCTATGTCGTAATTTCATTCTTTTACATGTAGCTGTCCAGTTCTCCCAGCACCATTTATTGAAGAGTCTGTCTTTTCTCCATTGTATATTCTTGCCTCCTTTATCATAGATTAATTGACCGTAGGTGCATGGGTTTATTTCTGGGCTTTCTGTTCTGTTCCATTTATCTGTATTTCTGTTTTTGTGCCTGTACCATACTGTTTTATACTGTAGCTTTATAGTATGGTCTGAAGTCAGGGAGCCTGATTCCTCCAGCTCCGTTTTTCTTTCACAAGATTGCTTTAGCTATTCAGGGTCTTCTGTGTTTAATTTAAAAAGTTAAAAATTGTTTTGTTCTAGTTCTGTTGAAAAAGGCCATTGGTAATTTGATAGGGATTGCAGTGAATCTGTGGGCTACATACCCTTGATAGTTGAAGAGTGTGAATATATTCCAGGATTACTCTGAGGTCAGAACTGGCATCTGTAGCTGAGCTGAAGTTGCTGTTGTTGTTCAGTTGCTCAGGCATGTCCAACTCTTTGTGACCCCATGGACTGCAGCACACCAGGCTTCCCTATCCCTAACCATCTCCTGGAGTTTGCTGAAACTCATGTTCATTGAGTCGGTGATGCCATCCAACCATCTCATCCTCTGACATCCCCTTCTCCTCCTGTGCTCATCTTTCCCAGCATCAGGGTCTTTTCCAGTGAGTCTGCTCTTTGCATCAGGTGGCCAAAGTATTGGAGCTTCAGCTTCAGCATGATTCCTTCCAATGAATATTCAGGATTGATTTCCTCCAGGATTGACTAGTTTGATCTCCTTGCTGTCTAAGGGACTCTCAAGAGTCTTCTCCAACACCACAGTTCAAAAGCGTCAATTTTTCCATGCTCAGTCTTCTTTATGGCACAACTTTCACATCCATACATGACTATTGGAAAAACCATAGCTTTGACTAGATGGACCTTTGTTGGCAAAATGATGTCTCTGCTTTTTAATACTCTATCTAGACTGGTCATAGCTTTTCTTCCAAGGAGCAAGCATCTTTTAATTCATGGCTGAAGTCACTGTTTGCCGTGATTTTGTAGCCCAAGAATATAAAGTCTGTCACTGATTCCATTGTTTCCCCATCTATTTGCCATGAAGTGATGGGACCAGATGCCATGATCTTAGTTTTCTGAATGCTGAGTTTTAAGCCAACTTTTTCACTCTCCTCTTTCACCTTCAAGAGTCTCTTTAGTTCCTCTTCACTTTCTGCCATAAGGGTGGTGTCATCTGCATATTTGAGGTTACTGATATTTCTCCTAGCAATCTTGATGACATCTTGTGCTTCATCCAGCCTGGTACTTCGCCTGATATACTTTGCATATAAGTTAAATAAACAAGATGACAATATACAGCCTTGACATTCTCCTTTCCCAATTTTGAACCAGTCTGTTGTTCCATGTCCAGTTCTAACTGTTGCTTCTTGACCTTCATACAGGTTTCACAGGAGGCAGGTAAGGTGGTCTGGTATTCCCATCTCTTAAGATTTTTCCACAGTTTGTTATGATCCACACAGTCAAAGGCCTTATCATAGTCAATGAAGCAGAATTAGATATTTCTCTGGAATTCTCTTGCCTTTTCTGTGATCCAGTGGATATTGGCAATTTAATCTCTGGTTCCTCTGCCTTTTCTAAATCCAGCTTGAACATCTGGAAGTTCTCCGTTCACATACTCTTGAAGCCTGGCTTGGAGAATTTTAAGCATTACTTTGCTAGCATGTGAAATGAGTGCAATTTATGGGGTTGAACATTCTTTGGCATTGCCTTTCTTTGGGATTGGGATGAAAACTGACCTTTTCCAGTCCTGTGGCCACTGCTGAGTTTTCCAAATTTGCTGACATACTGAGTACAGCACTTTAGCAGCAGCATCTTTTAGGATTTGAAATAGCTCAGCTGGAATTCCATCACCTCCACTAGCTTTGTTCGTAGTGATGCTTCCTAAGGCCCACTTGAGTTCACACTCCAAGATGCCTGGCTCTAGATGAGTGATCACACCATCGTGGTTGTCTGGATCATTAAGATCTTTTTTGTACAGTTCTGTGTATTCTTGCCATCTCTTCTAAATGTCTTCTGCTTCTGTTAGGTCCATACTGTTTGTGTCCTTTATTGTGCCCATCTTTGCATGAAATGTTCCCTTGGTATCTCTAATTTTCTTGACGAGATCTCTAATCTTTCCCATTCTATTGTTTTCCTCTATTTCTTTGCATTGTTCACTTAGGAAGGCTTTCTTATCTCTCTTTGCTATTCTTTGGAACTCTGCATTCAGATGGGTATAGCTTTCCTTTTCTCCTTTGCCTTTCACTTCTCCTCTTTTCTCAGCTATTTGTAAGGCCTCCTCAGACAACCATTTTACCATTTTGCCTCTTTTTCTTGGAGATGGTTTTGATCACCACCTCCTGTACAATATTATGAACCTGCATCCATAGTTCTTCAAGCACTCTATCAGATCTAATCCCTTGAATCTATTTGTCACTTGCACTGTATAATTATAAGGGATTTAATTTAGGTCATACCTGAATGGCCTAGTGATTTTCCCTACTTTCTTCAATTTAAGTCTGAATTTTGCAATAAGAAGTTCATGATATGAGCCACAGTCAGCTCCTGGCCTTGTTTTTGCTGATTGTATAGAACTTCTCCAACTTTGGCTTCAAAGAATATAATCAATCTGATTTCAGTATTGACCATCTGGTAATGTCTCTGTGTAGAGTCATTTCTTGTGTTCTTGGAAGAAGGTGTTTGCTATGACCAGTGCATTCTCTTGGCAAAACTCTGTTAGCCTTTGCCCTGCTTCATTTTGTACTCCAAGGCCAAACTTGCCTATTACTCCAGGTATCTCTTGACTTACCACTTTTGCATTCCAGTCCCCTATGATGAAAAGAACATCTTTTGGGGGTGTTAGTTCTAGAAGGTCTTATAGGATTTCATAGAACTGTTCAACTTTAGCTTCTTTGGCATTCGTGTTTGGGGCATAGACTTGGATTACTGTGATATTGAATGGTTTGCCTTGGAAGCGAACCGAGATCGTTCTGTTGTTTTTGAGATTGCACCCAAGTACTGCGTTTCAGACTCTCTTGTTGACTATGAAGCCTACTCCATTTCTTCTAAGGGATTCTTGCCCACAGTAGTAGATATAATGGTCATCTGAATTAAATTTGCCTGTTTCAGTCCATTTTAGTTCATGGATTCCTAAAATGTTGATGTTCACTCTTCCTGAGTTGAAATAACAGAAAGCAATTTGGGGGCTATTATGTCAGTTATGAGAGCTTCCCACGTGGTGCAGTAGTAAAGAATCTGCTTGCCAGTGCAGGAGACATAAGAGACACAGGTTCAATCCCTGGATTCGGAAGATCCCCAGGAGGAGGAAATGGCTACCCCCTCCAATATTGTTGCCTGGAGAATCCCATGGACAGAGGAGCCGGCAGGCTACAGTCCGTGGGGTTGCAAAGAGTCAAACGTGACTGAGTGACTGAGTATGCATATGTGCATGTCAGTTATGAAGTTATTTTCGGTAGTGCCAAACCCATCCTTTTAGACTCTGCCTTTTGATGAAGGGTCTGGGACTCTGAAAACCATATTTCTCCTTTGCCATTGGGATCCTGTTAAGTTCTGTTAGAGGGCGTGGACGGGAGCCTGGGTAGCAGGAGGAAGGATAGGGACGTGCAGTCTGGTTCACTGTTACTGACAGCCTCATCCAGCAGTGGCCCTCCACCTAGTAGCAACTGGTTCTAGCATCTAGCTTTTTCCAGCCCTCCCAGAGCAATTATCATGGCCCTTCAGAGGTTGTCAGCACTGGGGGACGCTGCCCCGCAGACGTCTCAGTCTCAGGTCCACAGGGCTCTCCTCCAAGCTCATGAGGTCCCAGCGACAGCCAGGCTTCCTTCCTCAGAGGGCTCAGTGCTGGGCTTACTGGGGAATCATCTAAGCTTCTGGGCTTCAGTAGCCCCTCCTTTTCCCTTTGTGTCCCAGCCTTGCATGAGGTGACTGAAGTTATTATCTGTGGTACCTCAGAGTCCCCTTTTAGCTTTGTCAGTTATCTGATACCTATTTATCCAGTTTCTTACAGGAAATTCCTTCCACTGAAACCCCTAGTGTGGATTCTGTTTTTTTCAGTGGATCCTGACTTAGCTACTATCAAGGAAGTTTCATTTAATACTTATATATGTTGTTTACTGCATGGAAGACACTGTTGTGAACTCTTTGATAAATAGCTCATTTAAACCATAACAGCGTTCTCTGGCAGGTACTATTGTTAGTTCCCCTTTCCTCAGGTGGGAAACCAAGATACAGACAGGTTAGGTAATTTGACCAAGATGGTGCGTGCGTGCGTGCGTGTGTGTGCTAAGTTGCTTCGGTTGTGTCCGACTCATTGTGACCCCATGGACTGTAGCCCGCCAGGCTCCTCTGTCCATGGGATGTTCCAGGCAAGAATATTGGAGCGGGTTGCCATGCCCTCCTCCTGGGGATCTTCCTGACTCAGGGATCAAACCTGCATCTCATTATGTCTCCTGCATTGCAGGCAGGTTCCTTACCACTAACGTGCCTGAGAAGCCCTAACCAAAGTCACGCAGATAGTAAATTCAGACCTAAGATTTGGACCAAACATTTCTGGCTTGAGTTCCTACTTTCACCCATTTTCTCTCTGTTGCTGTGACTAGCAGCAGTGCCCAGACTAGAGTCTAGGACGACTGACTACATTCTAGCATTCTCCTGCTACCATGCTGAAGGGAGGGCGGATTGCCACTCTAGGCTGGATTCGCATTTGGCGAGCCTTCCAACATGTGGATGCTAATTTATATTACATTTTTATAAACTTCCTGTCACCTACCTCAAGAAGTACTATGTTATATTCATTTACTACCTGTAGTTAAAAGTTCCCTAGGGCCTTGCCTGGTGTCTGGCACTGTGCAGAGTGGATATTCTAAGATGCATTTAAAGAGAGGCTGAGTAGATTATTACTGTTAGTATTCATAGTAGCAGCAACAACTGATGTTTATATTAATCATTAAAAAGATTTTAATGTTTAAAATATTTTTAATTAGGATAAAATACATATAACAAATGTTACCATCTTAACCATTTTGAAGTGTACAGTGCAGCAGTGTTAAGTATATTCTGGGTGTTGTGCACGCAGGCTGCAGAAACTTTCCACTTTACAAAACTGAAACTCTGCATCCATGAAGGAGTAGCTCCCTGTTTCCCACTCCCTCCAGCCCCTGGGGAAATAGATATACTAGTCTACTTTTTGTTTTTAAGAGTGACTCTTCTAGAAATCTCATATAATATATATGACTTTGCATAGCTAACTAATTTTACATTCTTAATCCTATTTGACTACAACAGTAATCTTATAAGCAGGTACGACAGAGCCTTTTAGAGAGAGGCCTGGACCATTTCCATTTTTTTTTTTTAAGGCTCTGCAGATATTAAGAAATGAAAAACCAAGATTATAACAATTGTGGTATATTTAAATTTTTATAGCATAGAATAAATGAATGCTTTTTAAAATGCAATGCCCTGTGCTTGGCCCAGACAAAATTTATTTTTAAAAATCTTCTAGAAATTGCCACGGAAGGTGGCACAGAAATTACACATCAGCTTCAAAGTGGAGGATGAACATTTTCCTCTTGATAGCATTTCTCTGCAGTTGAATGTATGTTCATCTTGAGATAATGTCAGGATCTAAATGTGGAGCACATCTTTCATGTGGGGCTCAGGTGAAATGACCTTTTCTCTTTTCTAACTCTTCCTGTTGGGAAAGTCCATGGGCTAGATGTCATCCTCATTTTTACAGACCGGAAGAGTGTCAGGAAACATGGTTCATACTTGACAATATGACAGCAAATTTGGTGGTAGGGTCAAGACCTGAACTCACACCTGAGCTCAGAGCCTAAACACTCCAAGCGCCAAGCCTAACTGACCAGGGCTGTCCACGTTTGGGTTCACGACAACACAGTAGAATGTTAATAAGGTTGCTTGCTGTAAAGGGTGCTGCTGGTTTCTGCTAAACATGCTGGTTGAAATGGGCTGTCTTGGAGGTATTGAGACCTCAGGCTCTCAGCAGTCAAGAAGAGGTTTGCAGAACAGAGGAAAATCAAGAGCAGGATAGTACACACACACGCACACACACACACACACACAGACACACACACACACACACACACACAGAGGAATATTACTCAGCCATAAAAAGGAACGAAATTGGACCATTTGCAGAGATGTGGATGGACCTAGAATCTGTCATACAGAATAAAGTAAGTCAGAAAAACAAAATATTGTATATGAATGCATATATATGAAATCTAGAAAAATGGTACAGATGACCTTATTTGCAAAGCAGAAATAGAGATGCAGACATAGAGAACAAATATATGGATTCCAAGAGGGAAAGAGAGGGTGGAGGAACTGGGAGATTGGGTTTGACACTTATACACTATGTGTTGATACTGTGTATAAAATTTTTTTAAAATAGAAAATTTTCATAATTAAAAAAGAGTTGGGGGTATGAGTGAGGAGGAAGGAGTTGTGTGAGATTATTTCCACCTTCCCTTCAGACCCCGCAGCACACGGCTGAGCCCAAAAAATCAGCATCTGTACTCTCTCGGGGCGGCTGTCTGGGCTGCACTGTATTCCCGCGTCCTTTCATTTGCAGCAAACTGCCGCTGGTTGTTGGCAGCCGCAGCTTAATTTGAGCGACTGGGCTCTGGTTTCCTAAGGAAAACAGTCCGGGCCCCCTCAGCCATCCATCAGTATTCTCTTCATTCCCCCGACAGCTGCTCACTGTGGCTGGCTCAACCCGCGCTGACCTCATCTTCTCACACGGAGCAGAGGAGGGTTTGGAGAAATTAGTTATATTAGTGACTCCCCGAAATACTCCGTTTACTTGTGATATGACAAATATTTCAGCCATTAGGATCTCTCTGTCTCTTATCATCTTAAATGCACTCAGTTACATTCCAAATCACTACTTAATTTAAAAGCCTATTTGTCGAGATTGTCGGAGGCCCAGGGAGAAGGAGAGACAGACACTCAGCTCTGGCTGGAATAGAATCAGACTTGGAACCTTGATTGAATCTTTCTCTCCAAGACTTATGCTCAGTCAGGTACGATCTAAACACACAAGAAGCTTTCAAGAAACTTAAAGGGAAACCCACACTGGAGAGACTGATAAGCTCTGCTTTGAAGTGGCCATGTGGCCTGGTGACCTTAAGCAAATGACTCTATTGCTGGAAGTCCTTGTGTGTGCACCCTGACCCCCAGATATAGTGACTCATTCAGTGAACATTTATTGAACGCCTCGGATATGCTGAAGATACATGATGAGCAAGTCCCTGTGCTCAAAGCTGTTCTTAGTGTATTAGCAGTAAACATTTATTGAGCACTTTCTGTTTGCCAGCTAAGCTAAACACTGTTAGAGTCAGCCCTTCCTTGCCAGGGATTCTGCATCCCGGGTGTGGAGGACCGGCTGTACTAGGCTATTCTATATAAGGGACTTGCTGTGCTGTGCTTAGTCATCAGTTGTGTCCGACTCTTTGTGACCTTTTGGAATGTAGACCACAAGTCTCCTCTGTCCATGGGACTTTCCAGACAAGAGCGCTGGAGTAGGTTACCGTCTCCTTCTCCAGGGGATCTTCCCGACTCAGGAACTAAACACGAGTCTCCTGTGTCCCCTGCACTGCAGGCAGATTGTTTATCCTGTGAGCCATCAGGGACGCTCATAAGAGACCTGAGCATCCATGAACTTTGGTACCGACGGGGGTCTTAGGACCAGTCTCCCACAGATACCGTGGGATGGATGTATGTGCTTTTTTATTTTAGTCTGCCTAGAATCTTAGGTAATACACTTTGTTCCCATTTTATAAATGAGAAGACTAGTCTCTTTAATATCCATAATATTAAACACTATGCAATACTGTCTCCCCCCCAAAAAACTTCTCCTAGTGGAATTTGTAAATGGAAAGTTTTTTTTCACATAAAAGGTAGCATTTATATATATATATATATATATATATATATATATATGTTCCACATCTTGCTTTTTTCACTTGGTTTATCCTGATTCTCGCTACATCAGCATGTACAGATCTATCTCATTACTCTTTACAGCTTCTCTGTAGTCCGTTGCATGCATGTACCATACTTATTCAACTAGACATTAATGGACATTTGAATCATTTCCGAGCATTTGCAATGATATATAATACTGCAAGGGCCTCCCTGGTGGTTGAGCAGTAAAAGAATTCTCCTGCAGTGCAGGAGATGAGGGTTCAATCCCTGGGTCAGGAAGATCCTCTGGAGAAGGAAATGGCAACGCACTCCAGTATTCTTGCCTGGGAAATCCCATGGACAGAGGATCCTGACAGGCTACAGTCCACAGGATCACAAGAGTCAGACACAATTTAGTGATTAAACAACACCATCAAATAATACTGCAAAGATTAGCTTTGTGTAAGTCATTTGAAATGTTTGCTAACGTATCTTTAGGGTAGATTCCTAGTAGTGAGATTTCTGGGTCAAAGTGTTAATGCACATATTTTTCTACATATTTACAAATTTCCTTCTAATAATATAGTGATGCCTTTTTGAGCCCCCAATAACAACAGATGAGTACCTACTTCCCTAAGACTTCATCAATAGAATATACTCTCGAACTTTGAGGGTTTTGCTAATCTGATAGATGTAAAGCCATGTCTCACTATAGTGAATCTTACTGTGTATCGATGACGGTGTTGATTTTTCTGCCTGTTCAGATCTTTGCATGGACTTTTTAAGTATTGAGTTGGCCAAAAAGTTCATTTGGGTTTTTCCATAACATTTTAGCCTGAAGGAACTTTATGGCCAACCCAGTATATTGTCATACAATAATAATGTCATAACAGCCAGTGAGGTAAGGGACTAGTATCATTACCTTATCGTTATAAAGATGAGAAAACGGCAGGTTAGAGAGGTTAAGTAATTTACCCAAGGTTACACAGCTAATGTGTAACTGAAGCCACACCCCTAACTGGCCAGGTAGATTCTTTATGGATATATTTCCAGGAGTGAAATTTGGAGCTCCAGGATTTTGGTTTTAATAAAGGGTCAGAATGTTGATGTCCCATCCCTGACACAGGGCTGCTTTAGCCGTTTCTGCTGTGACTGGGCCTGGCAGAGGGTAGGGGGGCCTGAGCTTATGAAGAGGAGGATGGTCCCTGGTGTGTCACCAAGCAGCACCCAGCCCACTGGGGTCTTTGAGTCTCACTGGTAGAGGACAATGGCGAGAGACCTGCAACCTATTTAATTCTGTTAGAGAATCAGTGAGGTGCTTGATGAAGCCATTAACTGGGGTTCGTGTCTCCATTCTACTTATAAGACTCCAGGAGGGCAAATGCTGATGGAAATTTATTGATTTCTTTTTCTGCCTTTACTGAATGCGTCAAAACCATGGTATAACACTGCTGGTTCCAATTAAAATCACCTGTTAGCTTACAAAGGTTGGCCCTTTCCACCCTCCCCCTTTTCCCCCATTTAAAAAGGGTTTAAAAGATTTTCATTTAATTGATTTGCTGTAAAATGCCCTTTACAATTACCCAGATAAACTAGGCATCACCTGTGGAGTAAGAGCCAATTTGAGCTGTTTATCAAGACTTCGCCTCTGGCCCCTTCTCACCCTGGGATCTTGAGTCTCTGTATTGATAGCTTGCATCTGTCAACATTGGATATTTTTAGTGGGCTGCAGAAAGCTTTTAGGGAGATGCGGATGGTGGGGCTGCATCTTTGAGCCGGTGAAGAAGCATGATGGGGTTTTTTTGTTTGTTTGTTTGTTTGAAGTGCGAATGCCCTATTGTGCTGAAAACAAGTTCAGAAAATCAGCCCTGGCCCTGTATGCCTAAAAATAGTCAGAGTGGGCCCCATTTAAAAAGCCAGGCAGTGGAGCTCACGAAAATGGGAAGGCAGGCAATGGATAAAACCAAATAACAGAATTTGCCCAGATTCTCTTGGTTTGGGTTTCATATGAATGCATTTAATGTTAGGAGGGAGCAGCTGAGGAGCTTTTCTGAGAGTTGTCTGTGAAGTGACATGTTTGTACTTTGAGCTGACAGGGGCAGGTGGAAGTTTCAGGAGGTGGGAAGCGAAGAAAGCAGGACCCAGAGTGTTTTTTCTAGATCTTGTGTATTTCTGAAGCCATATTCTTGAATCCACTTAATCATGGAAAATGTATCAGTTCTGGCTAAAGAATTATGAAAAGAAATTGATGCAAGAAAGCAAAAGATAGGCAAATATGGCAGAGGAAAGATACTGCCAAGTGTAGACCAATAATGAAACTGATCATGGCAAAGTTCTAGAATATATTATGAAAAAAATGTTTTGTGACATTTTTGAAAGAAGACATGTCTTTGAAAGAAGATGGTGGGTCACTGAGAATGAGTTAGGGGCTTCCCTGGTGGCTCAGTGGTAAAGAATCTGCCTGTCAATGCAGGAGACATAATTCAATCCCTGATCTAGGAAGATCTCCTGGAGAAGGATATGGCAACTCACTCCAGTATTCTTGCCTGGAAATCCACATGGACAGAGGAACCTGGTGGGCTACAGTCCATGGGGTCACAAAGAGTCAGACACAGCTTAGCGATTAAACAAAAACAACATTCTCACCACCAAAGCCTCTGAGTTAGACATAACTCAGGAACTGAACAACAAGAATGAGGTATAATTTCTACTCTGTTATCTAACAGGGACATATTCTAGACACAGGAAGTCTTGATGTAATAGAGTGGTTGAAGAGAATAAATAACAGAATATTTACGAAAGTCCTTAGCACGTGGTAGATGCATGATAAATACTAGTTGTTCTACTTTAGACTCTCAATCCATCATTGTCAAAGTATTTTGAAAACTTGTCTACTTTTGCCATCTCTGCTTCCTCCTCGCCTTCATTCCTGACTCTGGTGTGAACCCTGCTGTCCACTAACACTGCTCTCTGGTTATTTCCAATGACCACCTAGTCACTAAAACCTATGAATAGTCTCTGTTCTTGTTTCGCTTGAACTCTTTGAGAATTCTGACAGTGTTAGTGTCTCTCTTCTCTCCAAAACTTTTTCTTCCCTTGGACTCTCTGACATCACACTTTCCTGGGTCTCTTCTGTCTTCCCACTTTTCAAACTCTTTGGCATGCCACGATTTCTACACTGATCCTTAACCAGTGTTACCCAGGGTACTTTGCCAGATTCCATTTCCCACTCTTCTTCACAGTGACTCCAAAACAATTCCTATTCAGCTTTCATCAAGGTGAGCAACCGAATGTGTGCCTGGCTAAGGCGCTTCAGTCATGTCCAACTTTTTGCGACCCTATGGACTACAGCCTGCCAGACTCCTCTGTCCATGGGGTTCTCTAGGCAAGAATGCTGGAGTGGGTTACCATGACCTTCTCCAGAGGATCTTCCTGACCCAGGAATCGAACCTACATGTCTTATGTCTCCTGCATTGGCAGGCGGGTTCTTTACTACTAGCGCTGCCTGGAAAGCCTAGATAACTGGATACCCACACAAAATAATGAATTTAGACCCCTATTTCATGCCATGTACAAAAATTAACTCAAAATTGATCAGAGTCCTAAATATAATTGCTAAAACTGTAAAATTCTTAGAAGAAAATATAGTGTAAATGTTTGTGAACTTAGATTTGGTCAGTGGTTTCTCAGCTGTAACACCAAAAACAAAAGCAGCAAGAGAAATATAGACAAACAGGACACCATCAAAATTAAAAGCTATTGCATGTTAAAAGACATTATCGAGAAAATGAGACAACCAACAACCAAAAGAATAGGAAAGAGATTTTACAAATCATACGTATGATGAGGGATTTGTATCAGAAATTTGTAAAGAACTCTTAACAACTCAGTGACAAAAAGAAAAATAGCCCAATTTAAATATGTGGAAAAGATATAAATAGACATGTCTTCAGAGAAGATATACAGATGCCCAAGAAGATGCTCAACACCATTACCCATCAGAAAAATGCACTCTAATCCACAAGTTACTGTTTCATATTGACTGCGATATTGAAACGGAGAAGGCAATGGCACCCCACTCCAGTACTCTTGCCTGGAAAATCCCATGGATGGGGGAGCCTGGTGGGCTGCCGTCTGTGGGGTCGCACAGAGTCAGACATGACTGAAGTGACTTAGCAGCAGCAGCAGGGTATTGAAAATTTGGAACCCTTATGCACTGGTGTGAATGTGAAATAGTGCAGCCACTTTGTTTTAGTTTGTTACTTTTTTGGCCGGGCCTTGAGGCTTGCAAGATCTTTGTTCCCTGACCAGGGGTTTGAACCTGGGCCTGAAGCAGTGAAATAACTGAGTCCTAACCACTGGACCACCAGGAAATTCCCATAAAATGGTACAGCTGCACTGGGAAGCAGTCTAGCAGTACTTCAAAAAGGTAAACATAGAGTTATCATGTGACTCTGGAATTTCACTCCTACTTATACACCCAAGAGAAATGAAAACATATGTCTACATAAAAATCTGTACACAAATGTCCATAGCAGTATTACTGATAACAGCCAGAAACTGTCAACAACTCAAACATCCATCAACTGATGAAGGGTAGATAAAATGTGGTCTGTCCACACAATGGGCTATTTATTATTCAGCCATAAAAAGGAATGATGTGCCAGAACATAAATGAACCTTGAGCGCATTGTGCTAGGTGAAAGAAGCCAGTCACAAAAGACTACATTAATTCTATTTATATGAACTATCTAGACTATGCAAATCTGTAGAGACAGAAGGAAGATTGGTGGTTGCTTAGGATTGAGGGAGAGGTTTGAGGGAAGAGGTCTGGAGAGAAATGTGGAGTGATTGCTAAAGGATATGGGAAATGTTCTAAAATTGATGGTGGTGTTAGATGCACATCTCTATAAGTCATTGAATTGTACACTTTATTTTTATTTTATTTATTTTTTACTTGGCGACATCATATCTTAGTTGCAACATGTGGAATTTTCATTGCATTGTCATGCGGGCTCTTCCATTGTGGCACGGTGTGGAAACAGTTCTGGCTCTTGGGCTCAGTAGTTGTGGTACATGGTCTTAGTTGCCCTACAGCATGTGGGATCTTGTTCCCTGGCCAGGGATCAAACCCATGTCCCCTGCATTGGAAGGTGGACTCTCAGCCACTGGACCACCAGGGAAGTCCCGAATTATACACTTTAAATGGGTGAATTGTGTGTACGTGAATTATATCTGAGTAATGATGTATAGCGTTCATATCTTAGGGAGAAGTAAATTGATTCAGGCTACTAAGTATCTTTCAAATCTGTCAATTTCTCTCTGTCCAGCCTGCCACCCTCTCCTATTTAGATCACCGCAAAAGCCGGCTGACTGACTCTAATTATAATAATAAGCCATCTCATGGAGAGATACTTTGGGACTATGTAAATATCCTGCTCCCAGTCATATTTTGACCTGCAAATTTTAGCATCTATTGATGATGCTTCCTTGAAACAATTACTACTGTGGTGCTTGCAGTTGGTGATGCTCCATTTCCATCTTTTCTTCTATGTTTATTAACTGGAGGCCATAGTAAGAAAGAACAGTCCCATTTCCTCCATTTATCTATTTATTTATTCAGCCATCTATTCATACTGGACTCTTGAATAGCGTTTCATTCTGTAGATTATAATTGGTTGTTACCATTTCTTACTTTGTTGCCCACATTACCCAAGATTTTGAAACTCCATCAAGTTAGCTTGTGTCATTTCAATGTGTCCCCATGATATTTTGAGTCCTTCCTTACTTGCTGATGTCCCTTGTTCATGCTGTACTTCCCCTGCTCCAATCATACCATCAGCCATCTCTTTAAGTAGGCCTGATCTCTTTTTATTGAAGAATAATATTTAGAAACAAAGTTCTGGACACTAGGGGCTTATTGCTACTACAGTGTCGTTTCTTCACTCAGTGGGCATAGCTAGGAAATACATGTACATGCGACATAACACACCTAGACTTATTTTCACATCTGTCTATTAAAAACATGACTTTTTACTGATACCTCCCATTTCATTCCAACACTTAACATTCATTTCATACCTTTTCCCTTTCTATTTGTGATTACTTTCTCTGACAGTACAAAAACCTGGTGCTTATTAATAACAATATATTTACTTATTTACTCAACCCTAAATTATACAAAAAGCAATTTTAGAATTCCTAATCTACAACCTATTTGAAAAACAAACTTCGAGTACCATGCTATATACTCTTTAGCCTTAGAGTACATAGTTTAAATTACTGTCTAAAGTTACTTAGGGTGACTTTTTTTTCTTCACACTGTTTATTTGTGGTTATGTTATAAACTTGTAATAAAATCAACACATGTTTTTTTTTTAAGTGAACAATGTTTGTAAAAATATTTTGAAAAAGCAAGATGTATATGGGTTGTTTCTCTCTTATAACCCAGAAAGTCTGGAGAAATATGCTGAGGCTGGGTACTCCTAGGAAGATGACTGCAGGTTCTTCTGTTGGGAAATTCAAACCCTGATCACTTCCTGTCCTCTGTCTTTCACCCATACCTGGCTCTGCTCCTGTGTTGTCTGTTTCTTTAATGCTCTGGGAGGTACTTTCAAGTCCTGAATTTCAGTCCAGCCTACCTCTTCTGAGCTCCCTGTGGCTTTGGCCTCAGCCCAAGTAAAACCTTTTGATACCTGTAATACCACCTTCACCTGTGGGGAGTTTTCCACACCCAGCATCAGTCCTACCTGGATCGAACCTCGTAATTCAACTCATTTCCTTTCTTTTGAGTTGAGGAGCCACCAGGTGGCGCCTCAGAGTCCACAGCAGTCCCGTTTTAAGAGAGTGCTTCTGGAATGGCGAGTTTGGCCTTGGGAAGCGATGGCCTTCCTGAGAAGAGGAAGAGACATTCTCATTGTATTTTTAATTTAGTTAAAAATTTTCTTGCCATTTAGGTCTTCAGCTCAGCTCTCGGCAAAGCAAAGAAGTCTCTGTCCAGTCTTTGCCTAGAAACCATGGGCTCCTTCCCTTTTCCTTTTGTTAAAACTTCCTCCAAAAGGAAAAACAAACTTTTCTTGTTTGTTAGCAGCCGTAATGGTTTACCTGCAGGGAGTGGTGGGGCTTTGCAGTAAGTGTGACTGTGGGCTTTGGTCTGTTAGCCTCTGCAGAAAAAGCTTAGCCAGGACTTCAAGAGGCTGGAGTTCATGTAGGACCCCCACCACTATCTGCACCTCCTTGAGGACTCACTGAGCTGTCCTGGACTTCGGTTTACTTATGTGTAAGATCAAGGGATTACCGAATCCTGCGGCCTCAAACACAAATCCCTCAGGAGCTGGAGGTGTCGGTGGGGATAACATGAATCTACGTTGCTGTCGTTCAGTGGCTCAGTCGTGTCCAGCTCTCTGTGACCCCATGGACTGCAGCATGCCAGGCCTCCCTGTCCCCCACTATCTCCCGGAGTTCGCCCAAGTTCATGTCCATTGAATAGGTGATGCCATCCAACTATCTCATCCTCTGTTACCCCTGTCTCCTCCAGCCCTCAATCTTTCCCAGCTTCAGGGGCTTTCCCATCAGTCCCATCACTTCTTTCCCAGAGCCTCCAGATAGGAGCCCAGATATGCAGAAACCTTGATTTTAGCCTTATAAGACTTTAAGCAGAGGACGCAGTCCAACTCGCCTGGATTTTTTACTATAGAACCGTGAGAGAATAAGTGGGCGCTGTTTTAATTCAAGTGTCAGGTGATTTGCTACGAAGCAATAAAAACCTAGTGTCGACACTCAGCCAGCACTGTGGAGAGACCTGCATGGAATGAGGCTAAAGTTCCAGGTGTAACTCAGCATCAGCTTGCTGCATGGGGGTGAGCATTCTGGTGCAACCTCAGCATCTCGACGGCACCCTCGCAAGAGGTCCTGAGCAGAACCACCCAAGCCGTGGCTCCCTGATTCCTGACTCACAGAAATCACAAGAAATTATCATGCTTGAAAGTCACTGAGTGTAGAGATGCCCTCCCACAGCCCCGCCTCAGAATTCCTGCCTTGGATTCTTAGAATCTAGAGTTGCCTGAGTTGCTCTGGTGAGTGAGCTTAAGAGCAAACTAGTGGACTTCCCTGGTGGTCCAGTGGTTGAGAATCTGCCTGCCAATGCGGAGGACACAGGTTCGATCCCTGCTCCGGAGTCTGTGCCTCTCAACAAGAGAAGCCTCCGCCATTAGAAGCCCGTGCTCCACAGCTAGAAAGCAACCTCTGCTCACAGCAACTAGGGAAAAGCCCACACTCAGCACCAAAGAGCCAGTGCAGCCCCAAATAAATAAATGCAATTTAAGGAAAAGAAGGCAAACGAAGCTGCCTTAGGAGGAAGATAAAAGAAAATTTTTTTTTTTTTTTTGAGTGGGAAGAAACATATTTACTTCACAAGCATATTTGTTGGCTGTTTCTTTAAAATGTGGGCCATGCTTTTTGCCCAATTTAAGGTATTTTATTTTTATTGAAATATAGTTGATTTATAATGTTAATTTCTCAAGTGTACAGTAGTTATACATATATATTAATATATATAAATATATGTATTCTTTTTTATTTTCTCTTCCATTATAGGTTATTACAGAAGATTAGAGTACCCTGTGCTATGTAGTAGGTTCTTGTTGGTTACCTGTATTACATACAGAAGAGTGGGTCTATTAACCCCCAACTCCTAATTTATTCTTCTCCCCACTTCCCTTTTGACAGTCATAAGTTTGTTTTCTATGTCTGTGAGCCTATTTCTGTTTTGTAAATAAGTTCATTTGTATCCTTACACAAATGTATTGTTAATTTAGCGATGATAGTATGAAAACAAAACACTGTAGTCCCTAAGAAGATAGGAAAAAAGCTTTCTAGATAGATGTGGAACACTGACCAAGACTGTTAATAGTAACAGGCAGCAGATCTATTTTTAAAGGAAAAGAGCAAGGTTCAGAACAGTGTGTCCTCTGAGGTATCACTGTTGTAAATATATACTGTGCTGCATAGAATATCTCTAGTAATAAAGATTACCTTTGAGGAAGATAACTGGATGGCTGGGGGCAGCGGTGGGAGGGAGCTCTCTTTTTACTGTATATCTTTTGCACTTTTTAAGTCCATGTACATGTATTATCTATTAAAAATAAATTCCAGTAGCTCACCAACAATATACTATTTCCTACTCCCCTTGCTTAACGTACTCACAGCTAGAACTCTCTGCACACACACCCCTTCCTTCCGCAGGTGCATCTGAACAGTTAAACGAGAGCAAGTCTTCTCCTTTGTACCACAGAACCCAACTCTGCATATGCACACAAGGCAGCCATGCATCTGTCATACTCCCAGTCACCCCATGCATGTACCCAACAAGAGTCCCATGTATGAATATGTGGCTTTTATGTACATTTATGCATGTGCATATATGTGTATATAGGCTTGTGTGCCTTTGACCAGCCCCCTTACTCTCTACCCTCACCTATGCCTGCTTCCATGTGTGTACACCTGGATGGAGGCCTCCAATTACAAGGCAAAATAGGTCCTATTCAAAAGCACTGAAGGGGCCTAATTATAGGTGACTGTAAAACTCCAGTTAAACAAGGACTCATTAGCTGCCAAACAACGGAGGAGAAGGCAGACCTGAAATTCAAAGACCTGAATGACAATTGCAGCCTCCCTGACAGTTAGGAGAGAGGGGCTTAATTGCCCTTTGAGAAAACTGGGATGGGGTAGACAGGAAGGAGAGGGAGGCCCATAATCAGAGAAGGGGAGAACTGCAGAAAAGGCCGCCTCTACTTGTTCTCCTGCGTCAGCCTGGAGGCCCTTCCACTTGGCTTCCATTGCTGGTAGATGAAGAGAGGAACTGGTTTAGGTATTTATTTTTGGCTCTATCAGGTCTTAGTTGTGACTTGAGGGCTCCAGAGTGCATGGGCTTAGTTGCCCCATGGCACGTGGGATCTTAGTTCCTTGTTGTTGTTTAGTCGCTAAGTTATGTCTGACTCTTTGGGGCCCCGTGGACTGCAGCATCACAGGCTTCCCTGTCCTTCAGTATCTCCCAGAGTTTGCTCAAATTCATGTCCATTGAGTCAATGATGCCATCTAACCATTTCATCCTCTGTTGCTCCCTTCTCCTCCTGCCCTCAATCTTTCCCAGCATCAGGGTCTTTCCAATGAGGTGGCCAAAGTATTGGAGCTTCAGCAACAGTCCTTCCAATGAATATTCAGGGTTGATGTCATTTAGGATGGACTGGTTGGATCTCCTTGCAGTCCAAGGGACTCTCAAGAGTCTTCTCCAACACCACAGTTCAAAAGCATCAATTCTTTGGCACTCAGCCTTCTTTATGGTCCAGCTCTCACATCCCTACATGACTACTGGAAAACCCATAGCTTTGACTATACCTGGGATCAAACCCATGTCCCCTGCATTGGCAGGTGGATTCTTAACCACTGGACCACCAAGAAAGTCCCAGGAAGAGGAACTTGTGACTCACATGCGCTCTCTCCTTCCTGCTCTCTGAGCTGCCTCAGGCCTCCCTCAAGAATCCTAGGCCTTGGTCCCCTTCCACTCATTTAAATCCATTTTCTGGGCTGCAAGAATGCCTCATGGAGAGGGTTCATGTTCTAATCCTGACTCAGTCCCTCTGTACCTGTGTGACCTTTGTGAGCCACTTACACTAAATGAATCTGTTTCCTCCATTACAAAATGGGCCAGTAACGTCTGTTTTCCAGAATTGTGAACAAACACAGAATGGTAAATGAGAAAGTGCTCCATAAACTGCAAATTGCTACATAATTATTGGCCATTATAGACCAGATCCACTGGACCAGATTGGACATCCCTGAAGGACAAGAGTCATGTCTGAGTCATCTTTGAGTTCAGACTCCAGCTATGAGTGTCTGATAGGATGGAATCAAAGAGTCATTATCACTGTGGGTTCAGTGACAGACCAAAACAATCACGTCATCTTTACCCTGTTGTGAACAAATGGACAGAACATTTTACAGTGGGAAGGAGCTGTGGTGGCTGTACTTAAATTCGTACTGAGCACTTACTGTGTAGCAGGCATCATCTTAGGTTACCATGCATTCATTTATTTGATCTTCACAACCTCCCTTAGGAGGGACCACATTGTCAGCATCATCTGCATTGTAAAGGAAATAAAGCATCAGATTTAGGAACTTACCCAAAGCTACACTGATGGTAATTAGAGGAACAGGTCTTGAACCAAGGCAGTCTGGCTCCTCAGCCCATACTCTAGAGTTTAGGTACCACCTCACAGATGGTGAATTACATTTGGGGTTTGTGGCCTTTTTGAAGCCCTTGAGTTATTGTTATAGGCAACATCCTTTGAGTGCTTATAATACACTGGGTCCTATGTTAGGACTTTTACATGTTATCTCCTTTAATCCTCCCCAAAATCCCACAAGCACTATCTTTATTTTCTTGATCTTATAGATGAAGAAACTGAGGCCCAGAGAGGTGAAATGAATTACCCAAGATCATGGTAAGAGATGAAGGTACAGGTGTACCTGATTTCTTTGCACTTTGCAGATGTTGGGTTTTGTTTGTTTACAAATTGAAGGTTTGTGGCAACCCTGCATTGAGCAAGTCTATCAGTACCATTTTTCTAAAAATGTTTGCTTACTTGTGTTTCCATATCACATGTTAGTAATTCTTGCATTATTTCAAACTTTTTCATTATTATTTCATATTTTATTATTTATTTTCAAGATCTGTGATAGGTGATCTTTGATGTTACTATTGCAAAAAGATAATCGCACGCTTATGACAGATGATGGTTAGCATTTAATAGCAATAAAGTATTTTAAAATTAAGGTATTTAGAGTGTTTTTAGGCATAATGTTGTTGCCCACTTAATAGAGTACAGTATGGTATAAACATAACTTTTAAAAAAATTGTAGTATTTTTGACTTACAATATTTGTTAGTCTTAGGAATACAGTGTAGTGATTCAGTTATTTTTTTCTGATAGTTTTTATTATAGGATATTACAAGATAGTGAGTATTATTCCTTGCATTATACAGTAAATCCTTGTTGCTTATCTATTTTTTGTATCAGTTCAGTTCAGTTCAGTCGCTCAGTCGTGTCCAACTCTTTGCGACCCCATGGATCACAGCACGCCAGGCCTCCCTGTACATCACCAACTCCTGGAGTTCACTCAAACCCATGTCCATTGAGTCAGTGGTGTCATCCAGCCATCTCATCCTCTGTCCCTTCTCCTCCTGCCCACAATCCCTCCCAGCATCAGGGTCTTTTCCAATGAGTCAACTCTTCACATGAGGTGGCCAAACTATTGTAGTTTCAGCTTCAGCATCATTCTTTCCAATGAACACCCAGGACTGATCTCCTTTAGGATGGACTGGTTGGATCTCCTTGCAGTCCAAGAAACTCTAAGAGTCTTCTCCACACCACAGTTCAAAAGCATCAATTCTTTGGTTCTCAGGTTTCTTCACAGTCCAACTTTCACATCCATACATGACCACTGGAAAAACCATAGCCTTGACTAGATGGACCTTTGTTGGCAAAGTACTATCTCTGCTTTTCAATATGCTATCTAGGTTGGTCATAACTTTCCTTCCAAGGAGTAAGCGTCTTTTAATTTCATGGCTACAATCACCATCTGCAGTGATTTTGTAGCCCCCCAAAATAAAGTCTGACACTGTTTCCACTGTTTCCCCATCTATTTGCCATGAAGTGATGGGAGTGGATGCCATGATCTTAGTTTTCTGAATGTTGAGCTTTAGTTTGTATCTGTTAATCCCATACTCCCAATTTGTCCCTCCCTTCATCCCCTTTGTAATCATAGCTTTATTTTCTATATCTGTTTCTATTTTCTACATAGATTCATTTATATTATTTTTAGATTCCACATAAAAGTGATATAGTATTTGTCTTTGACTTCACTAAATACAACATACTCTAGGTTAGCCATGTTGCTGCAAATGGCAATATTTCATTCCTTTTTATGGCTGAATAATATTCCACTGTGTATCTGTACCACATCTTCTTAATCCAGTTGTCTATTGATGGGCACTTGGGTTGTTTCTGTATCTTGGCTATTGTAATTAGTGCTGCTGTAAACACTGTTGTACATGTATCTTTCTGAATTAAAAAAGTTTTTATTTTTTTGGGATATATATCCAGGAGTGGGACTGCAGGATCATATGGTAGCTCTATTTGTAGCTCTTTCTGGAATCTTCATACTGTTCTCCATAGTGGCTGCACTAATCTACATTCCCAGCAACAGTGTAGGATTCCCTTTTCTCCAAACCCTCCCTGGCATTTACTATTTGTAGAATTAAAAACAAAAAAACTTTCATTACTTCATCTTTAATTTTTGGCCACACAGCATGTGGGATGTGTTTCATACATTGGTAGTGCAGAGTCTTAACCACTGGAACACTGGGGAAATTATTTGTAGAATTTTTGATGAGGGCCATTCTGACCAGTGTGAGGTGATACCTCATTATAATTTTCTTTAATTTTATATAAATTTCTAAAGTTTATATAATTTTTGGCTGTTCTGGGTCTTCGTTGCTGCACAGGTGTTTGTTCTAGTCATGGAGAGAAGGAGCTACTCTCAACTTGGGGTGCATGGGCTTCTCATTGCAATGGCTTGTCTGTGGATCATGGGCTCCTGGGCATGGGGGCTTCCGTAGTTGCAATTTCCAGGCTCTAGAGCATAAGCTCAGTAGTTGTGGCACACGGGCTTAGTTGCTCTGTGGCATGTGGGATCTTCCCAGATCAAGGATCAATCCTGTGTTTCCTGCATTGGCAGGCAGGTTTTTTCTACCAGTGAGCCACCAGGGGAAACCTGCATTGTAGTTTTACTTTGCATTTTTCGAATAATTAGTGATTTTGAACATCTTTTCATGGGTCTGTTGGCCATCTATGTTTTCTTTGGGGAAATGTCTGTTTATGTCCTCTGCCAACTATTTTTTAAAACACGGGCCATCTTTTTTTAAAAAAATTATTTTTTTTGGCTGCACTGGGTCTTGGTTGCAGCACATGGGCTTCTCTCTAACTGTGGTACATGGGCTCAGTAGTTGCCTGGGAGCATGTGAGATCTCAGTTCCCCTACCAAGGATCAAACCCGTGTTTCCTGCACTGGAAGGTAGATTCTTAACCACTGCACCACCAGGGAAGTTCCCTCTGCCAATTTTCTAATTGAGTTGTATTTTTTTTGGACATTGTTTTATGAGCTATTTGTATATTTTGGATATTAACTTTTTATTGGTCACTTCGTTTTCAAATATGTTCTCCCATTCTGTAGGTTGTCTTTTTGTTTTGTTGATGGTTTCCTTTGCTGTGCAAAAACTCTTGATTAGGTCCCATTTGTTTATTTTTGTCTTTATTTCTTTTGCCTTGAGTGACTGAGTAAGAAAATATTGCTATGATTTATTTCTGAGAATGTTTTGCCTATGTTCTCTTCAAGGAGTTTTATGGTATCACATCTTATTTTTAGGTCTTTAAACCATTTTGAGTTTACTTTTGTATATGGTGTGAGGGAATGTTCTAGTTTCATTGATTTACATGTAGCTGTCCAGTTTCCCCAACACCACTTGAAAAGGCTGTCTTGTCTCCATTGTATATTCTTGCCTCCTTTGTCATAGACTGATTAACAGTAGGCACATGGGTTTATTTCTGAGTTTCCTATTCTGTTCTTTTGATCACTATATCTGTTTTTATGCCAAGACCATGCTGTTTTGATTACTTTGGCTTTGTAATATAGTGTGATGTCTGGAAGGGTTATACCTCCAGCTTTATTATTTGTCTTGAGGATTGCTTTGACAATTCTGAGTCTTTTGTGGTTCCATATGAATTTTAGAATTATTTGTTCTAGTTCTGTGAAAAGGGTCATGGGTATTTTGATAGGGATTGCATTAAATCTATAGATTGCTTTGGGTCATGTAACGATTTTAACAAGATTAATTCTTCCAGTCAAAGAGCATGGGATATCTTTCCAAGTCTTTGAATCATCTTCAGTTTCCTTTATCAATGTTTTACAGTTTTCAGCATATAGGACTTTCACCTCCTTGGTTAATAAACAATTTTTATATGTGTTGGGAAGCAAAAAACTCATGTGACTTTATTGAGATAGTCTCTTTATTACAGGTCTGGAGTCAAACTTGCAATATTTCTGAGGTGTGCCTGTAGAGTTAAAGTTGGATCTTTGTTAGTCTGACTCAGAGCCTATATCCTGAACCTCATGATATTTTGCAATTACTTTGCAAAAGCAGCCACCTCTGTTGTTGAAGCTGTAAGAACGATTCTTTGTGGTTAAGCCAGTCTTGTTCTAAGAAGAGAAAAGTCTGATGGATGCACACCATGGATGTAGAGAGGGACTGAGCAGGTCATGGTGTGTGGGCAGAAGGAGGAGCAGGGAAGGAGAAAGGTGGTGACAGTATGTCTTCTAAAAGCAAGATATCTTAGTCTCTTTGGGGTGAAAAGATGATATAGGCCTCCAAAGTGTTTGTGGCCTAGACATGGCACAGAACTAATACTCAAATGATTAGGCTATAAGGCTTACAAGCTGAAGAGAAGTGCTTTGGAGGTTCATCATAGAGAGATGTGCATATGGTAATGGAATCAGAAAGGATAAGGAGGAATTTGACCTGGGTCTTTTTTTCTCTTGGTTGCACAGCCTTCACGATCTTACTTCTCCAACCACGGATCGAATCCACGCCCCCAGCAGTGGAACTGTGGAATCTTAACCATTGGACTGCCAAGGAAGTTCCCCTTGACCTGGGTCTTGAAGGGAAGAGAGGATACTAGTGAATGAAGAAAGCTGGGAAGAGATTTCCAGGTCCTCCAGTTGTGAAGAACTATAAAAAAAAGATCTTCATGGCCCAGATAACCACGATGATGTGATCACTTACCTAGAGCCAGACATCCTGGAATGCAAAGTCAAGTGGGCCTCAGGAAGCATCACTATGAACAAAGCTAGTGGAGGTGATGGAATTCCAGCTGAGCTATTTCAAATCCTAGAAGATGATGTTGTTAAAGTGCTACAGTCAATACACTAGCAAATTTGGAAAACTCAGCAGTAGCCACAGGACCAGAAAAGGTCCGTTTTCATTCCAATCCCAAAGAAAAGCAATGCCAAAGAATGTTCAAACTACTGCACAATTGCACTCACACACTAGCAAAGTAATGCTCAAAATCCTCCAAGCCAGGCTTCAACAATACGTGAACCATGAACTTCCAGATGTTCAAGCTGGTTTTAGAAAAAGCAGAGGAACCAGAGATCAAACTGCCAACATCCATTGGATCATAGAAAAAGCAAGAGAGTTCCAGAAAAACAACTACTCCTGCTTCATTGACTATGCCAAACCTGTTGATTGTGTGGATCACAACAAACTGTGGAAAATTCTGAAAGAGATGGGAATACCAGACCACCTGACCTGCCTCTTAAGAAATCTGTATGCAGGTCAAGAAGCAACAGTTAGAACTGGACATGGAACAACAGACTGTTTCTAAATTGGGAAAGGAGTACATCAAGGATGTAGAATGTCACCCTGACTATTTAACTTATATGCAGAGTACATCATGTGAGATGCCAGGCTGGATGAAGCACAAGCTGGAATCAAGATTGCCAGGAGAAATATCAATAACCTCAGATATGCAGATGACACCACCCTTATGGTAGAAAGTGAAGAACTAAAGAGCCTCTTGATGAAAGTGAAAGAGGAGAGTGAAAAAGCTGGCTAAAAACTCAACATTCAGAAAACTAAGATCATGGCATCTGTTCCCATCACTTCATGGCAAATAGATGGGAAAACTGTGGAAACAGTGACAGACTTTATTTGGGGGGGCTCCAAAATCACTGCAGATGGTAACTGCAGCCATGAAGTTAAAAGATGCTTGCTCCTTGGAAGAATAGCTATGATCAACCTAGCCAGCATATTAAAAAGCAGAGATATTACTTTGCCAACAAAGGTCCGTCTAGTCAAGGCTATGGTTTTTCCAGTGGTCATGTATGGATGTGAGAGTTGGACTATAAAGAAAGCTGAGTGCCGAAGAATTGATGCTTTTGAACCGTGGTGTTGGAGAAGACTCTTGAGAGTCTCAGACAGCAAGGAGATCCAACCAGTCCATCCTAAAGGAAATCAGTCCTGAATATTCACTAGAAGGGCTGATGCTGAAATTCCAGTACTTTGGTCACCTGATGCAAAGAACTGACTCATTGGAAAAGACCCTGATGCTGAGAAAGATTGAAGGCAGGAGAAGAAGGGGATGACAGAGGATGAGATGGTTGGATGTCATCACCAACCTGATGGTTGTGAGTTTGAGTAAGCTCTGGGAGTTGCTGATGGACAGGAAAGCTTGGCATGCTGCAGTCCATGGGGTCACAAAGAATAAGACACGACTGAGTAACTGAACTGAACTGATAGGTGTGATACCTAAACTTTCCTTTTTGCAATGGCCCTACATCTGTAAGACTGTGCTATCAAAACAGATTTATTAAGTAGTATATTTTTCTACTTATAGTCAAAGCAATAAAACTGTTGATTAAAGCTCCTGATCATCACTTTGTAGCCAGTATGTACTCAACAAACAGGTATTCAGCACCTTCTATTATATAGTGCTGTGTCTGGGACTTGAAATACGTTGATAGATAAGTCACTGTGCTTCTTCAAAGAGCTTTCTGAGTTTTCTAACTGGATAGTTCTGTCCCATACTATCTTGGGTACATCTGTTATTAGGCCTTTTGAAATATTTGAAAAGAAAAACAACTACCATTTACTGAGAGACAGCTAGCTCTGTGCCAGGCACACACTGGGCACTTTCTATAGGTATGGTTTTATTCATTCATGTCTCCCTTCCACCCACACTCGAATACAAGCTTCATGTTTTGATCATTGCTATGCCTCCAGTAGCCACAGTGATACCGAGTAAGTGTTCAACAAATGCTGGTTGGACTGAGCTCGTGAATTAATTCAAGTCTCTAACAACCTACAAGGTAGTTGTGCTTCATTTTCTTTCACTGCTGAGCAATCTACTCAGAGACTGAATAAGCTGCTCAAGTCCATGCAACTCTCGGAGACAGGGCAAGGGTTTGATCTCAGATCTGTCTGACTTTAAAAGTGCTCCTCTCAGGACTTCCCTTGTGGTCCAGTGGCTAAGACTTGACCCTCCCAATTAAGGGGGCTTGGGTTTGATCCCTGGTCAGATGCCACAACTAAAAAGATCCTGCAGGCTGCAATAAGACACAGTGAAGCCGAATAAATAATAAATAACAATTTTAAAGTATTTATTTATTTATTTGGCCCTGTTGAGTCTTAGTTGCAGCACATGGCTTCTCTAGTTAAGGCGCAAAGTCTTAGCTGCCCTGTAGAATGTGGACTCTTAGTTCCCGAATCAGGGATCAAACCCATGTCCCCTGCATTGCAAGGCAGATTCTTAACCACTGGATCACAAGGAAGCCCTCCAATAAATAATTTTTTTTTAATTTAAAAGTAAAAATAAAAGTGCTCCTGTCATTCTGCTCTTCTGCCAGAGAGGCCTGAAGACAAGCACACTAGGTTGGAAAGCCCTGAAATGAGACATGTGTAAAAGAGGGTTGAAGCAGGGGGAGTGGCCAGGGTTCAGGGTCAGAAAAGGAGTGGGGAATGAGGCTGCATTGTGTGTTAATGTGGAAGGCTGGTACACTGGGCAGAAGACCTTGACTGGATTGGGAAAGCACTTGTGCGTGTGGTGCCGAGTTGCTTCAGTCGTGTCTGACTCTTTGTGACCCCATGGGCCATAGCCCACCAGGCTCCTCTGTCCATGGGATTCTCCAGGCAAGAATACTGGAGTGGGTTGCCATGCCCTCCTCCAGAGGATCTTCCCGGCCCAGGAATTAAACCCGAATCTCCTGTAACTCCTGCATTGCAGGCAGACCCTTTACCCTTGAGCCCCTGGGGAAGCCCTGGGAAGGCATTCAATTCAGTTCAGTTCAGTTCAGTTCAGTCGATCAGTTGTGTCCGACTCTTTGAGACCCCATGAACCGCAGCACTCCAGGCCTGCCTTTCCATCACCAGCTCCCGGAGTCTACCCAAACCTATGTCCATCGAGTCGGTAATGCCATCCAGCCATCTCATCCTCTGTAGCCCCCTTCTCCTCCTGCCCTCAATCTTTCCCAGCATCAGGGTCTTTTCAAATGAGTCAGCTCTTCACATCAGGTAGCCAGACTATTGGAGTTTCAGCTTCAACATCAGTCCTTCCAATGAACACCCAGGACTGATCTCCTTTAGGATGGACTGGTTGGATCTCCTTGCAGTCCAAGGGACTTTCAAGAGTCTTCTCCAACACCACAGTTCAAAAGCATCAATTCTTCAGCGCTCAGCTGTCTTTATAGTCCAGCTCTCACATCCATACATGACCACTGGAGCCTTGACTAGATGGACCTTTGTTGGCAAAGTAATGTCTCTGCTTTTGAATATGCTATCTAGGTTGGTCATAACTTTCCTTCCAAGGAGTAAGCGTCTTTTAATTTCATGGCTGCAGTCACCATCTGCAGTGATTTTGGAGGCCAAAAAAGTCAGCCACTGTTTCCACTGTTTCTCCATCTATTGGCCATGAAGTGATGGGACCGGATGCCATGATCTTAGTTTTCTGAATGTTGAGCTTTAAGCCAGCTTTTTCACTCTCCTCTTTCACTTTCATCAGGAGTCTCTTTAGTTCCTCTTCACTTTCTGCCATAAGGGTGGTGTCATCTGCATATTTGAGGTTATTGATATTTCTCCCGACAATCTTGATTCCAGCTTGTGCTTCCTCCAGAAGGCATTGGGTAACACAAATTTTTGACTTGGTTGGAATTATGTTTTAGAAAGATTAGAAGTAGTGAACAGGGAGGTTAGGATCTTATGGAGATGAGAGATGACCAGGGTCATTCATCAGTTGAGGGAGAGGTAATCAGTAATTGAATGGAGGTGGTGACAGTAAGAATGGATGGTGTCAGAGTAGACTCAGATGTCCCAGTGAGGGACCAAGATAAAGCTCAGATATGGATTTGCGTTGACAGGTGGGTGAGGTGGCTGGTATGAATGGTCTCCTCCCCCCTCCTATGTCCAGGTGGGCAGCAGCCTCTGTAGGACCACAGCTTTCGTCAGTCATCTGGGCAGAGCCTATGACCGGCCCTTTCCCTTGCAAATATTTATGGAGCACTTAGAATGATCTGTTCACAGCCTCAGCATTAGTACTGCTTTTGCACTTTGGGCTTAGGTCAATAACATGCATTAAGGCTGTACTGTCCTAGGGTTTGGAGATACAATGAGAGCAGACACGTGGGACTCGATTAGGCTTCCCCGTTCAATCTATATGTAACTCCTCCTTTCAGTTTCTTCAGCTGTAAGATGAGAAAAATAATCCCATCTATTTTACTGTGCTGTGAGGATTCAATGAGCTAATATAGTTTAAGCAAATAGAACAGTGCCTAATTATAGGAGAAATGCAAGTGATTGTAGTAGTAGTAGTAAGTGATTGGTGTTTGCTAATGTGATGTGTAAGACAAAGCCCCTCCCCTCAAGGACAACATCATATAACTGTATTCATCCAGTCTAGCAAGACACTGCAGTAACAGGTATAGACACAAGGGTCAGAAAGAGTTCTAAAAGGGAGTGATTTTTGAAAAATTTATTTCTTTATTAATTTACTTTTTGGCTGCCATGCAGTATGTAGGATCTTAGTTCCCCCACCAGGGGCTGAACCTGCACCTCTCAATTTGAAGCGCAGAGTCCTGAAGTCCTGGGAGCGGTTTTTAAAGAAATTTTTTTTATTAGTGTATAGTTGATTTACACTGTCATGTTAGTTTCAGGTATACAACAAAGTGATTCAGTTATACATATAGATCTATTTTTTAAATCTATATCTTTAGTTTTTTCCCCTTGTAGGTTTTTATAAAATATTGAGTATAGTGACCTGTGGTATACAGTGGGTCCTTGTTGGTTACCTATTTTATATATAGTTGTATATATATGTTAATCTCAAACTCCTAATTTATCTCCCCCCTTTGGTAACCTTGTATTTAATGTCTGTGGGTCTATTTCTGTTTTGTATATAAGTTCATTTGTATCTTTCATTTTAGATTCCACGAAAAAGTGATATCATATGGTATTTGTCTTTCTCTGCTACTTCACTTAGTATGATAAACTCTAGGACCATCCATGTTGTTGCAAATGGCATTATTCCATTCTTTTTTATGGTTGAATAAGAGAAGGCAATGGCACCCCACTCCAGTACTCTTGCCTGGAAAATCCCATGGATGGAGGAGCCTGGTAGGCTGCAGTCCATGGGGTCGCTGAGGGTCGGACACGACTGAGCGAATTCACTTTCACTTTTCACTTTCATGCATTGGAGAAGGAAATGGCAACCCACTCCAGTATTCTTGCCTAGAGAATCCCAGGGATCGGGGAGCCTGGTGGGCTGCCGTCTATGGGGTCACACAGAGTCAGACACGACTGACACGACTTAGCAGCAGCAGCAACAGTATTCCATTATATATGTGTGTGTGTGTGTGTATATATACATATACCACCTCTTCTTTATCTTTCCTCTGTTGATGAACATTTAGGTTTCTTGCATGTCTTGGCTATTGTAAATAGTGCTTCAGTGCTTCAAACAGCACAGTAAATAGCACTTCAAATAGCACTATTGTAATAATATTTCATTGATTAAAGGTGAGTGATTCTTGTGATTACTTCTGTATTGTTCAACCAGATCCTTGCCCCTGATAGTTAAGTTCTCTTTATAGCTCTCAAAATCCTCAGTGATAAAATGACTATCCACTCTTCCCCAGCATCCAGAATGCTAGACTTCCCACGAGTGTGTGGGAGTCAGAGACCCCCATATAATTCTGGAGGTGACCTTTATCCCTATCAAGCTCAGCAGATCTGCAGGAATTAAGTCCTGGGACAAATGAGATTATGTTCCCTCTGGAGAGAAAAAAAAAGAAGACAATCTTCACCTCTCCTTGGACACAGATATTCTTTTGCCTGATCACCTGCAAAGCAGATGAGCCTCTGAGATGCCCTTTTTCTTGTTCACTTAGGGGTGAAAAATTACCAGCAAAAAACCAATTAGTATCTTCTACGAGCAGGTCCCAAGCCTTCTGGAGCCAATTTTTTTACTCCTTTCTCTGCACAGAAGGAGCATCTGCTTTGGGATCTGGTCCTAATTGAGTCCAACCTGTGCCGTTATCATGTGTTAATTGTATCCCCAAGAGAGAAGAGGGAGGGAGGTAGGAAGGGAGGGAGAGAAGGGACTCGGTTTTTCCTTTGTCTCCAGCCTAGAGAAAGGCAATCAAGACAGAGGGTGGTTGGCCAGAGGGGTCAGAGGTCAAAGATGGAGGAACTACCTAGACACATTAGTGACTGATTTACATGCAATAAAAAAGGATAAAAACAAATCATTTTTTGAGCACTCATTAATTATGCACCAGGAACTTTTTTTTTAAAAGATATGCCATGGGACTTGCAGGATCTTAGCTCCCCAACCAGGGATTGAAGCCAGGCCCCCAGCAGTGAAAGTGCTGAGTCCTAACCACTGGACTGCCAGGGAACTCTGACCAAGCACCATTCTAAATGCTATTTATGGATTAACAGATTTAATCACAACAACTCTCCAAGTTGCTTCCCAGGTGGTGGTAGTGGTAAAGAAAAAGTGTTAGCTGCTCAGTTGTGTCCGACTTTTTGCAACCCATGGCCTGTGGCCCACCAGGCTCCTCTATCCATGGAATTCTCCAGGCAAGAATACTGCAGTGGGTTACCATTTCCTTCTGCAGTGGATCTTCCTGACCCAGGGATTGAACCGGGGTCTCTTGCATTGCAGGCAGATTCTTTACCATCTGAGCCATCAGGGAAGCCCCAAGCGGTAAAGAACCTGCCTGCATTGCAGGAGACATAAGAGATGCGGGGTTGGATTCCTAGGTGGGGAAAAGTCCCTGGAGGAGATCATGGCAACCCACTCCAGTATTCTTGCCTGGAGAATCTAGTGGACAGAGGAGCCTGGTGGGCTACAGTTCATAGGGTCCCAGAATCAGACATGACTGAAGCAACTTAGCATGCACGTATGCACTCTCCAAGTTAGGTGTAGTTGTTCTCATTTTAAAAATGGGGAAAATGGGGGCACTAAAAAGTTAAGTATTTGCCCAAGGCCACAACTAAATTGAAGAGAAGCCAAGATTGGGCCTCAGTGTTCTTGCTGCTGCCTCTGTGTTCTAACCACTGTGCTGCTTGTCTTCTCCCCAAGGTCGCTCCTTGGCTGCTCTCAGAGAGCTGAGCCAGCAGCAGCAGCAGCAGAGCAAAGACTCAACTGCAGGTGCTGCTGCTGAGAATCATCAAGCCTAGGTCTCTGTGATCTCCCAGTTATCTGCCAAGAGAGCCTGGATGAGCACCAGATGGAGGTGCCTCCTGGATGTAGAGCTCTGACCTGGCTACAGAGGAAAGAGGCAGTATTTGGGGACATGAGGTGGACTTCCCAAGTGGTTCAGTGGTTCAGTGTGCCAGTTCAGGAGACACAGGAGACATGTGTTCGATCCCTGGGTTGGGAAGATTCACTGGAGGAGGAAATGGCAACCCACTCCAATATTTTTTTTTTGTTTGGACTAATGAGTTTTTTATTCATATAATTGGAATTTTAAAAGTTTTATTATGATTAACATACCAAAAATCCACTCATTTAAAATATACAATTCAATGGCTTTTAATATATTGCCTACGTTGAGTAACTATTATTGTTGTTGTTTAGTCACTAAGTTGTGTCCAACTTTTCTCGGCCCCACGGACTGTAGTCCATCAGGCTCCTCTGTCCATGGGATTCTCTAGGCAAGAATAGTGGAGTGGGTTGCCATTTCTTTCTCTTCCAGTAGTCTTACCTGGGAAATCCCGTGGACAGAGGAGTCTGGTAGGCTACAGTCCATGGTGTTGCAAAGATTTGGACAGGACTGAGTGGGAACATCCATTAGGGCTATCAAGGAAACAGGGTATGCAACAGGTTGAGGCAAGCAAAGGCAAATTAACACTTGCCACTGGGGTCATGGTATGAAACACAAAGCCCAAACTCTTTAGCAAAGCACCACAGGCCCCTCACCTCACTCCCAGCCTCAGGTACTTGTTTTGGATGAAGACTGAGAAGAGGAAATCCCTTTCTCCTATTGCAGCTTCTTCTCATTACCACCCTACTGGCCAAGCCCAGCATCACCCTGACTGCAGAAGAATTGCTTGGGTTCAAATCCACATGCCAGGCTCCAATCCTTCTATTTCTCAGAGCACAGAGTTACATGTTCAAATATCCTTGGGAAATAAAGGAAGTATAACTAAGTAGTGAGTGAGTGGTGCCTCCTTAAAAGCACACATTTTGCCTAAAAGCTTTCAGGCTGAAAACATAAAAAACACTGCTGAGCAATTCAGGGCTCTTGGCTCCCCAGGAGGAGGAGGGATGGGAGTGAACCTAGAATTTCTCCTTTCCTGTGAATTCCTAATAGTAAGGAAGCAGCGTGGTGTGATTCCTCCACACTGTAAAGGCATGCATCGACTCCAAAGCCAGATTAAGTGATTTTGACCCCAGCTCTACTATTTATTACCTGTGTGACCTGGGACAAACTCATATGCCTCCCTTGGCCTCCATGTCTTCATCTGTAAGATGGGGAAAATGGTAGGACCCACTTAATGAGAGCTGTTGTAAGAATTAAATGAGTTACATATAAACTGCTTGGAACAGTGTCTGGCCCCTATTTGGTGCCATGTAAGTGTTAGCAATTATTATTTCTATAGTGCACATCTCACAAGTTCTGGATGCTGTGGACAATGACAACCTACAGTTCTGTGTGCAGCCGGACAGCAAGAAGGTATATATGTCATATGTGCATGCATGCTAAGTCACTTCAGTTGTGTCTGACTCTTTGTGATCCCATGGACTATAGCCTGTCAGGCTCCTCTGTCCATAGGATTCTTCCAGGGAAGAATGCTGGAGTGAGTTGCCAAGCCTTCCTCCAGGGGTCTACCCGACCCAGGGATTGAACCTGTGTCTCTTCTGTCTCCTACACTGGCGAGCAGGTTCTTTACCATTAGTGCCACCTGCTGTTGTTGTCCAGTCACTTAGTTGGGTCCAACTCTTTGTGACCCCATGGACAGCAGCACACCAGGCTTCCCTGTCTTTCTCCATACTTGGGAAACCCCATATATGTCACAATATCTCTAATTTACCAGGTCCCCTGGAGTTCACCATTATATCACTCATTATTTTGTAATTATTAATAATAAATAATTAGTAATGGTATTATTTATTATATAATACAATGTTTTAATAATAATAAAATCAACTAAAAGTAACAGGGTTCCTCTGTCCATGGGATTCTCCTGGCAAGAATACTGGAGTGATTTCCATTTCCTTCTCCAGGGGATCTTCCCAACCCGGGCATGGAACCCCCATCTTTTGCATCTCCTGCATTGACAGGTGGATTCTTTATTACTAGCACCACCTGGGAAGCCTACATATAGAGAATTTTCTATTAGTTGGATGCCACACTAGTTGTTTTCTATGTATCATTTTAGTTTTCACGTAAGTTGTACATGACAAGGACTATTATTATATCTTCATTTTACAGATGAGGTTCCTGAGGTTTACAAAAGGTGAGGTGAAGTCGCTCAGTCGTGTCCGACTGTCTGCGACCCCGTGAACTGTAACCTACCAGGCTTCTCCGTCCATGGGATTCTCCAGGCAAGAATACTGGAGTGGATTGCCATTTCCTTCTCCAGGGGATCTTCCCGACCCAGGGATCGAACCCGGGTCTCCCGCATTGGAGACAGACGCTTTAACCTCTGAGCCACCGGGGAAGCCCGAGGTTTACAAAAATTAACTAAATTACTTAGTCAATTTTTATAAAGCTGCCTCAATTTAATATAATCCTATGTCAATATCTTTTTTTACAGGACTGGAAAAGGTCAGTTTTCATTCTAATCCCAAAGAAAGGCAATGCCAAAGAGTGTTCAAATTACCCTACAATTGCACTCATCTCACGCAAAGTAATACTCAAAATTCTCCAAGCCAGGCTTCAATAGTTCCTGAACCAAGAGTTTCCAGATATTCAAGCTGAATTTAGAAAAGGCAGAGGAACCAGAAATCAAATTGCCAACATCCGCTGGATCATAAAAAAAAACAAGAGAATTCCAGAAAAACATCTACTTCTGCTTCATTGACTATGTTAAAGTCTTTAACTATGTGGATCACAACAAACTGTGGAAAATTCTTCAAGAGATGGCAATACCAGACCACCTGGCCTGCCTCCTGAGAAATCTGTATGCAGGTCAAGAAATAACAGTTAGAACCAGACATGGAACAATGGACTGGTTCCAAATTGGGCAAGGAGTACGTCAAGGCTGTGTATTGTCACCCTGCTTATTTAAATTATATGCAGAGTACATCATGAGGAACGCTGGACTGGAAGAAATACAAGCTGGAATCAAGATTCCCAGGAGAAATATCAATAAGTTCAGATATGCAGATGACACCACCCTTATGGCAGAAAGTGAAGAGGAACTAAAAAGCCTCTTGATGAAAGTGAAAGAGGAGAGTGGAAAAGCTGGCTTAAAGCTCAACATTCAGAAAACGAAGATCATGGTATCCGGTCCCATCACTTCATGGCAAATAGGTGGGGAAACAGTGGAAACAATGACAGACTTTATTTTCTTGGGCTCCAACATCACTGCAGATGGTGACTGCAGCCATGAAATTAAAAGATGCTTGCTCCTTGGAAAAAAAAGCTATGACTAGCCTAGCCAGCATATTAAAAAGCAGAGACATTATTTTTCTGATAAAGGTCCATCTAGTCAAAGCTATGATTTTTCCAGTAGTCATGTATGGATGTGAGAGTTAGACCATAAAGAAGGCTGAGAGCCAAAGAATTGATACCTAGAACTGTGGCGTTGGAGAAGACTTTTGAGAGTCCCTTGGACAGCAAGGAGATCAAACCAGTCCATCCTAAAGGAAATCAGTCCTGAATATTCATTGCTAGGACTGATGCTGAAGTTGAAGCTCCAATACTTTGGCCACCTGATGCAAAGAACTGACTCTTTGGAAAAGACCCTGATACTGGGAAAGATTGAAGGCAGGAGGAGAAGGGAGCAACAGAGGATGAGATGGTTGGATGGCATCACCGACCCGACGGACATGAGTTTGAGTAAGCTCCGGGAGTTGGTGATGGACAGGGAGGCCTGGCGTGCTGCAGTCCCTGGGATCATGAATAGTTGGATACAACTGAATGACTGGACTGAACTGAACTATGTCAGTGTCTGTAAAACTTATGGACAAGAAATTCTGGAGGTAAGAGCTTTTTTTTTTTTTTTTTTTTGCCATGCTGCGTCTCTGAAAGTTCCCTGACCAAGGATTGAACTTGGCCCTAGCCACTGGATCACCAGGGAATTCCCAGAATTATTCTTTAAAACGAATTCTTCTTGTGCTGTTTCCAGGTAACGACCTGTTAGGCTAGGAGGAAATAGCTTGGAGTAAAAGGAAGCAGAGAAACTCAAGGCTGAAGATGTACAATTTAAACTGCAAAAGTGAAATTGGGAAAATGTGCACAGCATTTGGCATTTTATTGAGTGCCTTCTGGTTGCTCTGGATTGTTTTTGAAACAAGGCATTATGTAACTAAATAGGGATGTCACATTATTTTTTGTTTGTTTGGTTTTCGTTCTTTGTGACTGTGCTGAGTCTTCGTAGCTGGCGTGGGCTTTCTCTAGTTGCAGCGGGTGGAAGCCACTCTCTAGTTGTGCTGCATGGGCTTCTCACTGCAGTGGCTTGTCTTGTAGTAGAGCACAGCCTCCAGAGAGCTGGCTCAGCAGTTGTGGTGCACCAGGTTAGTTCCCCCAAGGCATGTGGGATCTTCCCAGATTGGGGAGCCAAGCTGTGTCTCCTGGCGGGTGGATTCTTAACCACTGGAACACCAGGGAAATCCTCTCTCTCTTTTTAGTGTTTATTTATTTGGTTGTGCCAGGTCTTAGTTGTGGCATGTGTGATATAGTTCCCCGACCAGAGATAGAACGCAGCCTTGGGAGCACAGAGTCTTAGCCACTGGACTGCCAGGGAAGTCCCACATTCTTTTCTTGAAGAAACCTCTGCAACAGTTGTGAGATCCTCCTTCTGTAAGTGGGGCAATTGAAACCAGGAGGGGTTGGGTGACATGCTGAAGTTCAGTGCAGACACAGGAGTCAAACTTGTGTCAGGAGGAAGTCAGGTTCTGTGCATAGAAGAGAGATTTGTGGACAAAGTACACGGAACATGCTGACCCAACAGAGGAGACCAAAAGGGAGGAGGAGAGAGAGGTTGCTGCCCTGCTCAAGCCTCAACCCCATCATGTGGCACCCAGCTGAACTGCAGCATGCAGAATCTTTTGTGGCCACAAAATATCTCTTCCTTTTCCTTTCCTCGATTTGCCTGCATGTTTCATTATGATTTTGATTGAGGGCTGGAAGATTTATGCCCTGCAACCCTTTTCCCCAGCATTCTCATCACTTTAATTTGTTGAGCTGCCTAATTACCTACATACTTCTGGCCAAGAAGCAGGAAGGGGATGCTGGGGCTGGTGTATCCATCACCTTCCTCCTCTTCCCCAGCAGGGCCGTCCCCATTGCAACTCCAAAGGCCCAGCAGTTTCAATTGGAGGGTAGCAGCTCCATTTCCCTCCAATATTAATAATTATGACATTAGAGGGGTGATCTGCTGCAATTCAGCCTTTCTATTTGCAGGCTGGTGGCTGCATATCAATGGCATGATTAGGCAAATGAAATCAGATTGGCACTGTTATGAAATATTTACATGGCCAGAATGCATATGCTTCAATCTCATTGTTCCCATTATTAAGCCATTTTATAATCTCATAACATTTAGACTCACACTTTGCATTTCTAATTAACTTGAGGAGTGACTTCGCTGGGAATTAATTGCAACTTGTGCATTCTTATACACACAAACTCGCCGAAGAACAAACTCTGGTTGGCAATCATGCAGCTCGCCCCTAGGCTGGACTCTAGGCTGACTTCTGTTCTAACCCATCCTCTGTCAGTTGGGAAAAGGGGTTGGAAACTTTAGTTTTCATTAAAATTTGGCCACAAATCACATGCAGGAACAGTCTGAGTGCCAGAGACCTGTTTCCCTTTGGAAGGACTTGTGTCTACCTACATAGCCTTGTACAAAGAGCATTGTGAGGGAGTGGTTTTCAGCCTTTTGGATTTCATGGATCAATAACATCTTCAATAATAATAATAATGAAAGGTTTGGGATATCTAAGTAGATGTTGTGTTGAGCTATTACATTGTCTTTATTGAAAATTACTTCAGGATGAAGAATATGGTATATCTCCCACTCTTTAGTTGGTTAGTTAGCGTTTGAAAAATCTCTAATCACAAGTCCACACCCCTGAAGTGGTTGCTACTAGCACTTTAATGATCTTTAACTCCTATTAACATCAGAGTTTTGTTAATATGCACAGTTGGTGTCAGAAATGACTTTTTTACTGGAGAATGAGTGATGTTCAAGATACTGTGGATTGGTTAGAAATACTAATGAGGCATTTTCATGAATGAACAACTTGTAGCCCAGTGGCCTACATGGTTCAGAACAGGCCCAGAATTTTGCCTCGTCAAATTTTAAGAAACTTGTACAGAATCTGGTTGCCTGGATTTGATTAAGAAATGATCTGAGGGCTTTCCTAGTGGCTCAGTGATAAAGAATCTGCCTGCCAATTCAGGAGACACAGATTCGGTCCCTGATCCGGGAAGATCCTACATGCCCAGGAACAACTAAGCCCGTGCACCATGACTACTGAGCCCGCGCTCTAGAGCCCGGGAGCTGCAACCGCTGAAGGCTAACCATCACGACTACTGAGCCCGTGCTCTAGAGCCCGGGAGCTGCAACCGCTGAAGGCTGAGCACCCTAGAGCCTGTGCTCTGCAACAAGAGAGGCCTACACAGGAAGAGAAGCCCTTCCTTCACAGGGCTGAAAACCCACAAACTCTCTCAATGAAACAAAAACCAAGTAGCATGCCTCCCATTCTACAAAGGAGAAAACAGGCTTCAGCAGCTTGTCCATTGTCATAAGGCTAGTTTGAGTTTTCCGTATCTGAACCCAGATCTTCCCACCTCTAAGATCTCAGAAAGGAAACATCTCTGCTGGGATATGACCTAACGATGGTGGTTATGTATCCATTCAGCATCTGACAGAGCATAGGATTGAATATTCTTTGGTGGATCATCTGGACCAGAGATTCCCAATCTTATAATAGATCCATGAACCTTTAAAGAAAAAAATTTTTTAAGTTTTATTTTATTTATTTCTGGCTGCTCTGGGTCTTCATTCTGTGTGTGGGCTTTCTCTCATTGCCGCAGGTTGGGGCTGCTCTTCATTGCCATGCCCAGGTTTCTCTTTTTGGTGGCTTCTCTTGTGGTTCTTGGGCTCTAAGGTACTCGGGCTTCAGCAGTTATGGCACAGGCTTAGTTGCTCTATGGCATGTGGGATCTTCCTGGACCAGGGATTGAACCCATGTGTTCTGCATTGGCAGGCAAATTCTTAACCACTGGACCACTAGGGATGTCCCATGAACCTTTTAAAGATAATTATATACTTTGATTTTTCCCAAGGAAAAAAAGTTTAAAAATACTCTAACACTACTTATGCCATTTCACTGAAGAAAGTATATTTTTTAAAATAATTTTATTTATTTATCTTTATTATTTATGTTTGGCTGTGCTGGGTCTTTGTTGCTGTGCAAGCTTTTCTCTAGTTGCAGCGAGTAGGGGTTACTCTTCATTGCAATGCATAGGTTTCTCATCGTGGTGGTTTCTCTTGTTCCAGAGCATGGACTCTATGCGTACTGGCTTGTGGGCTCAGTAAATGCAGTTCCTGGGCTCTAGAGCATAGGCTCAATAGTTGTGGCATATGGGCTTAGTTGCTTCTTGGCATGTGGGATCTTCCTAGATCAGGGATTGAACCCATGTCTCTTGTATTGGCAGGTGGATTCTTTACCACTGAGCCACCAGGGAAGCCCAAGAAAGGATATTTTGATGCTAGGAGAATAGAAAGGAAGTAATTCCTTCCTTCCTTCATTCAGTGAGTAGTTTATCAAGTGCCCATTTCATACTTGTATTCTAGGTGTTGGTGAAAAAACAGAAAATGAGAACATCAAAGTCCTTGTCCTCTTGGAGCTGATGTTCTGATAATATAACTCAACTCTTTAAGTAAAAGAAATTAAACTCTATGAAAGATTCATTCCAGGGTACCTATTGTTATCTTTTCATCTTAATTAATAAAATCCTTGTATGGTGGGTCTGGTCCACAGACCAGCATTTGGGAACTCTGTATCTAATGCATTTATCTGTTTCCAGGGACAGAGCCCCAAAGTTATCTCAGATGGAAGGAAATCAGATCAAATTTTAGATAGTGTCTGGATTCTCACAGGGCTCACAGGGAAATCAGGTATGGCCTTGTACACTGGGGTGGCAGAAGGCAGTTTTCTCTGAGTGCAACTTCCGGTGCTTTGGTTCCACTGGTTAAGTGGCAATGTCCACGTCATCTTACTTTGCCTGCTTTTTCTATACCCTCACTGGTATGCCTGGAGACCCTTCAAAGCATTCCAAGCACCTTTCCATCTCCCAGTTAATTGCAGCTCATTTATAGCGCTGGGCGGTTAGGTTCATTTCCCCCACGGGGAAACTGAGCCTCAGAAAGAGGTCACCTGGAAAGGCAGAGGTGGCTTTAGGAACAATCCTGGCTCTTCTGCTTTTCATCTATGGATCTATTCATGGGACAAACTAGAGTTCTCTCTGTTGCCTGAAGCAGTGACCTCAGAATTCACGGCAACAGGTCTACATGACTAGTATCTCTTACATGCTGAGCTGTCCAGCAGGCTCAGAAATGGCAATAAAATGACTTACACACTGAGAAGTGTCCTTGAGAGAGGGCACAGTAAAGAGGAAGAGCACAGGGGGAGAAGCAGGCCTGAAGGTCTGAGGCTGGAAGGCTGTTCAGGGTGTTCCCCAGGCTGCTCACACTTCAAGGTGGAAGTGAGAAGGCCAGGGTCCTTGCCTGAACTTGACAGCTGGAAAATAAGCAGTGAGCTTCCCTTACTCCGCATGAGCTTGGTTTAGTTTTGTTTTTGTTGTCCTTGTTTAGTCAAGTCCTGTTTGACTCATTTGAGACCCCATGGACTGTCACCCTTCAGGGTCCTCTGTCCATGGGATTTTCCAGGCAAGAATACTGGGGTGGGTTGCCGTTTCCTTTTTCAGGGGATCTCCCTGACCCAGGGACTGAACCTGCATCTTCTACATTGCAGGCAGATTCTTTACCAACTGAGCTGCCAGGGAAGCCCCTAGTTTTGCTTTAGAGAAAGGAAATTCCTGCTGGATCTTTAAGTAGCATCTGATCTTTCCTGTGGCCTCCAGGCAGGCCTACATTGGTACCACCCCTGGTGGCTGCCCCTCCCTCCTGCCAGGCTGTGCAAGCCCTCTGCCCTCCATCCGAAGGCCTGCCCTTCCCAGTCACTTGCCACAGAGGCTTCCTTGGCTGGTGAGAGTGTGGACCTGCACAGGTCTCACTTGTTCATGCTCGCTCCACTTTCTTCTTTAACTCTGGAATTCATTCTCAGTTGCTGGTGCTGTTGCCACGAAGGGTGACTGGGCAACAGTACACAGCAGTGCCTGGCACCGAGGTCTTTCTGAATAGCGCTGAGAAGTGTGGAGGAACTTCTTGGGAGACATGCATTGCTTTCTGTTTTATTCTTTGGGCGGAGACTAAAAATGAGTCTGTGGTTTCTGAGCCCATAGCAACTGCAAAGTGAGGAAACCCAGGAAGCATGGTTGGGTTGAGAGCAATATCCTCCCAATGAGTGCTTGGCCATCGAAGATCTCAACATACACCACCAAGAAGCAACCTTTTTTTTTGTAGAATATTTCATTATATTTTCATTGAAATAGAATAGACATATAACATTAGCTTCAGGTGTACAATGAAATGATTCCATATTTGTATATATTGCAAAGTGATCACAACAGGTCCAGTTAACATCCATTGCCACACATAGTGACAGTTTTTTTCTTGTGATGAGAACTTTTAAGATCTACTTTCTTGCTGCTGCTGCTGCTGCTGCTGCTGCTGCTGCTGCTGCTGCTAAGTCACTTCAGTCGTGGCCGACTCTGTGCGACCCCATAGACGGCAGCCCACCAGGCTCCCCCGTCCCTGGGATTCTCCAGGCAAGAATACTGGAGTGGGTTGCCATTTCCTCCTCCAATGTATGAAAGTGAAAAGTGAAAGTGAAGTCGCTCAGTCTTGTCTGACTCGTAGCGACTCCATGGACTGCAGCCCACCAGGCTCCTCCATCCATGGGATTTTCCAGGCAAGAGTACTACTCTCTTAGCAATTTTCAAATACACAAAACAATATTACTAACTATAGACAACATGCTAAGAGGTGATCTTTTATATATAGCATTTATTATGCTATTTAATATTTATTGGGTTGGCCAAAAAGTTTGTTGGGGTTTTCTAAGAGGTTATGGAAAAACCCAAATGAAGTTTTTGGCCAACCCAGTATGTCCAAATATGTGACTAGTTTAGTCTCCACTAGTCAATACGATTTGGATTGACCTTTTGTCAGTAAGTGTTGGATTCATTAGTTTATCAATAAATGAATACAATGTGTATTTCTATGCAGCATTATTCATACCACATTTGGAATATTATGTTTAATTCAAGGCAGGTTCTGTTTTAAAGTTCAGAGCTCCACAGCAGTGAAACGGCTAAAAAATGATGTTACAAGGAGCAGCGCTGGTTCTGAGATATTTATTCTGGGAAGGGGAATATCAGAGAAAACAGTAGAGCTTTTATTTATTTATTTACTTTGGTTTAATATTGGAAAAGCTTTTCTGTAGCAATTTTCCTCTATGTGATTCTATGCTCAGAACAGGAATCCGTTGTACAGGTTACACAGAAGTAAATTGAGACTTCATAAGAGGGAGTTGTCGCACATCTTTTAGGTGGGAGGCCTACTCTGGGTAGAGTTTGGACAAATGTCTGCTAAGGCCCTTTCCTGCTATAAAATTATACTACATATATGTATATACATGGGTTTCCCAGGGGGCACTGTGGGAAAGAACCTGCCTGCTAATGCAGGAGACGCAAGAGAGTTGGGTTGAATTCCTGAGTCCGGAAGACCCCCTGGAGGAGGGCATGGCAACTAACTCCAGGGTTCTTGCCTGGAGAATCCCTGGGACAGAGGAGTCTGGCGGGCTACAGCCCATAGGGTCACATAGAGTGAGGCACAACTGAAGCAACTTGGCACACACACATGTGTGTGTGTATAGCATATGGTTCTTCTGCTGTACCCAGACATAGGTTTTTGCTTGTCTTTTATTATGGGTAAATGTGACTAAGATCATCTGTTCTCTGAAAGTACATTATTTGAGTGAATGTGAACATGGCCTTACATTGATATGCATATGAAGATACAGAAGTACATAACCGTATTGTCTAATTTTTATTAGGCACTTACCACGTGCTGGACCCACCAACCACTTTCCATGCACTGTCTCATTTAAATCTCCCAACCATCCTGTGAAGAGATGGGACCATTTATTTACGTCCCCATTTTACAGATGAGACAGAGGCTCTGAGAGGTCCCAGATAACATACCCAAGGGCACACAAGAAGGGAGAGCTAGGTTGAAAGTCCAGATGTGTCTGATGATCAGCCTCATGAAAGAGGATGTGTGATTTGTGTTTAAAGACAGACACACATTCTAAGACAGGGCATTTATCATGGAGACCACATAAATAGCTGCTGCTGTCCAGGTCAGTCACTGTCTCACTGCATGATGGAACTGCAAAGGCGGTGGGGTAGCTTCTCTTCTGAGTGATGGGCTCCCTTCTTCCATCAGGATCCGTTTATTTCTACCTCAAGGAGCTCATGGCCAGGCTGGCCAGGCTGGGCCATGCTGTTAGTCTGGGGTTTCCCTGCCATGGCCCCGTCACAGAATGGAAATAACCTCACATTTCTTTAGTTGAAGCAAATGAAAATTTCTGTGCCTTACTTCACTTTGGTTTTTGTGTGTATTGTGTCCATATGTACCTATACACATGGGCTTTTGTTTTTATTTTCCTAACGGATGAAATTGGCATGGCAGAAGCTGAGCTCTCTGCAGCAGAAGGGAAGCCTCCCAATGAATGAGGATGGTTAAATGAGAGGAGATGCTTTTCGCAGTTTGTCTCAAACAATCACTTAATGGGCACAGGAAATTTCTGCGAAATGGGTGAATAGTGTGGGTCCATTTTATCAGCCCCTTAATGAAGTAAAGCCCACTGGCTTTTAAGAGCCAGGCAGCAAAGAAAAAGTGGTCTTTATCCTCACACACCAAATCTGTGCATCGGTAAAGTGCAGGCCCTGACAGGAATTTCAATTATTTAATCAAAAAGAAAATGAAAGAGGTCTTAAGTGTTGTGATTTGAAGACAGCCTTTTCATAGACCAATCTAGTGTGCGCTCACATTGAATATGAAGGAAAATGGGAAGGAAATTAAGGCAGCTTTGGCTTAAATCATGTGATTGCAAATAGTAAATTAGTTTCTCGATGTTTTCATTTAAGTGTTTAAGTGGAAGGTTTTATTCCTAATGTAGCGTAGTGACACAGAAGAGAACCCTCACAGACTCCAGCTTCCCCGTCTTCAGGCGGTGATGCATTTGCCCTGGGGAGGGAGAGGGAGAATGGGAGGCTAAGATGGAGAGAGAAGGGGAAGCGGAGCCGCAGTCACGTTGAGGTCCTTTTGTTTTAAATTGCTCGCGAAGTAGCTTTCACAGCAACTCATTAATCGGGCAGATGAGTAACGTCTGTTGAAAACGTACTGAGTGAAATGCATTTAATTTGGAAGGGAAATCAGAAACTGCATTAGTCAGAGCATTTAAATGGCAGCATCATCCAGTCGCCTGTTGTTTTGTTTGATGCGGCTTCACTGAGATTGTTCTTAAGGGATAAGGGTTGGTAAAACCAGTTGGCATTGAGCTTCAGAGACAATATGCCCCTCTGGCTTTCAAAGGCTTCTGGGTAGTTTCTCTGGGGCTTCAGTGGAACCTGCTGGTGGGATGGGTGAGGACATCCTGGGAATCTCTCAGGAAAGCACTAAATGGCTTGGGCTGAGCTGACCTCTGGCTGGTGCAACAAGTAGCTGGAGGTCATTTCTTTGCAAATGAGCATCCCTTTGTGTTTGTAATTAGCTTTGATTATTCGGCTAGGGGCCCACGGCGGTGCACAACAGGAGGTCTGGCTCTGGCTCACTCTGTGGACCAGCAGTGTATGGACTTTTAATATCAAATTAGGCAATAGGGCTTAGCATCTCTGAGGATTAGACTTGCCAGCACCCTGCCTGTAGCCCACAGTGGGAGGAGAGTGGCGGTGAATGTGTCTTTAAACTCGCCATTGTCTTGGTTAATGCTAGGATTACTGACCTTCTTGTCTGTTTCAGTTTCAGTCATCCAAAGTCCCACCTCCTCCAAGAGGTATTCCTTGACTACCTCAGGCCAAGAGATTTATTGTTTTCCCCCTTGGAGTCTAGAGGACTCCTAGATAGCTTTTGGTCTATGTTTCTGTGATGCTTTCTGGACACTGAATACTGAACATACACAACTTTTACTGTTGTCTAACTTTCTTTTTATGGTTGAATGGTATTTTTGCTCTTCTTTCTTTTTATTATGGAAATTTTCAACAACTAGAACAAAGAAAACTATAAGGAATTTCCATGTATTGCTCACTAAATCTTACTGGTTATTAGCCTTTTGTCATATTTATTTCCTCTTCCCTGCCCTGGTCTCCAAGACTTAATTACCTTTCTCCATTATTCTAAAAGAATTTTTTATGCTTGGTATGTTCAAAGCAGGATCTAATCAAGGACCACACATCGTGTTTGTGTCTTAAGTTTCCAGTCCTCATTTTATTTTTATTTTCCTCATGGCATTGTTTTGTTGAAGCAAATGGGGAATTGTCCCTTGGAATGCTGAGTCGCCTGGATTTATCTCACTACTTCTGTGCAGTGTGGTATAGCTTACCTTTGGGTCCTTTGTATTTTCTGAAACTTAAAGTCAGATCTAAACCTGATTGGATTCAGGTTAAGCATTTGGCAGAAATACTTTATAGGTGATGACAGGTGCTTCACGTAACATCACAGCAAGGACACAGGTAATGTCTAGTTGTCCCAACATTAGGGATGTTAAAATTGATCACTGAGTTGAAGAGTTGACCGCCTGATTGCACCAATATAGAGTTATAGTTCCTTGTCTGTAGACAGCAAGTAATCTGTGGGGTGGTACTTTGGTGCCATCCAAAAAAAAAAAAGATAAGTTTCCTCATTTCACAGCAAATGAGGGCCAAGAACTTTGCATTAGAAAGTTTCCTACAGCTCCTGGTTGTGTAACCGATATGGTAACAATTCAAAAAGTGATTGGTTTTGAGAGAATAAAATAAAAAACTTAATGAGAAATTCTGTATACCCTCCTGTGACTGATACATTGGTTAAAGGGCTCAACAACTTTGGGAGTCATGAAACACTAACACTTCACTGGATGTGGAGAGACTCAGGTTTCCTAGCCTCAGCTCGGCCAACAATTTGCTGTGTGACTTTGGGCAAATCACTTACCTTCTCTGGAACTGATGTGTAAAACAAGGAATACCAAAAGAAATCTGGGACTTCTTGGCAGTCTAGTTGTTAAGACTCTGTGCTTCCAGTGCAGGGGGTGATGGTTTAGAAACTAAGATTCCCACGTGCTGCAGGACATAACCAGAAATAAAAAGAAATCTCTAAGTTTCTACCAGCCTTAGAATTGTAAAAAAATATGATGACTATTTGGACCAGGTGGTTGGAGCCTGCAGATCTTGAACCTCCTTGAATCTGCAAACCACCAGCCCCTTCTTGCACCACAGGTTTGTGGTATTTAATAAGCTTACAGATTGTCATAGCAACCACCGCCCTCCCCACAACTTATTATCTGATTGCCAGGTCGGCTCTCTGGCCCATTTGATAGTGAATTGGAAAGGTGACCAGGCATTGATTGACTTTCATGCCATTTTATAGACAGTGGAAAACACTTGCTTCTTTCCCAAGCCAAGAAAAATCTTCCAGGCTTGATCATCTGAATGGCTCTTTCACCTATGCTCTTATTTATTCACTTACTCAATAGTTGAGACCTTAATATGTGCCAGACATTGAACTCAATGCTTCAAAGATCATTGGTCCTCCTTTCTGTGGAGTTTACAGTTTAGAGAGGGAGTGATGATGGTTTAGTCGCCAAGTGGTGTCTGACTCTTTGCAACCCCAGGGACTATAGCCCACCAGGCTTCCCTGGGGTCCATGGGATTTCCCAGGCAAGAATACTGGAGCAGGTTGTAATTTCCTCCTCCAGGGGATCTTCCCAACCCAGGAACTGAACTGGGGTCTCCTGCATTGCAGGCAGATTCTTTACTGACTGAGCCACAAGAGAAGCCCCTAGAGAGGGAGACAAATGATTAAAGAGGCAGTTGCAATGTAGTGAGAAAACTATGATGATGTCAGAAGTATGGTAGCACAAGGGCAGGGCACCTAATCCAACTGGGGGCATCAGGGAAAGCCTTCCGGGAGGAAGTGATTTGTTTTAGCTGAAAACTGGAAGCCAGAGCCGGCATGAGAGGTGGCAAGAGCAATAAATGTTCCTGGCAGAGAGGGTAACTTAACCTACTGCCAAAGGATTTTAAGCATGGGCTAACAATCAGATTTGTAATTTTGAATCATCACATTGGCTAGTGAAGAAAGGATTGGAGGGAGCGACAGAAGAGAGACACAGAGACTATTAGCATTTAAGATCATGCCAATATCATGAAGCTTGAATGTCTTAAAAGCAGATGATGTTGTATTTACATTTTCTAAGCTACTGCTCGGAGAGGGCAATGGCACCCCACTCCAGTACTCTTGCCTGGAAAATCCCATGGACAAAGGAGCCTGGTAGGCTGCCGTCCATGGGGTCGCTAAGAGTCAGACACGACTGAGCGTCTTCACTTTCACTTTTCAATTTCATGCATTGGAGAAGGAAATGGCAACCCACTCCAGTGTTCTTGCCTGGAGAATCCCAGGGATGGGGGAGCCTGGTGGGCTGCCGTCTATGGGGTCGCACAGAGTCGGACACGACTGAAGCGACTTAGGAGCAGCAGCAAGCTACTGCTGGGCTTCCCTGATAGCTTAGTTGGTAAACAATCTTCCTGCTATGCAGGAGACTCTGGTTCAATTCCTGGGTCGGGAAGATCCTCTGGAGAAGGGATAGTCTACCAACTCCCGTATTCTTGCCTGGAGAGCAAAGAGTCAGATGCGATTGAGCAACTTTCACTTCACAAGCTGCTACTATCATGGCCGACATCCACTGAAAGTGACTAATAAACATTTGTTGGGCTACGGTTGTGGCTCAGTAGTAAAGAACCTGCCTGAGATGCAGGAGATAGTCTGCAATGCAGGAGACTGGGGTTCGATCCCTGGGTGGGGAAGATCCCCTGGAGGAGGAAATGGCCATCCACTCCAGTATTCTTGCCTGGGAAATCCCATGGACAGAGGAGCCTGGCGGGCTAAAGTCTCCTGCATAGCATCTAAACAACAACAACAACACAATGCTGTCAGAGAGTAAGTGCTCTAAGCTATTATCCTTAATAACAATTAGCATTTTCATGCTGCTGGACAGCTTTGAAAGATCTTTTGCATATTTTCCTCATAAAATAGTCCTACAATGGGTCTCTGAGTTAAGTGACATTATCCCCACTTTGCAGATAGAGTAACTAAGCCTCCTAAAGTTGGAAGAGTGGGATGGGAAAATTTTTCACTTCATAACTTTTATGGTTTTTCACCTTGAATGATTTGAATATTTTTCCTATAGAAAAAATAACACATGGTCTAGTTGGAGAAACAGAACATGGCCACGAAAAGAGATAAAACGTATCAATGTTGTAATTAGCCTCTTCTAAAAGCCCAGTGAGTGGAACATCTGTTAATACTATGGTGACTAAGTGCTGTGGGCAGGGATAGTTTTCTCAGGGACAAGGGTATGAACTGGATCTAGATTTGGATGGAAATTTTCTGTGTAGATGGGAGGTGATATGGATGAACCTTCCTGAAAGAGACAGAGGGAAGCAAGTTTTAATAATCAAGTTTTGTGAGGCTAAGACATCAGAGTGCAAAAGAGGAGAGTGAAAAAGCTGGCTTAAAACTCAACATTCAAAAAACTAAGATCATGGCATCCAGTCCCATCACTTCATGGCAAATAGATGGGGGAAAAGTGGAAGCAGATCAAACCAATGTCCCCTGCTTTGCAAGGCAGATGTTAACCATTGGACCTTTAGGGAAGTCCTTGATATTATTTTCTAAATTAATGTTTTTGAACTCTGTCTGGAAGAAAGTAGGATCATGAATAATACAGCCATCCAATAAGAAGTTGTCATCTTTCTTAAAATCATCTTCAAAGTATCTTCTAGAGCTAAATAGCTATTCCCTACTTGGATCCAAGAGGTGACTCCACCTTCTCAATACATTCTTTTTGTTTCTTTCTTGACAAAAAGCTCTTTCTGCAATTATATAATCCTGCTTTTGGGTAGCAACATGGTGTCAGATTCAGTAATCACTCATGTCTGTGATATTGATCATTTGGGCTTGCTTTTATCAGTTAGTTGGGCCACCAATACCACTACCACCACCATCATCTCTATCTCTATCACCAGCAGTAGCACCAGTAGCAGGGCCACTTACTAAGCATTAACTGTGTTCATGCTTACCAAGCACTGAGCAAAATGCATTGCATATATTATGTTTTAAAAGTTTAGATATAAGAAATTCCCTGGCAGTCCAGTGGTTAGGACTTGGTGCTTTTACTTCCAGGGCTCTGGTTGGATCCCTGGTCAGGGAACTAAGATCCTGCAAGCTAAGTGGTATACCCCCAACCTCCCAAATATCTGAGATATAATTGACATATGTATATTGCCTTAAACAGTCTCCATTTTACAACTGAGAACAATGGGGCTTACAGGAATTAAACAAAATTTCCATTATCATACAGCTAGTATGTAAAGGTGATGGAGCCAGATCTCTAATCTTAGTCTGCTTGACTCTGACCCTGTTCTATTTTCAACTGGCAATGCATACTGCTCTCATCGTCTTGAAGCATGTGTGTGTATTCATAAACAACCTTTTTGTTATTTTAAGTTCTGGTTATTACATCGTGATATGAATTTTATAAATTTTATAAAGTTATAAATTGGAGGATTTATAATCCTCCAAGGAGGAAAATTGGGGAGATTGTCCTCTTAAATCAAGGGCAGCTGTTTCAAGTTCCATTCCAGGTGAGAAACAGGCAGCATCTATTATTGTTTTGCTTGTCTATAGTAATGTGGTTGGAATGAAGAGAGTATGGACACTGGGGTCAGATAAACCTGAGTTCAAGTCCTGGTGTACAAAGCTGAGCGGCTCTACCTAAGTGATCTTCCATTTCTTAGTATGTAAAAAGGAAGAGTTGTGATACTCAAATGAGTATGATAAATAATATAAATGTAAGAAATTCACCTCATTATCCATAATGTCATCATTGAAATAGTTAAAAAGCATTCTTCAAAGACTTGAAGTGACTAAATCCATATTATTCTTAATTTCTGGATGAAAGTGAAGTGTGTGATCAACTTTTTGAAATCACATATTTTATATGACAATAAAGATTTGAAGAACTTTTACTAAGGAATTAAAGTTTAATGTCTCTTATAGGCAAATATCAGTTAAACACAACAGTGTACTAATCTGGGTCCAGTAACTTACAGAAAAAAGCTAAAATCATAATAAAAATAATAGAATGAATTTTGATCGGAACATTTGGGGTTGAAGTGTAATAACTTTTTTCCTTTTATATTTTAATCGTAAAATTATTTTTGAATAAATATTACATTCATATGATTCTTACAGAAAAAATACAAAAGGGCATTTATGGAGAAACCTACTTCCCATGAAGTCCCTGGCACCTCAGTTCCTAAAGGCAACTAATGCTAATACCTCCTGGAGTTCCTTTTGTTCTGGGTTTGTATAATTTAGCCATGCTGTGCAAATCATATCTGTTGGATAAATTTCAATGTGCATTTGTAATTTTGACATATATTACCAAATTGTTCTCCATAGAGATTGTACAAATTTGCATTCTTTGAATCAATATATGAGAGTGTTTCTTTCCTGCACAGCCTTGCCGACAGAATGAGTAATTAGATTTTTAAATTTTTTTATACAGATTAATGGCTCACTTATTGGTCTTATTTTTAGTAGTTATCATTATTAGCCTCTTTTAAAATGATTGACAGCCATTTATTTATATTTTCTTTTAGGTGAACTCTTTCTATCCTATGCCCATTTTTAAATTGTACTCTTTTGAAAACAATATTTATTTTTATTTATTTATTTATAAACAATAAATTGGTTGCGCTGGGTCTTAGTTGTAGCACGCCTGGGGTTTGGTTGGAGCATGTGAACTCCTCATTCTAGCATGGAGGATCCAGTTCCCCGACCAGGGATCAAAACCGGGGCCTCCAGCATTGGGAAGGTGGAGTTCTTACCACTGGGCCACCAGGGAAAGCCCTTAAATTGTACTTTTGATTTTTAAAAATTGATTTGTAGGAGCTTTTTATATATAAGAAGTTGTCCTTGTGTCTGGGATACAAATTGCAAATACTTTATCCCAGTTTCTTGTCTTTTTCCTTTGCTTATGATAATTTTTGTCATGCAGAATTTCTAAAAATTAGTTTTTATCAGTTTTATTCTATGACTTCCAAGTTTTTATGTTATACACAGAATGATTTTTCCTGTCTTAAGTTTTAAAAAACTTCCCCAATACTTTTCCTTCTGTTTTCTTTTAAGATTATGTTCTGTGTTGGTTATTGGAAGACAAACCCAATGTTATTCTCTTACAGTGACAACATTTGTACCTCCAATGTTTTTGGTCCACCTAACTTGATTGCATTGTTAATGAGAGTTTAAAGAATAAAAATCAGTTTGCTTCATGAACAATATTCTCAAAATATAAACAATCCAGCATTTTAACAAAACATACCCAATATTTAGTTCTATGAACATAGTCCTTTTGGAAAATGTTTACAAATTTCTGTACTCAATGATAGAGTTTGAAAGGATCTTATAATCTCTGATATTAGAAAATCACATAGTAAGTATTATGGTAGCAACTCATTATTTTTGAAACTATGCATACTAATTTTGTATTGTTTAAAGTACATTGTGCTAGTAGGTGCTAAATTTTAAATCTGACATAGAATTTAAATGGTTTAGAATGGAAGAAAAGAATACTTAAAAGGCATTTTGTAAGCTTATTAGGTTTTTTCCCCTCTGGTAATATATTTAGTTTTGGGGTCTTGATGTCTTTTGGGGTTTTGGTGAGGAAATGGTGGAATACTAATAAGAAACTTATTCAAACCTCATTCTTATTCTACTATATACTTCTTAGAGGATTAAGAAATGATGTGTAATTTCTCACATTTCAAACCTTTAACGTCAGGTCTCTTTTTTTTCCTGTCACTTTGTGAAGCTTGTTTTGAATTGAGAGGCCAAAATCAGCACAGAAAACTTCAAGAGAGAAATGGAAGTTTTTAACTCTTCAGATCTTATCCTCAATGAGCAAACTGGATAGAGTTATTTCTCCTTAGGTTAGGAATACTATGATTTAAATACCCTATCCTTGAGTGTGTTCTCATAAGAGTTCACATCCTAATTTTCAGTGTAAAAGCATTATTTGAAGATACATTTGCAGGAAGCATTTGGTGACTCTTGTTCTTTTTCTTGGCATGTCATCCACTTTGGTAGTGCTTAAAATAAAGTACTCAGAAGGTAAGTTGAAACAGACAACAAGCAATATAATACAAAATGTTATGAGTAAAGTGTGTTACTCACATCCTTCTAAAATACGTTTCTTTCTATTTTGAAGGCCACGGTATAGGCATCTTGACTAATGGAACCAGTCTCTTCCTTTGATCATCAGTAGGGTTATCTTTTCAGGAAACCAAGTCTTGGTTCAGATGACAGTTTTAGATGAGGCTGACATGAAAGAGAGAAGGACTTTTTAATTATTAGCTCCCTGAGAAATATGCATTCTCTCTCTTTAGATTAATAATTCTTCAGCTGAAGCCATAAACAGGAGCTTGATCAGGTCTTGTGGGTTGAGGGGGGTGGGGTGGGGATTTTTTGATCTTTAGTTTTTTGCTCAGGTAGTAAATAGGATCTGAATGTATGTGTCAGCCTGGCATACAATTACAGCCTGCTGACTCTGGGTAGATCAATTTTGGTCAAACGAGAAAAAAAAAATAAATGTAATGTGAGTGCATTTCTTTAATCTCCTAAGGCTTGGGGAAAGCTTGCAAAGATGGGTAGTGTGTACCCTCTCAGACAGTAGATGCTCAATAAATGCTCACAATAATAGAATATCATAGATGGATGAAAGGCAAGCATTGAGAATGTTGGAGGCTGGCTTCAACAACTTCTTTCCATTTTCTGTTTGTGAATACCTACTTTGGAAAAGGGCAAAAGGAATTATGGCAATTAACTAAGTGTGCACTGTTCAGTAGGTAACCACTAGCCATATGTGTTTAGTGAGCACTTGAAATGTGGCTAGTCTGAACTGTGAACAGAGATGTGCACTAAGTATAAATACACACTGGATTTTGAAGATTTAGTATAAAGAAAGGAATGCAAGAAAACTCAATGATACCCATATTGATTACATGTTGAATAATAATATTTTTTATATATTGGGGTTAAATGAAATACATTACTATTTTACCTGTCTCTTTCTACTTTTCAAATGTGACTGATAGAAAATTTTAAATTACTTATGTGGTTTGCATTATACTTCAATTAGATGATGCTGGTCTGGACTTTGGAGATAATGAAGGCAATGAAATATCTCTGCTTTTAAGGGCAAACTTGCTAGCTATGTAACTATATGACTACTTTTCTCCTTAGGTAGACTGGTGGGAGATGAGAGGAGAGGGAAGCCTGTTGACTCTGGAATGCCTCTTCCTTCCGACCTGAGACTTCATCATGCAGGCAGCCTCAGTCATTCAGCTCTATCCGATTCTTTCACAACCGCATGGACTGTAGCCTGTCAGGCTCCTTTGTCCATGGAATTCTCCAGGTAAGAATGCTGGAGTGGGTGGCCATTCCCTTCTCCAGGGGATCTTCCCCACCTAGGGGTTGAATCTGTGTCTCTTGCATTGGCAGGTGGATTCTTTACTATTGAGTCATCTGGGAAACCCACCCTGAGCCTCACCCCAAAATTGAATCTTAAGAAGGGGCTAGGCACCTTGGGGGCCTCCTTCACCCAACCTGGGAAGTAGGATGGGCCAGACCAGAGCCCCAGCATCACAGAGAAACTTGATAGCTTTCTTCACCTCCTGATTTCCTAAGAGTCTGGGTTGTAATAACTTTATCTAAGAGGAAAAAGGAAATTTTGTGGGACAAGCCTTGCCAAGACAGCCTGTGTTCATACTGAACTCAGGCCCCATAGCCCCTAGTGGGGTCCCAGCTGAGATTACCTGAGCACCCTGGGAGAAAAGTGTATCCTTAATGGAAAGGGGTGGCAACAGAGGAATCTCTCTTTCGGCCTCCACTTCTGATCCCCAATTTCCACCTCTGAGCCTCCAGGGGCCTGTGTTAGTGTGGACAGTGGGTCCACTCTCTCAGCCACAAAACTTTACTTCCCAGCACTGCCGAAAGGGGAAAGGCAAGGAAAACTCCGGCAGTCTTGGAGGTCCTGCCCTTTCTTAGAGCTGTCCAGTTTCCTCCCTCCGTCTGTCACTTCCCAGGTTCCAAGGAGGCAGAGGAGGGAGGGCTGGACTCCTGGGGAAAAGGCCTTCAAGCACTTCTCCGTGGGGTTGGGCTCTTGGGCAGGCGGGTCTGTTGTGAGCAGTAGAGAGGGGGGAGCGTGGGCAGGGCCTGGGGAGATAGCCTTAGCTTGGAGAGAACAGGGAGTATGAAATAAAAGTATATGAAGTAAAGAGGCAGTAAGGACTTCCCTGGTGACTCAGATGGTAAAGCGTCTGTCTACAATGAGGGAGACCTGGGTTCAATGCCTGGGTTGGGAAGATCCCCTGGAGAAGGAAATGGCAATCCACTCCAGTATTATTGCCTGGAAAATCCCATGGACAGAGGAGCCTGGTAAGCTACAGTCCATGGGGTCTCAAAGAGTCAGACACGACTGAGTGACTTCACTTTCACTTTCTTTCAAGGACTGAGCAGGCTGCTTACCTCACCCTCTCCCTTCCCTCCTTGGATCCTGCGAACATCCAAGGAGAGGTGTAAGGTTGAATTCTGAGACAGGGTTTGCAGTACCGTGGCTCCGAGGTAACTGCTATCCAACAGTGTTTTACTGCCCCTACTTCCAAGGGACTTTCAGAAATCTTGTCGTTTCTGAGGCTGAAGTTAGTCCCCACCCCCAAGTGAAGCTGAAATCCCACCCTCAAGGGTGGATGTGAGTCTGCTCTGTGTAGGGATGCAGTGTAGGTGTGCTGACCCAAAGGCTCTTTACAGGGGCTACTGCTGTTTGTATATGCACCATTCCCTCAATGGCCACTCAGCCTCTGGAGTCTCAGGAGACAAGATGCCTCAGCTCTCACTGGGAGCTGGCAGATGTGGGTCAAGTGTGGACTGTCACCCCCACCACCTCTTCACGAATTTGTCTTCCCCTGGACCAGAGCTAAGACCAAGCCCTGACTCCCGGAAGCATGCTGTATTCCCTCTCTGAGACCACCTGCTTTGGGGTCTTCAGTTCTTACCATTATAAACTTTAAAAAGATCATATTTCAGGCTCCAGGACATGAGTTCTGACTTCATTTAGAGGCTTACTTTCCAAGATCTTATTTTAAAGTTATTTCCCCCTTCGTTCTCCTTCCTCTCACTCTGCTCATCTATTTACCGTTTACCAGTTCATCCGTATGGAATACGACGCTCCCACTTCTTGGAGCGCTGTAGTTTGGGGCCTAATTGATTCTGGTAATTAATTTGTTCTACCTGCTAGATCAGATGGAAATCCTACCCGTGCGCCCAAGGATTAGCACTTGGCTTTCTAACACCTCCTCTAATTATCTAATAGCATGGGTTGTGTGGACTCAGTCTCTATTAAAACACTTTTACTATTAGCAGTAGTGATTGGAATTGTGATGATGACTAGATTTCAACAAATTAGAGCTTAAAAATGGAGAGATGGAAGAGAAGTGGCTTCTTTTAATTTCCCTGAGTTTAACATCAATAATTAGAGCAATTTTCGGAGATGTGAGCTGAAATTACCCCTGCTGTGTTGTAGATGATCACCTTAATCTTAGCAAATTGACTCCGGGGAAATAAATGTGACAGTTTAGAAAAAGACAAACAGAAAAAAAAAAACAAAAACAAAAAACACCAAAAGATTGGGAGGGAGGAAAATGAAAAGAAAGGTTGCAAAAGGGAATGGGAGACAAAAACACAGTACAATTATTTTGCAGGCTAGGGTTGGTTGACAAGTGATGGTATTGTAGAAGTAGCAAGTCATGTGAGTGGAATGAGGAGAGGAAATTTGAGAGGAGGAGGAGGCTGGCATTAAGAGGTAGTTCTGGACATATTTATACAGATCAGATTACTTGACTAATGTAGATATAACTTTCCTCACAACACCCTCTAAAACTGGGGTAAATAATGTTATGATCATTTATTTACCTCCACAAACTAGTCATCCCTTACCCATCAATTTAAGTTGGGTAAGCAGATATAGGCTCTCTCCTCACTTCTTCTCTTCCCCTTCTGCTATCATTGCTCTAAAGTTTTAAAGCCCAGACCCCAATGCTGAAGTACGTGCTTTTATTCTGTTGCTTCAGGGCCCTTTAAATGCCCTCTGCTCTCTAAAGAGGAGTTTGTCCGACGGTAGAGACTTTTTCTCTTTCGCTTTCTTTAAAAGACGACTGGGAGCTATGCAGCTCCTGCAGTGGCCAGGCAGAAATTGAGGTCCAGAAACCTGGTAAGAGCAAGAATCCAGTTCTCTCTGCTCCACTCTTCCCGGGCCTGGCCGGTCGCATTCAGCACCGCGGACAGCTCCCCGCCCCGCCCCTCTCCGCCCCGCGCCCACCGCACCCTCCCCTCTGCCTCTGGCAGCCTTGCCATTGGCTCTCCCGGCTCCCCTCTCCAAGCTGCCAATTCTCCTACACGTAGACCCAATCTACCCAGGAGCTTATCTTCTCGCCTCTCCAGCTCCGGGGGTAGCCCAAGGCCGAGAAGAGAGCATCAGGGATCCGAGCTCGAGGGTGGTTGGCTCTCGACCAGGCGTGGTGAGACGCCGCCTGCTTCCTACACTTCGTCCCCGGCCCTCGTCCTGTGGCAGGCGCTCGGTTCAAGATGAATCTCAACTTCACCTCCCCTCTACACCCGGCGTCATCTCAGAGGCCCACGTCCTTCTTCATCGAGGATATCCTGCTACACAAGCCCAAGCCGCTGAGGGAGGTGGCCCCTGACCATTTCACCAGCACTCTGGCCTCCCGGGTGCCTCTGCTAGACTATGGCTACCCACTCATGCCCACACCCACTCTCCTGGCTCCTCACCCCCATCACCCACTACATAAGGGAGACCACCACCACCCTTATTTCCTCACCACCTCGGGTAAGTAACAGGGGTCTCAAGGAATGGGGAGCAAGAACAGGTCTTCAAGCAGACTCTGAGCCTGTGGTGGAGCGGAGGAAAGGCCAGAGCTGCCTGGGCCTGGCTTGGTGGCCTCCTTCTCTAAGTGACAGGGGAAGAATGTTGGGGATATAGCTGAGAACACAGGGAGCTCCCTTGAGGCATGCCAACGCAGGGTGGTAACTCTGTACTTTTTATAATGAAGGACACATGCCTAGCCAAGAAGCGGCTGTAGGTTTGGGTGATACTCTTGATGCGCAGTGTTCAGTTTCCTTTTTCTTGGTCTTGGTCACTTTGGTCCATCTCTGTTCCCATCGCTATCTCTTTCACTCTGAGGGGGACCCCTGACTATCCCACCCCATGGACCGGAACTCAGCTTTTCAGCCCAGAAGCTCAAAAAGCTCCAGTGGGGCCAGCTCTCTCCTTCCAGGTGCTGAGCATTTGCAGATACTTCAGGGGTTTAGAAGTAAAGGAAGGTTTGGGATATTGTAAGGACTGAAGGTTTGGACTGGCCTGAATAAGGGAGAAAAGGTAAGAAAAAAGAGAGAGAGAGGAGGCTGTTCATTAACCCTCTTCACTTCCAAAATCCATCATTTAATTCACAGTCTTGGGCTGAGCTGCCCTCCCCAGCCCCAGTTGCTGGCATCTCTGGAACCCCAGCCAAAGTAATTTGATTTCCGAGGCATGGCAAAGAGCAGAGACCAGCAAAGTCTGGCTGGGACAGGGATATGTGGGGGAAATACCCAGTTTTTTTTCTGCCTCTCTCTGAAAGGCCACATTCACACTTTCTTTTCCGGCCTCTTCATTACAGCCCGAATAGAGTGATTCCGTGAGTCCAGATGCAGAGCGTAGCGGGAAAAACAATCCCGGTCGGGGTGGGGTCTGGAAAGACAGGAGACAGTCTGTGAAATGTGGGCGCTGGAATCCACGACAAAAGTTAAAGCGTTTGTGAAGCGGTAAAACCCAGACTTAGGGGCACTGGGTTGGAGGGGCAATTATAAAACTTGTGTCCGAGCTCGCTTTTTCGTTTTGGCTTCACCAGGGGCCAGAGACAGCTCTTTAGCGCTGCACCCATGTTCCCCACAAATAGCAAATAGTGGACAAAGCCCGAGATACAGGAATTACCTGTTTTCTGTTTCTGCCTTTTCTCTCTGGAGTCAGTCGATATTGATGTCTGTGGCGGCTGGTCCGCTTGGCGCGTCTCAGACACGGTAAAGCCTGCGAGGGTCAGGAAAGACTCGAGAAGTCTCCCGAGGCAAGGCGCTTCAATCCTTCTGCGTGGGGTTGGAGGGAAAGAACGAGAAAAAGAATGAGAACCAGATCAGAGAGCGGGGTCCTCAGCGCTTCCCCGAAACTGACAAGAAACGAGCGAGACGGAAATTACCCATCTGTTTTCGCTCAGGAGCTTCACTTGCATCTGACTGTTGGTCTATTCCCTTTGGTTGCAGGCGGGGAGAACCAGGGCGGCTCAGTGAAGAGAAAGGTGCTTTTTAAGTAAGGTTGTGAAGCAGGATCACATTCACTGCTTCCATCAGCCCCAGGACATCACTGATTGTCACTGAGTGTCCAGAGAAGACTGGAAGGATCGGGTGGGGGCGGGTGGGGAGGAATCGCTGCTGGACCACTCGACGTTTGCAAGAATATTTTGGTAGGCGCGGCGAGAAGTTTTTCTCCAAGAGGACATTTTCAAAGCCTCCGGATCTATTTGATGATTTTCTTTTCCGTTTTACTTACTGTTTACTGTTTGTATTTATAAATGGCCTTTCTTATAAAGATCTCCAAGCACTATTCTTGCAATTTGTTCCCCCCTGCCCTGCGATTCCTAGGAGAAGCTTTGGGGGCAAGGGGCGGGACCAGTGGGGGCGCGAGGCGGAGGGGCTGCCGGGGAACTAGGGTGGGAGTGGGGCGAGGGGCGCTCTCTGCCCACTTGACCGCTTTTCTCTCCGCAGGGGTGCCGGTCCCCGCGCTGTTCCCGCACCCCCAGCACCCGGAGCTGCCGGGGAAGCACTGCCGCCGCCGCAAAGCTCGCACAGTTTTCTCGGACTCGCAGCTCTCGGGCCTGGAGAAGAGATTCGAGATCCAGCGCTACCTGTCCACGCCGGAGCGGGTGGAGCTGGCCACGGCCCTCAGCCTGTCGGAGACGCAGGTGGGCCGGAGGAGGGGGAGGCCCCTTTTCCGCTCGCTCCTCTCCCTAACGTCTCTGGGCGGGCCGCAGAGTTCCCCCTTGATTCTAGACTTCTCCAAAGACCCGTAGGAAGACTACCGACACTTCCAATTGCTTGTCTGAGTCATTGAAGCAAAATCTCTCGAGCGGGTTCCGGACACGGAGGGAAACCCCCTCGAATGGATTCCGATGATCACGTCCTGTTTGAGGACTACCATTTCTGCGCTTTCCCCCACTCCTTTGCCATCAGGGCAGTAGCCCGGGTCAGAGGCAAATTAGTAAGAAATAAAGAGGATTCTTGACCCGAGAGAAGTCCACATAAGGGTTCCCCCCCCTTAATGTTTCTCACAGCCGTAAGTCTTCATACCCACCCTCTCCCTAACACATTCACACACATGCACAAATATGAGCCTTCTTCCTAGTCCCCTGTCCTGAGTGGGAGAATTGTTTTCATTTTCTTCCAGACGCTTTTCACCTGCAACCCCAAAACGCCTGGCTCCACTCCCTCTCTATTTTCTGAAACCCAGCTTGCTGTGAAAGCGCAGGCCTGTCAGGCCTCAGTGACTTTCTCTCTGATGAGAAGCAGCGAGTCTGCTTCTCTGCTCTTCCTGTCCAGGAGTCTTGCTGGACCAGGTATTTAGATGTCACAGTCAGAGAAAGTGAGTGGAACGGAAAGGAAGCTCACACATGCAGCACTTACTGTTAGAGGTTCTAATTAATAGCGGTGTTAGTATGTACTAAGCACACCATATTGAGCCTCATTGTTATTTTGGGGCTATTACTTCTGAGAGCCCTAGGATATCTGGTTCCCATTCAAGCTAAGACGACAACTTGTGAGCTGTGCAGGTGTGACCTAACCCAAGGGCGGGACAGTCAACAGCTTCTGGATAATTCGTCAGTGGGTTGAGGTCTATTTTCTTAAACCCCAGCAATCGCTTTTATCTTCGCTGAGTCTGAAGGAATGACGTGCTTTTCTTTCTTTCTCCCCGGAATCAGGTGAAAACGTGGTTCCAGAATCGCCGGATGAAGCATAAAAAGCAGCTGAGGAAAAGTCAAGACGAACCCAAAGCGCCTGATGGGCCCGAGAGCCCCGAGGGCAGCCCCCGCGGCCCCGAGGCCGCTCCCGCCGAGGCTCGGCTGGGCCTGCCTGCCGGCTCCTTTGTGCTGACGGAGCCGGAGGACGAGGTGGACATTGGGGACGAGGGGGAGCTGGGCTCAGGGCCGCACGTGCTCTGAGTCGCGGGGCTGGAGAGGCCGGGAGGACGCGGCGGGGCGGGCCTGGGAGATCGGCTTCGGGAACACAAACGCTGCACACCTGTTAACCCTCCAACCCGTGCGGGCCGGTGCGCCCGGCCTCCCGCCCCCTTCCCCCGCCCACCCGCCCGCCAGAGCCCGGGCCGCCGGGGCGAGAGTGCGCCTGCTTCGCTCGTCCGCGCGTCCCGTGCCTTCGGCAGCGCCCACGGGAGCCTGGGCTCTCGGCGCCCTAATTTGGTGCGGGAACCTCTTCCCTGCCGCGACTGCGGACCCCTCGGCCCTCGCCCTCAGCCACCTTTCCCCGCTCGTTGTCCAGGCTCTGCGGCCTCTCCACCGGACCCTTTGCCCTTCCTTGGGCAGACCGATGGGCTGCAGGTAAGGGACCGGGTGTTCCGCTCACATCCACTCCGCGACAGACTCGCGCGCTGCTCGCCGCCACCCTCCCACTCTCCCCCGACTCCCTCCTCTTTTCAGGGCGGCGCTTCCCTCCTCTCTCTCCAAGGTTCTCCTCAAGATCTCTTGGTTCTGCACCCAGAACCCTTTTTGAGCTTGTGGTCCCCCAGGCCCCCGCGGTCTTCACTCTGGGGACCCCGGCCCCGTACTGGGAGGCGAGAAACGGGCGGAGAAAACCCATCGAGCAATTCCCGCTCCTGATCTTGTTGCGCGCCTGCCCTACAACTCTTCCACACCCCGCCGGGTATTGATATTTTAAAACTGAGTGTCTCTCGGGTTCTATATGGAAATGCTCGTTCTCATTGCATTTTAGGGAATCTTAGCAAGATGCAGCCTAAAGGAGAATGCGCATCCCCTAACCAGGCGTGCCTCTCTCTTGTTTGGGGACTTTTGAGGTGGGGGCAGGAATCGGGTTGGCCCTGCCCATCGCCCCCCTTTCCTTCCCCTGGGAGGTCTATTCTTTTCCCGGGTTTGCACTCTGTAGATAATAAAGGGCTCGCCGGGCAAAACTGGGACCGAACACGAGTTTCCGGGAATCGTTTGTTACCGCGACCTCCTGCGCGCACGCCCCCTCCGCTCAGCCCTGGGCAATTTCCTGTCCTCGGCAGGACTGAGCAGGGCCAATAACTTTTACTTAACAGATTCCCATCTCCCCGACGCCGATCTTTCTGTTTTAAATCGTTTAATAGTCTCGGGTTCCACCTACGTGAAAAAGGTATCTGCAGATGGTATTTTTGACTCTCAAATGCTGAAAGGACAGCGGTCTCTTGATAGTAGGAGTTTGAAATTGTGCTAAACGAATTGTGTGACGACACTACGTACCCAGTACACTTATCAGATATAGCACCCGTGCCAGGGGCGACCTCAGTTTCCGACCTTTCCTTTCGTTCTGGTTGTGTATTTAGGTAAAAGAGCCCAGGAAACCTGGAAAAGAGACTATGTCCAGTCCTGACTCTTGGGTCCTAATGACTAACGTTAATTACATGAATTACAGCTGTATGACCTTGGGTTCCATTTAATTACAATTTTTGGCTCCTTATTTCTCTAGTAAGAGGATGAACCCTACAGATCCTTCTGGGTCTAAGTTCTATGATTCTATGAATGTAGCAGCAGACTTCTTTTTTTTTAAGTAAGCTTGTTTGGGGAAATATTAACTTAAGCAGAGATAAGTGTCAGAGTGACACCTTTATCCAGTATATTATTTAGGAGCAAAGCTATTGCTTTAAAAACACAAGCATTGTATATACTATCTGGATTTTCCAAATGCTCTTTATCAGTTAACAATCAGTGAGTCTTGGCAAGAAGGGATTGTTTTTCCATTCATAAATATGAGGCTTGGTAAGGTTGAAGCATTTACCCATGAAATCAGGACTAGCTAGGAGCCAAAGCAGGACAGAAAATGTCTTCTGACTCCTTGATCACTTCTTTTGCCCCAGACACTTTTTCTTCTGATAATGATGCATTGGTTGGCATTTTGCTTCTAACACTTTGTAAGGACACCCCTGTCATTTATTTAGATCTTGTAGATGTGCTACAAATGCAAGTCTAGGTTCAGATTCCTCCTCTCTCTCTCTCCGTGTTCAGATAACGACGGTACCATGTTAAGCAAGTTTTTGACAAATGCTTTAAGGAAAACTTGGTTATAGAAAGAAAGCAATTTGTGAATAAGAATGTTTTTGGTAACCGGGAAAAGAAAGTAGATACTATTACACAAGGGAAAATAAATCTCAAATTCTTCTAATCCCAGGAGGAGCAACTGCTAAGAGGGATTTTGGGGGAGAATCTTTGAAGTGAGTAGAAATACTGTGTTTAGGGGGAAATTAAAAAAAAATTAGATGGTTAACACAAACCCCAAAGCACCAAGCATGTCTTTCTTTCTTCTCTTGTCTTCACAAGAAGATGGCAGGGCTTATTTTGGGTCTAAGAGTAACAGATTAGCTACATTTTAAAGACTTTTTTGCCTTGAAAAGACAGATAAGTAGGAAACATTGTTAGCATAGGCACAACATTGCTTGACTGGAGGCAGAATGAATCCTGGAGCTAGGAAGTAGCTGTGTCTTTTATTCATGACCATCCACACAAGAAGATGCTCACTCAGCCTCATCCTGGTCTCCCTCTGTGGCTTTCCCTCAATGGGTGGGTTAGTTGGGAAGGGAAGAGCTCAGACCTGCAGCACCAGCAGAACCTGTGGCACCATTTCCACATCAGACAGTATTCCCTGAAATTGGTGCAAACAATTCAATAGCAAAGTTCTCCTAGATTTTCTTTCCTTTTTCTTTCTTTTTTCCCCCCTTTTTTATACACAGCGAGTTAGTGATGATGGTAGAGGATAGATACAATTTAGTTTCAATTTAATGTAACATGATAGCACTTTTTGTTTTTGGCCTTCAATACTGATCAAAGCCTCGATAGGCTGAAAAGATATCTTGTCTGAATTACCCAGGCTTTTGCTTCAACTCAGTTTCACTTGGTGGTGAAGATCTGACAAAACCACACTCATTATGATGTATTAAAGAGAAATATACACAGATCTGGTTCTGAAGGGTCAAAACCATCTTAAAATAGCCCTGGTGGACAAGTCATCCTACTTGTAATTCTAAATGTACTAAATAATTTGTTCGGTGTTTGTTCTCAATGTTGTTTCTGATGGACAGCATTTCATAGCTTCTCAGAGAGGGACTCACTAATATTTCTACTCACATGACATAAGAAAGCAAGAAATTGACAATACGTCACTTAGCCTAGTATTAGCTGATAGTGGCACTAAGAAGTGATTAATTGAAATCCATGACACCACTTCAAAAGACGGAGGACTGGCTTTTATCGATGGATTTGATAACTAGAGATAAAGAGGTATGAAGGCACAGAGCAAGCAGAATGCTTTCCGGTGCTAAGAGAAACGTGCAATAAACATATTTAATTGAATCAATAACTTCCTGGTCTTGAATTGGGCTCAGTGTGTGTGCAAAAATAATGAAATATATTTATGTTATGTTCTTGGCATCACATTTTAAAGAGGATATTAACAAACTAAAATTCATCCAGGAATGAATATAGGAACCTAGATAGTAAAAGATATAGGAAACCAAGAAGTGTGAACTTTTTAGCTTGGAAAAGCAAAGCTTTGGGGAGGGTTGGGAGAGGCAGTGTTAGTTGTGTTTCAGTGGTTACAGAGGGATTAAGTATCAGGAGGGCATGTCTAGTCTGGTCTGCTGGAGAGGGCAGAACCAGAGCCAATGGGTGATTCCAGGGAAGTAGATCTTGGGACAATATTTGAGTAACTTCTATAAGACAGGTATTGTGTTGTCCATCAGTAGAACAGGCTTAATCCACAAAACACTAAATACATTTCACTAGAAAAGTGTGATCAGAAGCTGGCAGGCAAAACATTTAAAATTATTTGTCATCTTACTAAGAATAAGATTTTAGTTCATAATAGAAGAGTTAACAAAAACAAGAAAAAGAAGAAAAGGATATTCATTTATTCATTAAAGAAGTCCCAGAACCTCACTCTAAAAAGTAAGTGAAAACTAAGTGATGTTCCTCTGAGTTAAAGACAAAAATATAATTAGGAAGGAATTGTCAGTATTACAAGAGACATTTGACAAAATCTAAGTCCTTCATTTTATAAAGGAAGACATTAAAATCCAGCTATAACAAATTACGGGCCAATGTCAAATAGACAGTGGTGGGGTTAAGACTAGAAGTCAATTTTAATTATACCTTACCACTAATTCATATTGTGATAAAAGTGGCAGTGGGGTTATTATCATTCTATTATGTGGAGGAAAGGATTTTGCATAGTAATTTTAGATGTAAAATTTTAAAAAAATAGCTGGAAATTATCTAGCAGATTCTTAGATCAATTTATGGTAAACCTAATTAAGAGCAGTCTGAAACTTAAATTGACATTCCTAGGAGGTACTGAGTCCCTTAGCCCTGTTTTTTATCCAGGCCACAGTTGAATAACAATTTGCTGGATGGGATGTTTTAGAAGATGTTTGTGTGTCCAGTAGGATGAGCTAGATATGTCTGCTGCTGCTGCTAAGTCCCTTCAGTCGTGTCCCACTCTGTGTGACCCCATAGACAGCAGCCCACTAGGCTCCCCGTCCCTGGGATTCTCCAGGCAAGAACACTAAGCTGCTTCAAATCCCCATAGTTTTCTAAAAACTTTGGCCTAAATCTCCTTTAATTACAGACAAAGCAACCGAGAGAGGCTGACTTGCCTCATGTCATACAGGCTATTAATTTGGTAAATTATAGAATTAATACATGCAGAGGTCAGAGAGCATCCCAGTAAATACTTAGGAGATAAAAATTTGAAATGGCTTTCATGTTTTCTCTTCAGATTCTCTCTGTTGTATTTTCTAGTTTTAATCCTGCCTCCCAAAGACAGATTTCTCCTTCTCTCAGAATTCCCGGTGTGTACACTGAATAACCTTCCCTCTGTGATTTCATTTTTGTTGTTGCTCAGTTGCCAAGTTGTGTCCGACTCCATGGACTGCAGCACTTCAGGCTCCTCTGCCCTCCACTGTCTCCCAGGGTTTGCTCAGATTTATGCCCATTGAGTCAGTGACACTGTCTAACCATCTCATCCTCTGCTACTCCCTTCTACTTTTGCCTTCAATCTTTCTCAGCGGTTCCAGTCTTCTCTTATTACTCTTTGTATTATTGTGGAACCAGATCTGATTTGGCCACTAGCTAGATGGCTTAGAGACTTCAATTCTAATCATTCTTTTGCTAATGATTACTTGGCATCTGTAAGTTATTACTTTGCTAAAAATTTTTCTTACTAGGTATCTGAAAAATGGGGAGAGTACCCTGTAAATCAGTTGAGAATGGGAGGGGATGTGAGATAACAGATATAAAAATACATACTGTGGTATCTTGGAAGAAACGTGCTAGAGAAAGATGATGAATTATAACATACATCTGAAGACAGGGAGGCCTGGCATGCTGTAATCTATGGAGTCTTGAAGAGTTGGACACCACTTGGCGACTGAGCTACAACATACAGTGAAGCTATCAGTTTGGTCTTTGGTACTAAACTTCAGAGGACATCGGCTGTAGCAATACTGACCAAAAGGTCAGTATTAGTTTTGTGTGCCATCACCATCATTAAAAAGGGGATATTATGTCTTTTTCCAAGGAATTGTTTTTTTTATAACTTCATCTTAATTTCTATCATTGACCTCATTGTGGACTGAGAGGATCAGACAGCCTGGATGAAATAGAAAGTGTCACTGGGGATGCGTTATCCAGAATGCTCCTTTTCCTCCCCCTTACCTAGCCCAGCCCCCTTCAGTCCCAGGTCTCTGTTATCTTCCTTAGTGACAGACATGATGCTATGTAAGGAGGGAAGTTAGAATTCAAATTCTCAGGAACCCTCTTAAGAGAGAAAGAATTGCCTGTGATTCCAGTACAGGGATCAAGCCTGCACCCCTGCAGTGGAAGCGTAGAGTCCCAGACACTGGACGGGCAGGGAAGTCCCTGTGCATGCATTCTTCACGTTTCATTCTCCTGAACCAGTCTCTCCCACAGCCTCTAGCCTGTCCATTCTGGATTCTGTGTCAATGCATCTTTCTTCCCCTTCATCCCGTGGTTGCCTTTCATTTCACTCTTGTTTTCTCTTTCTTCCTCATTCTTGGTTTACTCTCTTATTTTGGTGGAGCACAGGGTCCTCTAGCTTCCTGGTTGGTATGTGAGAGGTCAATGTTTTGAGATCATTCTTGTGTAAAAACATCTTTATTCTAGTTTCTTAGTATTTTGGGTAAGTATAGAATTCTCAATTGGAAATCATTTTGAAGACGTTTGAATAGTTGTGAAGGCATCATTCAGTCGTGTTTTAGTTTCCAGGTGCTGCTGTGAAGTCTAATGCCATTTTGATTCCCAATATATCCTATTTTATTTATTCATTAGTTTTCCTCTTGGGAAATTTGTAGGGTCCTCTCTTTGGAGCCAGTGTGCTGAAATTTTACAGTGATATGCCTGTGTTGGATGTCTGTTTTCACACACTTTTTCAGATGCTCAATAGGCCTTTTCAATATGAAAACTCATTTTTTTTTTCAATTATGGGAAAATTTCTTGAATTAATTTTTTGATGATTTCTCTTCCTTTTTTTTCTATATTTGTGCTTTATGGAACTCCTATTATTTTGATTTTTTTCAACCTTCCAGATTTATCCTCTAAACTTATTCCTTTCTCTCCTACTTTTTTATATTTTTGCCTTTTTTGCTCTGCTTTCTGAAAAAAATTCTTCAGTTTTACTTTATAACTTTTGAATTTTTAATTTCAGCTATCATTTTTCTAACTCTCAAGATCTCTTTAATTTTCCTCTCCTTTTTAGTGGTATGCCATATAATATTCTCATATATTTGGAAAACCTTGATTGTCTGCTCATATTTAAGTAGAAGAAACAGAAAGCTGATAGGAAGCTCTGAATACCCAGTGAGACCTGCTGGCTGTGAGTTCTCCTGTAGGATAACACGGTTGACTCCTTCACTTGGAGAACCTCTGAGGTCAGAATCTTTAGCTCTTTTCTTCTGGGCTGGTCAGATTCCCAGAGAAGAATTTCCAAGTCTGCTTGTAGGATGAAGGCCTAACTTTCTGGGAGCCTAGTGGCAGAGGAGGAGCAGAGGTCTGTGTATTTAGAACACCTGTGCTCACTTGTTGACCCTGTTGGGATGGTACCTCCTAACAGCCAGTCATTTCTCACTCCTGAGACACTGTCCTACCCTCTGCAGAGGGTCCAGCAGCCTTTTACTGGGGTGGTGGAGGGTCAGTCGCCCTTCATTTCACCCCACCCCCTTTCCCCCCTAATTCCAGTGGTAATTGACCCCATCAGTTCCTGAGCATTTGGAGGCATGCTGTAGTGTAAATCAGATTGATTCTTGGATTTCCCCATTGCTTGGTTACGATTTCTTATTTTTTGAGGCTTTTAATTACTATTATTATTTTACAATCTATTCATCCCCTTTTTAGTTTTAGAAAAGTTGCTACTGGTATCCCTCTTCCTGTTCTCCCTGTTCTTATATGTTTATGCCATTAAAAAACAAAAAGCTGTTACTGTGATTTTAGTGGGAGCTTGCCAAAGGAGTGAAACAGATATGCACATTGGCACGTGTGTGTGTGTTCAATCTACTGTATTTATCCAGATTTGTCATAATTTGAATTTAATGTTTGTTTATTCTGGCTTTTACAATGGAGGCACTGATCTTTTATCTTGATGTTTCTTTTATGTAACTGAATTTGTTAAATTCAGGAGTTGCATTATCATTACAACAGACTAAAAGGTTGACTTCGTTGCCAAAGCACAGAATAGCCCCTCTTACCTCATATTCAGTAATGTAGTACCAGTGGCTTGGGATCTACCCATCTGAAAGTACTGGAAGTTTGTTAGTGCTTAAGAATCTTTGTCTGTGAAAGGTCCTGAATAGTTTTACAGGATATTCTTAGAAATTTCAAGGTGAAAGGATTTATTTCATTTTTCTTGGTCTCAGATTAATTTGAAACCTGGGTCCCTGATCTTTGAACAGAGAAACAGAAAAGATAAATGGAGACAGCAAAACAGAGCCAGAGACACATAAATACATGCATGCACACATGCGCGTGCAGGCTCATAAAGAGAATGATGCCAACAGGACAGGGAGAATTGGAAGGTGATCAATTAAGACATTAAGTGTTTTGTGACACACGGACGCATCTACATTTTGCCCTGATAACAAGGCCATCAGCTCGTTTTCAGAGGGCTGCTGCCTTCTTCAGCTCAGTCCTCAGATCAAAGCAAAACTGTCTGCTTGCATTTTCCAATCAGAATGGACATGCTAATTTATACTCCTTAATGTGTGATGGTAAGAGACCCCTTCAATTAACTGAATTCTATAGCTGGCAAAATAAAAGGTATACAAAGAGGCGCAGGCTGGAAGAGCCGAAATTCTCATTAAATCAAAAGGTCCAGTATTCATTACCTCGTGCATCTGAGGCTAAACACTAAATATGGGGATCATCAAAGGAGGTTTAATGGGTTAAATTGAGAATATAATCTAATTAAAACATTAGACATGGCAAATAGTTCTTTGATATTCATCTAAAGGTTTCATTAAAAATGGGTGCTTGAGGTTTGTATGCTAGATTATCAATTTTAAGTAGAGACAGCATCCTTGGTACTGCTTCAAAGTGTCACCATTGTGTGGAAGCCCGAGAAATGGGAAAAGACATTGCCGCCAGGTGACGGGTTGGGGATCCAGGGTAAGGCCAATCAGGTTTCATGAGAGTGGTTTCGATCATTGTCTGGATGGCAAAAAAGAAGGTGTAAGGATTAATTTAGAAGGCAAATTTGCCACAGAGGAAAGAGTCCATTTGGAGCCCAAATTATTTCGTGTAGATATCTACAGGGATTTTACTCACTGGACATTCATTTTCTTCTTCCTTCTCCTGTATAAACAGCTTCTCAAAGGATAACTGGTATATTTGGTGGATTTTAAATTTCTGAAGGTTATTTCTCCCACTGTCAAATTTGTGCCCTTAGGATACCAACTGTTTAAGCATCTCTTGCAAACGCTTGGGACTCCAGCGACAAGAGGTGCTCTGAAAAGCCAGTCTGGCAGCCTCCATATCCGGTCGGGTCTCTCTGAGCTCATTAAAGAAAATTTCTGACATCTTATCAGATATTTCCAGGGCATCACTAAATATATTTGCCTGAGATATTCACATCATTGTAATCCTCTCAACCTGTTAGAGTTGTTTAATAGTGGAAGACCATTTATTCAGCTTATTGAAAATTAATTACTTACATGGCTCGGGTTTGCAAGGGTACAATGAAAAGGCAGTGGAGAGGCAGCAGGGGAGATAAACCTTGCCACCAAATTCTTTTTTCTTCTCTTCATTTTACCCAAAGAGGCCCTATATTGCGTGGTGGAGAGAGCTGAAAAATCTGTGCACTTTGCATCTTATTGCATCTCACAGTGTGATATTTTCATAACCTTTTGGGAAAGCCTCAACTTTCCAGCTATTCCACTAAATCAAAATCAAGTAGCAAAACATGAAGAATGGGAATCTTTAAGACAGACGGGGAAATAAAATGAACAAATGAAAGAATGAATAAATTGATGAAGGAAAGAAAAATCTGCTATCAAAACCCTTTTGCTTTCCATTAAATGGATGTTTGCCTAGGAAATGGAGACATTTTGTGTTTCTCAGTACCTTTGTGAGAAAGATGTGTGGTTTTGCTTAATGAAGTGAGAGGGGGAGTAGAAACACTGTACTGAGTCTGGAGGCTGTGGGTTGAGGGGACAGTTCTGAAAATCAGATTTTTAGCTACTCTGAGATCCTACTTGCATACGCTTTAAAAAGTGGAAGGAATATCTAAGTAAAAATTTTATTAGAATACATATTTCTCCTTTTTTTGCCTTTATAGTATGGAAATTTTGTCTGACAATGTAAAAAATTTCTTATAATCAAGAATATAGAATGGGAATGAGACATTGGATAAACAAAATCTGCAATGAAAAAAGATCACTTCGTGCTATTGTTTTAAATCCTGTTTCACTAGGAAAACAGCTAAGCAAATGGAACACTCATGTATCTTTTTGTCTTTCTGTTTTTACCCATTAGGAATAGAAGTTATGAAAATGTAGTTAGCATTAGGGAGAAGTCCTATAGTCGTCCTGTAGAATACTTGAGAGTTAGGTGAAATGTGTATTATTGTTGTTCAATCATTAAGTTGGTGCCCGACTCCTTGTGACCCATGGACTGCAGCACGCCAGGCTCCCTATCCTTCACTATCTCTCACATTCAAGGTTTATTCTTGATAGGAAAAGATAATCTTTAAAAAGGCATGTTTAGGAAAGCAACCTTAATTTTTCCTTAAGAACTTTATGTTTTCAAGTGCAACTTCTAATCTAATGGCAATATATGTTTGGAAGCACATCTTGGAGAGAATTAGTTAAACTTGTCCTGATATGTGCAGACTGTCACCCAAATTCAATTCATTTTTTATGCAATTTTTCAATCAGTAATTAAAAAAGAATCCCCCCTGAATTTATCCTGTCTGATATTATAGACTATTTGCTATCAACTCAAAGTTCTCAATTAGCTCCAGTGTTGTTCTAATTACTGGATGTATTTGCAAACAACTCCCAGCTAATAACTGTTGGGATGAAGAGTCACTTTCTCACTATAGAGCAGGCTGTGCATGCTCATGTTTGCTGCGATGTTTTGACAATGATTCATTAACCAATAATAAGGCCCCGATTGGAACCATTAGACTTCGGTGCTTTTGCTACGCTTACCTTTTATTTTATTCCTCAATATTGTCTTTTCTTGAGTTGGTTTCTAGATAACTCCCAGGAGACTCCTTACTATACAGAACAATATCATGAAGACAGCTGTCATTAAATTCAGCTACTTGTCCAAAAGCTCCCTCTAGGAGGATGCTCTTGTTGGAAAATCAAGATGGAAAAACGTCACAAAAGGAGCTATAATAAGAGAATATACATGATTTAAAGGTCCTTTATTTATACCAGCTCACAGCAGCAGCATAGAGATTAGGCACTATGTCTTTCAATGGCTTATCTAACATCTGGTCAAATCCAGGCCCTCCATCATTTTATCACTCAGATTTATAGTTTTGTGCCCTCTGATAGCCAGGTTCTTTTTATTTCCTAAATATCTGAAACAGAAATACTATAAAAATTGATTACTGATCCACTTGGGTCTATAGAAGATCAGCGTTATTAGTACAATTTTCTCGAAAGGAGGAGTCAACAAGTGTTTGTCATTCACTGTTCTTGCAGAATCTCTGTCCTGTCCTTGTGTCATGACATTCGGCTTAGACATTAGAGACATTCTGCTGGATCTTATGGTTGTGGGATGACTTGAGGTCAGATGAAACCTACTTTGAGCTATTCTTTGATTTCAACCCCCAAACTTTCAGCAAATATGTTCTTTTTTTTTTTTTTTAGCTAAAGTCGTTTTAGATACTACCTGTCACTTTCAGTATTTGGGTACAAAGAACTTTTAAAAAAAGCAAGCATCCCATTTTTAAAAAGCTATTTGTGGCTGTGCTGGGTTTTTTGTTGCTGTGCAGGCTTTTGTCTAGTTGCAGAGAGTGGGGGCTACTCTCTAGTTGTGGTGTGTGAGCTTCTCATTGCAGTGGCTTCTCTTCTTGGGGAGCATAGGCTTTAGACACGCAAGCTTCAGTAGTTGGGGCACACAGGCTCTAGAGCACAGGCTCAATAGTTGTTGCTTATTTGTGTAGGCTTAATTACTCCAGGGTATGTGAGATCTTCCTGAAATCGTTTCTCCTGCATTGGCAGGCAGATTCTTTACCACTGAGCCACCAGGGAAGCCCCTGTGTACAAAGAATTTTAATTGTACTCGGGTCATACTTCAGAGAAGGCAGTGGCAGCCCACTCCAGCACTCTTGCCTGGAAAATCCCATGGGCGGAGGAGCCTGGTAGGCTGCAGTCCATGGGTCGCTAAGAGTCGGGCATGACTGAGAGACTGACTTCACTTTCACTTTTCACTTTCATGCATTGGAGAAGGAAATGGCAACCCACTCCAGTGTTCTTGCCTGGAGAATCCCAGGGACGGGGAGCCTGGTGGGCTGCCGTCTATGGGGTCACACAGAGTTGGACACGACTGAAGCGACTTAGCAGCAGTAGCAGTTTATGTTTTTAGAAAAATCTTTGAACATGTAATCTGAAGGGTCTGCTTCTTTTATAAATACGTTTTAGGAGCAGCTTGGGATACGATTTTCCTGAACTAACTCCTCATATATGCTGTGATTTCCCCAATACTGCTGAACCAGGGTGCTCCAACTTACGGTTTATCTTCAGATACTTGTTATCGTTCCATACCTTCAATTCTGTTTCCAGTAGGAAATTAAATTTTGTACAGGCAGTCTTTCTACCATGTTGTGGTATGTGTAGATGTATACAACATAGGAATAAATCTCCAAAGCTAGTCCTTATGCCACCGGTAGAGAGAAACAGATTTGCCTGGAGAATTCCATGGACAGAGGAGTTTGGCTACAGCCCATGGAGTTGTAGAGACGGACATGACTGAGTGATTAACACCATAGTGTACTATTGTTAAATGTGTCCATTTCTGGATATAGCCATCTAAGAATGCAATGCCCACCTAGTACAAGCAAGTCAGAAAAATGAAATCCTCCGGTAAATTAAGACCTGGGAATTTTACAGTGTGTATTGAGTTTCAAAAGATTTTTTAAAAGTAAAAAAATATTTATTAATATTGACATTCAGTAGTACACAGTGGGATGTTTTTGTCTTACCCAGTGTTTTTGTGTGAAAGCACACACCTGAGGATATTTTAAGATATTTGTGATGGCAAGATGGTCAGCACATTTATAGCCTCGAGTAAGTAGCTTTGAGAAAGAGTGTCAGAGTTGCCTAACTTGAGTGTTCCTGGCCTTGGTAGATTTCTGATTAATGTCTTGATGCTCTGTTAGAACAGCACTGAGATTGGTTTTGCTTGAGTGAGCACATCTGAAGCACTTTCATTTAAAAGATTTTATCCTTTAAAATATTGAGAGATGTTAGAAATATTTTGGAAACGACATCTCAAAATTTACCTGTGTTTAGTCCCATTCGAGTTCTTTTCAATTGAAACCGAAGTTCATACTTTTTTTTTTTCTTATCAGAAAAACAAGAAATAAACGCAAGTAGATAAATTTATTTCTGGGTAACTTCAAGAGTTTCATTATGCTGAGAAAGGGTAGCCATCATCTTAGAAATTAGAAGAGCTGATAGAAAACTAGAAGGTTTTATTCCCTAGTTCTTATTCAGCCCCAGTTTTAACTGATTTTGAAAATAAATAATTAAAATAGTTTTTCTTCCTGGAAAGTAAAATATGGCACCATATTGTAATTAGGGCTCCATATTTTAAATCCTATACAAAGCAAACATGGGCTGCAGTTAGATGATGACGCGAGGTCATCACTTAATGTGGAGCAGTTAAAGTTGGAGTTTCTCTCCTCCATGTCCATTCCCCAAGTGTCTCTGGTCTCCAACACATATGCTGTCTATACAATGTGAAGGACTTTAAAAGCAGCCACAGCCTGTTTTTCCCTTTCGTGTCTGTTCTGTAGCACTTCCAGCAGTGAGATTTCAGGTAAGGTGTCTTCTTTTCCAGCGTGGGTTGGAGTTTTCTTTTCTTTTGAGGCTTGATCACTCAGATTTGAAGGTTTGGGTTTGGGGATGGTCTTAGCGTATTCCAAAGCCTAAAAGCATATAAAAGTTTATTTGAGATGGGAAGGGAGCCCTGGATTCCTTAAATCTAGTCTTAGAAAAGGTTTATTGATAATATAAATGGAGACTGTTGCTACAGGTAATATACTAAGACATAGGTGGAAATGGAGACCAAATGGAAAATACAAATAATGCAATATAACACACAGTTTAAATAAAATTAACCAAGTAATGATATGCTGTGGAAAAAAATAGTTGAAGACTGATACATACAGTTGTGCCTTTGGATGTTTTCTTTATAAAACTGAGCTTTATTAAAGTGCTTGAAAATAGATTTCTTATGTGTTTGATCTATTTAGCTTCTGGCAGTCTTATTAAAACCAAACCTCTATTAAGGAGATATTAACAGACCTTTCCATCCAAAGAGGACTTGTTATAGCTTGAGACCAAAGACATCACTGTAGTTGAGATAAAATTGAGCCTCCATTATTATACCAACTATTCTTTTTTCTGGCTCTTAGACCTCTAGCAAATATTCTTTAGAGGTTGAAAATCATTTTTTCTTTTTTTTTTTTTTGGTATACCTATAGAAACTTGGATACTGAAAAAAGGCAGTCTTTTATTCAGGGCTGTCAGTTCTGAAAGGCATTACAATAAAAATGAGATCACTAAATATGATTTCTAAATCTGCCTTTATATGTTTTAATACTTTTTTAAAATTAAAAAATTGAAGTATAGTTAATTTACAATGTTATTTTAGTTTCAGGTATATAGCAAAGTGATTCTGTTTTATATACATATATATATATATATATACACACACACACACACACACACATACACACACTTTTTCAGCTTCTTCCCCATTATGGGTTATTACAAGATACTGAATATCGTTCCCTGTGCTATACAGTAGCTCCTTGTTGTTTATCTATTTTATATGTAGAAGTGTGTATATGTGAATCCCAAACTCTTAATTTATCTCCCCTCCCTAGTTTTACATTTTAGTAAGAGTTTCCTGAGAGCTGAAATGGGGATAGATACAACATATATAAGTTCTAGAAGAGAGAAAATTCCCAAAACAGAAAAACTCCAGACTTCTCTCTGTGTGTAGGTGACTTCTGTTGGAATTTCTAATTATAGACTTGCTGCCTTGAATTTTTCATGAAAAAATAATGGTTTAGAGAAAAAAGAAAAAATGGCACCATGGAAACTCAATCAAGAGGACTGAGGTCTTCAAGGTCTGAGAAAGAAAGGCAATAGATAGAAAACATGAGAGTCTGTGAAAGAGAACACGAAGTACAAATACCTAAAAGCACCAAAGGGTCACTTGTTCCTCATGCAAAGGGTCCCACGTCCTTGCTGGGACTGAGGCAGCGACTTGTACTGCAAAGCTCCATGTCCCCATAGAACGTATTTCATTCACATCACAACTTAGAGTTGGATGACTTCTGAGAGGGAGAACATTCTGTATTTTATGAAATCATTTTTCTTGGGTTGTTGTTCAGTCGCTCAGTCATGTCTGACTCTTTGCGACCCCGTGGACTGCAGCACTCCAGGCTTCCCTGTCCTTCACTATCTCCCAGAGTTTGCTCAAACTCATGTCCATTGCATCAGTGCTGCCATCCAACCATCTCATCCTCCTTCTCCTGCCCTCAATCTTTCCCAGCATCAAGGTCTTTTCCAGTGAGTCAACTCTTTGCATCAAGTGGCCAAAGTATTTTCTTAGGTAGAGGAACCGATACCTATTGTACCATCCCTTAGGAAAAATGTAGGGAGTGAACTTGAAACAGTGAAGAAATTTCCTCCGACGCTGGCACCCAGAGATGGCAAGAAGATGCTAATTTCTTAAAACTTATTTAGTGGTAGAGAAGGAAATTGATGGTTAATCAGGATTACTAGTTTCTTTTAGAAAGAAAACCACCTAAGCATTCAATTCTTGTGTGACAAACTTGAAATGCTAGGAGGAGAACACATGGAGGACTAAAAATAATAGTGACCCTCAGGGGAAAAACAAACTCTAACCTTCCAGCAGCATATGTGGGTATATCACTTTTACATCAATATCTGTGAATGACGGGGTGCTGCAGGAATGCTAGTAGCTAAAACATCCTCTGTGTTCAAAAGATGTGGGGAATTTAAGTCATGAGGTCACACTGATTTCCTTTTAATTCTAATTGAACAGAGAACTGCCTTGGTGAGAGTTTCTTACCTTTTGTCGTGGGACAGCAGATTTATTTTCAGTAACTGCTGTTTGTGGCTTTGAGGGGATGGATAGTGCCTTCATGTTGTATTCCTTCACTTGTTTAGCATATTCCTTTTGCTGTATTAATTTCTGCATCTGTTCAGAGAAGCGCAGGAAGACTGACTCACAGGTCCTGCTAGATCGTTCTGTTCTCTCTTTCAAGTGACACTAATTTTAGTGAGCTGGGCATACAGTATCATTAGCACAGGGGAAATGGGATTACCACGTGTGACAGCAGTGAAATGGTTAAATTAATGTTTCTCCTAGAAATCATTCTCTCTCAAGGGGGGGACTAATACACCCAGTGTTCCTTTAACAGGGGCTAAATCACATTCAGCCTCTGCTTTGTTGCGTTTACCCAATTTATTTTCATTCTTGCGTCCAACTTTGAACTCTACTCTCTTTTTATGCCTTGAGTGCAACTGCAGTTAAAACACATTAAATGAAGATCTCCTTTCACTAGAGGAAAGAGAGTAAAGTGGATGCACTTTTCATGGGTTGGGAAACTCTTACCCTGAGTGTCTTCTCTGTAGCCACTCTTGAGTATTATAAAGATAACTCTATTGGGAAAGCCCAACAACCACATAACACACACATCTCTTTTCATGGGCATGTGCCCCACTTTTCTGTTTGGGCCCTTAAAACTGACTTAAAAGGTGGATACATAAAACAACATTGGCTGAGTAATTGTATTTCATGGTAGGAGGAGTGCCCGGGGCTTATTATTAATACCAGTGCTATTTCAGAGGAGTCTGTATTCAGAGGGAGATGATTGAATTAGAACTTGCTTCCGGGGGTCTCTCTATACAGTTCTGCTGGAAGACAAAGGACAGATCTGAGCCTGGAAATGCTGTAGGTACCTCCCACTCACTTTGTCTCTGATGGACTCAAGGTCAGGTCCGAGGCCTCCAAGTTTCACGTCTCTGTTCTGATAATCTTTCAGCTTGGAGCTCTTGAAAATACAATCAAAGAGAGAGTTTTTTTAAGAGACTTGTATGCCCCCCCCCCACCCCTTCCAAGTTGTCATAGCCACGTGAGAAAGGGGAGAAGCGAAATGAAGACTGGTGGCCTGCGTGGACCTCGGGGGAGTGGGTGTGTCCTGACAGTTCTTCCATTTTAATGGTCGTCATTGACAACAGTGTCCTTGGTAATTTGTAGCTGGTGGGCTGACATGTGTGGACTTTTCTACTTCGGCAATAAAAAACACTGAAATTCTGAAAACTATAAATAAAAAAATTTCAAGTGAGTAAAGTGCTGCTTTGTTACTAACTTTTAAAAAAAAACGTTTTTTTTCCTATTTTTTTAGTTTAAATATTTAAAAACATTTTTACAACGTTGTGTTGGTTTCTGCCATACAACAATGCGAATCAACCCTAATTATACATACATTCCTTTCTTCTCTAGCCTTCCTCCTCTCCTCTAATCCCATCCCTCCAGGTCATCACAGAGCACCAGACTGGGCTTCCTGTGCTACACAGCAGCTTCTCACCAGCTATCCTTCTTATACCTGATAGCATATATATGTTGATGCCACTCTCTCCCTCCCCCACTGTGTCCACATATCCATTCTCTCCATCTGTGTCTCCATTCCTTCCCTGAACATAGGTTCATAACATAATTTTTCTAGATTCCATATATATGTGTTAATATACTATATTTGTTTTTCTCCTTCTGGCTTCACTCTGTATAATAGGCTCTAGGTTCATCCACCTCACTAGAACTGGCTCAAATTCATTCTTTTTTTATGGCTGAATAATATTCCATTGTGTATATGTACCACATCATCTTTATCTATTCATCTGTCAATGGTCATTTAGGTTGCTTCTGTGTCCTGGCTATTGTAAACAGTGCTGCTTTGAACCCTGGGGTACATGTGTCTTTTTCAATTATGGTTTCCTCAGGGTACGTGATAGGTAGTGGGGTTGCTGGGTCATATGGTAGATTTGTTATTAATATTTTTAACATGACAGACACATTCCTACTCTGCTGCTACTATGATAAGTATGTCTAGTTTTGTACCATTCACTGAACCAAATGATCTCCCTGGAAGAGGCTGTCTATCAATAAATGACTTGGATAGGCACACTGCTTCGAAGGCAGAGTGCCCTGTCTGATGTTAAGATTCAAAAGAACGGAAACATGTAAAGCTTAAGAGTCTAAGGAAGACCCACTGAGAAATTCATTGTATTCAGTTATGTTGAAGGGTACAGGTAATTTTGATATGTTGAAGGGTACAGGTAATTTTGATTCCATTGTGTCTCAGCTGTTAAACAGTCCGCCTACAATGCAAGAGACCTGGGTTCAATCCCTGGGTGGGAAGATTCCAGGAGGAGGGAAAGACTACCCATTCCAGTATTCTGGCGTAGAGAATTCCATGGACTGTATAGTCCATGGGATTGCAAAGAGTCAGACACGACTGAGCAACTTTCACTTCACTTCACAGGTAATTTTATATGATAACTATTATCACTATTGCATATTTAAAGGGATGATACAAAACAAGGCCATTTAATTATTATTAAATTATGACACGTGAGCACAGTAGCAGGCAGGAAAAATACTAAGGTGCTCCTGATTGTAGGACAGATTGAGATTTTCCCCAAATTCCTGCTTTTGACAGGAAATCTGACTTGTTATTTGCAGCAGATGCCCTTGAGGTAACCATGTCCTTTAATTTGTGAGCTCCTTTGGCTCTCTTCTTTGGGAAGGGTGCATGCATGCTAAGTCACTTCAGTCATGTCCAACTCTTTGCAACTGTATGGACTGTAGCCCCTCAGACTCCTCTGTCCTTGGGACTCTCCAGGCAAGAATACTGGAGTGGGTTGCCATGCCCTCCTCCAGGGGATCGTCCTAAGCCAGGGATTGAGCCCCCGTCTCCTAACATCTCCTGCACTGGCTGTCAGGTTCTTTACCACTAGTGCCGCCTGGGAAGGGTAGGAAGGACGATGCCAAAGAGATGGTTTGGGTGACAGTAATGGTCTTGGGGCACATCGAAATTGGTGCTTAGAATAAACAGCCATACTGTGGAGGTGGCAGTTCTGAACTGTACATGGTACCACCTATTTAATGCTAATGATAAGGCATTTTTCTAAATGTTGAAAGTTCTGTTAATTATTGAAAAGGGAAAGTAAAAGTAGCTCAGTCAAGTTTGACTCTGTGACCCCATGGATTATACAGTCCATGGAATTCTCCAGACCAGAATACTGGAGTGGGTAGCCTTTCCCTTCTCCAGGGGATCTTTCCAACCCAGGGATTGAACCGAGGTCTCCCACATTTACCACAAGGGAAGCCCAAGAATACTGGAGTGGGTATATACACTATATCTAATGTGTTCTTTCCTAAGAGAGAATTTGGCAGAGATAGTCAAGAGACTTTAAAAATGGAACATTTCATCATATAATTACTGCATATAATTCTCAAATCTTAACAGTGAATTTACATATACACATGGATCAACTGTTACTACTCACAGGGACTATTAACTGACTACCTGGAGGTCAGATGACTTAGCTTCTCCATTGCTATTTCCCAGGCTTAGAGCCAAATTCTCTTTTTCCAGATCCCAGCACTGAGCTCTGGCCTTTGAGATGGGAGCTAGAGGGTGCATCTTGGAAAACTTGTATTCAGACTGCGACAGCCCCTCCCCTTTCCCTTGATCTTGTCTTGAATGTGGATGTAGTTTCTGGAGCTAACAGCAGTCTTGAGGCCAGGAAAGGGAAAAAAGAACAAGAGAATCATAAATACTGGTTCTGATGTTTTGAGCTCTGGAACCACCTGTGCAACTACCTACTTGTGAATTAACTATATGTAAGAAGAATGAACTCAAGAATTTTTCAAGTTGTTGTAAATAGCAATTCTGTGACTTGTAGCTGAAGGCAATATTTCTATGGTCCTACAGAATTTTTATAGTACATCTCGGGGCTTCAAAGGGCCAAAGTCATGTGCCATTTGGGCAACAGTTCTACGCTGCAAGGATGAAAGTTCTGTAAATCGTATTTGCTTTATTAGAATGTTAATATGACACTATATTATATAATGACATTTATAGTCAAAACTCTTTCAGTGCATCTAATCCTAAAAGATCAAAGAAGATCCTTTCTTAAAGAAGGCTTTGTTGTTGTTCAGTTGCTCAGTTGTGTCCAACTTTTTGTGACCCCATGGACGGCAGCACACCAGGCTTCCCTGTCCTTCAGTGTCTCCCAGAGTTTACTCAAACTCATGTTTACTGAATCTATGATGCCATCCAACCATCTCATCCTCTGTTGCCCCCTTCTCCTCCTGCCCTCGATCTTTCCCAGCATCAGGGTCAAAGAAGGCTTTGGACTAAAATGACTAGAACATTAATAACATTAAGTATATAGAAGAAACAGTGTTCATTGAAGCCACTTAAAAATCATAAATCTCCTTTAAGAGAATGGAGTCATCACCCAGGTAAACCACGACAGCTGCTTCCTGCCCTTTAGATGTGTCTGCTCCTACTTTACTAAAATTGTCCCTATGCTACAAATTATTTTGTTATTTTTCACTGAGGTTAGCATGACACTGTATTTCCCTGCCACTGAATATTTTCTCTGTATAACATGCTATTGTCTCTTTGTAGTTGAATTATTTAGTGCTTTCTCCAAATGTTGAATATTTAAGATGTCCTAGGGATGAGCACAGGCCTCCCTTGTGACTCAGCTAGTAAAAAATCTGCCTGCGATGTGGGAGACCTGGGTTTGATCCGTGGGTTGGGAAGATCCCCTAGAGGAGGGAAAGCCTACACACTCCAGTATTCTGGCCTGGAGAATTCCATGGACTGTATAGATCATTATGGAACCCCAGCTGGGGTCCCCTATTCAGCACTGACTGCCCCCCATGCACACACATAGCAGCTGCTCCTCCAACCACACCCCTCCTCCTGCTCCCCACCACCCACAGCCCTTGACCCTGGCCAGCCTCCCCCAACACAGGCCACCAGATGGGCTCCTGAGACCCTCTCCCCGCCAAAAGGAAGGCTGTGTGCAGCTCATTCTGCTGGGGATGGAGAGTAGGAGGGTGTACGCTAGACTTTGGACTGGCAAATAGAGGCCTGGGGTGGGGGGGTCAGTGTGTCTCAGTTTCCTCCCCAAAATCGGAATTTTTATAATATCTGAAAACTGAGGGGACCTCCCTGGTGGCTCAGGCCGTAAGAGTCCACCTGCAATACAGGAAACGTGGGTTCAACCCCTGGGTTGGGAAGATACCCTGGAGAAGGAAATGGCAACCCACTTCAATGCTCTTGCCTGGAGAATCCCTTGGACAGAGGAGCCTAGTGGGCTACAGTCCATGCAGTCACAGAGTCAGACACAACTGAGTGACTGACACACACATACATATGCACACAGGGGTGAGCACTGTTTGTGGGCCACTCATTATTTCTTCTCTTCTCACTTCTCAATTATTTCTTCGCTTCTCTGAAGAGAAGTGAGATTATTGAAACAGAATCATGAGCGTATTCAGGGCCATTCATGAACACTTCCGTTAAGGAGGCAGAAGAATGCTCCTTTTGTGCAGATCTTGATGACTCTGAGTATTATCACATTTTAAAACCTCTGATGATTTTTAATAGGAGAATGAGCTCAGATATCCTATTCTTGGCAACTGCGAATTTGTTCTTTACCTGGCCTATGTCACCTGTGCCATTGTTTTCAGCATAATCACTAAGTTACTATCTATTTGCCAAAGTAAACCAAAGATGAAAAAGGAGGGAACCCACTCATGTCCAAGTCACAAATCCAATTTGTCCAAAACTGAGACAAAGAAATGATTAGTGCCCAGAAATCACAGCCTTAGTCTGAAGCAGCTTAGCCTTAATCATCCCACCGACTCACAAAGACAGATTGTGAAGCATGAGTAATTGCTTATTGCTGCCCCGTCCAAGTTCTTACTATCACCTGGATTGGATGTCATGACGGTCACAGGAAGACAGAACCGAGGGTCCAGTACTGCAGATTGACGTGAAAGAGAGTGTGGATGGAAAGGGTCATCTCCGAACGCTGCTGACCCCTTGACAGGCTGAGCTGCTGCCAGCGAAAAGAAGGGACGTTTCTCAAGGGAGCGCCAGGGCTCCTGACAGAGTTTGTTCTGGGTGACCGGCAATGAGAAATCCTGGATTCACTTGTTAGCCTCAAGTAATCTTGATTGGTTCTCAGTGCTGTAATTTTGTTTGATCCCTTTCCATCAAAAATCTTTTTAACAGCTTTATTGAGATAAAATTCACACACCACCACATTCACCCATTTGAAGTTGTACAAGTCAGTAGTTGTTAGTGTAGCTATCAAGCTGTGCAAGAGTCACCACAATCCAATTTTAAAACATTTTCATTATCCTAAAAAGAGACCCCATACCCATCAGCAATCACTCCCCTCCCCTCTCTCCCTCCAGCCCTAGGCAACCACTAATCTACTTTCTGTCTCTTCAAAAGGCTGTCATAGGCAAATAATCCCTAGAATTTACTTTGATTTACCTCGCTTTGGCTGTTACAAGACCAAAAGGTCACGACAGCGTGATGCCCTCAAATTTTTTTAAATTATACCAACAATAATAGTCTCATTAGGTCTCCAAACGTGAGGAAAATAAAAGCACGTTTTCAGCAAATCTCCAGTGGGGTTCACTGCTAGTCTCTGTGTGAGATGCCCATGGGCTGACATTAGCCACCTCTGGCTCTAGTTGGTGACTGACCAGGCCAGGCCTGCCCCTCAGCACCGTTGTCCATGGGCCATGACTTTGGCAGAGTCCAGCGTAGGATTTCCTGGTGGAAGGGTTATGCCATCCGCCCATCATGCTTCTCAAGCTAGAAGACGGACTTTTACTGTAAACCTGGGGCAAAAGCTGCCTGAACTGAACATGACAGCAACTGTCCCGGGAGGACTTGTGTCAACTCTGAGAGGTCATGCCCCGATGTGGGGGGACACTGCAGGACTCTTCCCCAGAACATTCCTCAGATGTGTAAGGCTGAGAGAGTTACTTAGTGATGGGATAGAAAACAATGTCTCCAATACTGGGGAACAGCAAGGGAAGGAAATTTGCTCTGCAGTTACTAAACTTAATCCAAATAAACCTCTTCTTAGAAGCAGTCGAGCAGCAATACCCAGATTGTCTGTGACAACAAACACACGAGTTAATTACTGTGGCTCAGCTCTGCACAGCTGTCAGAGAACTCCTTAAGCAGTTATTCTGTGCAGGTCGCAGTGGATATTTTTATACTGTTTGTCATCCCTTGCTCTGGGTTAATCTCTCACTGCCTGACGTCTGGATTCAGTGGCATGGACAATGCTGAGTATTCATAAATCAGTCACAATACAACTGCCAGGAGAAGAGGAACAGTGCTCAGGCCTATTATCTTGACAAATCCTCAGATTTTTACTGTGATTCAAGTCAATTCCCTTGGAGACCAGGAGATTTTCTTTGACTGGGAAATGGGCCTGATCTGGGTAATGAGTCCCTGTGTCTGGGGCCCCGGCTACCTGCTGTCCTATACAAATAGCTTGGTTCTCAATCATTGTAGCTTTTGGAATGGCTTCCCGGACAAAAGAGTGCTTCTTTGTCTTTGTTGGATGTAGGCTGAAGGTCTTGGATGGAGAAAATGGGTATGAGTGGATTGTAACATCCCCGAGAGAGAGCAGGAGGGGAGGGATTTCCCAAGTTTAAAGAGAGCTTGGGAAGCAGTAAGTGGAAGTTCTCTTTCTTCCTCTTCCCTCTCTTCCAGATCTTAGATGTCTGGTGATACCCACCATCACCTGGGCCTATCCTCTACCCTCCAGGTAAAATGCAAATTCAGACTACAGGAGGAGAAGGAAGGGAAGGGAAATGAACATCTAGTTGCATCTATTCTTCACTAGGTACTAAGCTAAGGTTTTGGGGTTTCCTTGGTGGCTCAGTGGTAAAGAATCCATCTGCAAGTGTAGGAGATGCAGGAGACAGGGGTTTGATCCCTGGGTCAGGAAGATCCCCTGGAGGAGGAAATGGCAACCTACTCCAGTATTCTTGCCTGGAGAATCCCATGGACAGAGGAGCCTGGCAGGCTACAGTCTATGGGGTTGCAAAGAGTCGAACACGACTTAGGAACTAAAACAACAACAACAATCTAAGGTTTTAATATGGTATTTCATTTAACTGTCAAATGAAATCTACCAAAAGAACAACTCTAATTGCTCAAATGGGGTACTAGGGGCTCAGGTGAATTAATATCTTGCCAAGTTATGCAGAGATTAGGTGATGGAAATTTAGAAATGGCCAAGTGTGCAACTTCTACTGATTCCTGCTCACTAGAAATTGAGCTAAAATAATCCACAGTTGGTAGGAACCCTAACCCAGAAGGTTCTCATCCAAAGTGGTGTGTTTGAACTCTTTCTTAGGCCCTGATAACTCATAAGTTCTAGAGGGACAGGACATCCTCATCTTGAGAATGTGCTGGTTCCTAAGCTCTGAATACATTTCCCCATAGAATTAATAATACACATGGTGTCTGGCTTCCTAGTCCAGTGTACAAACTCTATTCTGTTTATGTAGTACTTGAAAACAGTACTAATTGTACCTCAGAAACTAACTGTAATGTAACCTAAGCATATAATGATGTTTTGGTGGAAAAATAAGTTACTTATGATCCCAGGAACACATTTCTTCTTAATGCTGTAAAACTGGGGATTATCCCAGCTCCAAACAACTGGTAGTGGTCTCTATGGCCTGGGCAAGAATTAGGACAGAGGATGTGAGGGAAGGTCAGACAAGGAGCTCAAGGAGCCCTTGGGTGGCGGTATGGGAACGAGTGGTGGTAAGGACCCCGGGTTGTGAGCGAGTTGAAGACCTGGGCTGTGTGGGCTCTTGGGTAGGGGCTGTGGCAGTGGGCTGAGGTGTTTCATGTCCATCAACCTCTGAGGTCCTCGGTCCTCCTTTCCTTCTCTGTAATATAGAACTGTCATTCTAGTCCACTTTCCTTTGTTCTCTTTAAGGCCACACTTTCCTTTTTTTCTGAGGCTCCTACATGAGCTTTTAGCTCACGACCCCCTATTCCTGGTGTGCTCTGCATCTATCTGCTCTGTATGACATAGCCAGAACAGTCTTTCTAAAAAGGCTAAGCTGAATATAGTAAAGTTGCAGGATATAAAATTAATACACAGAAATCCCTTGCATTCCTATACACTAACAATGAGAAAACAGAAAGAGAAATTAAGGAAACAATTCCATTCACCATTGCAATGAAAAGAATAAAATACTTAGGAATAAAGCTACCTAAAGAAACAAAAGACCTATATATATAGAAAACTATTAAAATACTAATGAAAGAAATCAAAGAGGACACAAATAGATGGAGAAATATACCATGTTCATGGCTTGGAAGAATCAATATCATGAAAATAAGTATATGACCCAAAGCAATCTGTAGATTCAATGCAATCCCTATCAAGCTACCAACAGTATTTTTCAGAGAACTAGAACAACTAATTTCACAATTTGTATGGAAATACAAAAAACCTTGAATAGCCAAAGCAATCTTGAGAAAGAAGAATGGAACTGGAGGAATCAACCTGTGTGACTTTAGGCTATACTACAAAGCTATAATCATCAAGACAGCATAGTACTGGCACAAAGACAGAAACATAGATCAATGGAACAAAATAGAAAGCCCAGAGATAAATCCACACACCTGTAGACCCCTTATCTTTGACAAAGGAGGCAAGAATATACAATGGAGAAAAGACAATCTCTTTAACAAGTGGTGCTGGGAAAACTGGTCAACCACTTGTAAAAGAATGAAACTAGAACACTTTCTAACACCATACAAAAAATAAACTCAAAATGGATTAAAGATCTAAACATAAGACCAGAAACTATAAAACTCCTAGAGGAAAACATAGGCAAAACACTTTCAGACATAAATCATAGCAGGATCCTCTATGACCCTCCTCCCAGAGTAATGGAAGACACGTGTACCCCAATGTTCATCACAGCACTGTTTATAATAGCCAGGACAGGGAAGCAACCTAGATATTCACTGGCAGATGAATGGATAAGAAAGCTGTGGTACATGTACATAATGGAATATTACTCAGCGATTAACATGAATGCATTTGAATCAGTTCTAATGAGGTGGATGAAACTGGAGCCTATTATACAGAGTGAAGTAGGTCAGAAAGAAAAACACCAATACAGTATATTAATGCATATATATGGCATTTAGAAAGATGGTAACGATGATCCTGTATGTGAGACAGCAAAAGAGACACAGATGTAAAAAACAGACTTCTGGACTCTGTGGGAGAAGGCGAGGGTGGGATGATTTGAGAGAATAGCATTGAAACATGTATATTATCATATGTGAAACAGATCACCAGTCCAGGTTTGATGCATGAGACAGGGTGCTCAGGGCTGGTGCACTGGGATGACCCTGAGCGATAGGATGGGGAGGGAGGTGGGAGTGGGGTTCAGGATGGGGAACACATGTACACCCATGGCTGATTCATGTGAATGTATGGTAAAAACCACCACGATATTGGAAAGTAATTAGCCTCCAATTAAAAAAAACACACACAATAAAAAGGAATGTTAGTAGGATCTAGCTCTCTACTACAGAGGCTAAGAATAAGGTTCTAAACCTGATGACTGCTAACCAGAAAACCACCTTTAGTTCTGTCATCACATGCTTTAGTGTTTCCATGTAAACTGCTGACTAAGGAGAAAGAGCCATTTAAACCACTAGCTATCTGTTAATCCATAAATCATCCAATGAACACATACGCATTCTGGCCAAAAATGAGCAGCTAACGTGTCAGGGGACTTACTGTAATTTCTTTGCAAGACCCTCATTTGATCAGTATGTGACTGAACTGACAGTTAATTTTGTGTCTGTATTTTTCACTTATCCACACATCAGAAAACAGACTAATGAGCAATAACATGATCAAAAGCACAATAAAACAGAAGAGAAATAAAGCCCTCAATTAACCACCCATGACTAAAATTCTTCATATTTAACTGTAAAGCATATTATCCCTGTTCCTGATATTGAATCTGATAAAGTATCTGAAGCAGGACTAGTAATAGAATAGTTACTCGGGAAATATAACTGGTTAATAATAAATGGAGGACAGAAAAACATAAACAATAGGAAAGAATAAATGAAAGCCTGGTTCTTTACGGAGACCTTTATTTTCATTGAAAAGTATTTCTTCCCTCTGAACTCAAGAAGTGCTAAGGATGCAAACCATTCTAATTAAAACTGTCACCTTATTTGAATGTCTTTGACATGAAACTTTTCATTTGTATCTTTTGATGTCTTGTGACTATACCCCAATTTTTCACCCTAGCCCTTTTTGTCTCATCTCTTCTTTTCAGTTGTTTTATTAACCTTCTGGTTATAAAAGTAATGCATGCTCAGTTCCAAAAAAAAAAAAAAAAAATCACAAAATATGAACAGTTACGAACAGAAAATAAAGGTCAATGTTAATCCCATAAAATAAAATAAAAAGACTAAGCTAATTGTGGTTAAGATTCTTCAGTGCCTCCCGCCAACCGACACCCCTACCCTCCAGCCTAGAGATTAGAGCCCTCCTTCCACCAATGACAAGCAAGATACTGGTAGACCTACCCAACCCCCTCAACTCCCTGACCTATTTCTTCACTGTCATCTCTCAACACTCAAGCCTCCCAGTTTGAATGACTGTGCTGTGCTTAGTCGCTCAGTTGTGTCCGACTCTTTGCAACCCCATGGACTGTAGCCGGCCAGGCTCCTCTGTCCATGGGATTCTCCAGGCAACAATTCTGGAATGAGTTGCCATGCCCACTTCTTTACCGTCTGAGCCACCAGGGAAGCCCCAGTTTGAGTGACAGTAGCCTTGAATTGCTTCAGTTCCCAGCATGCTTTGTGTTCTCGCGTGCTTCAGAACGTTTGCTCACGCTGGTCCCTCTGCCTGAAACGCTTTTAGTCTTTCTTCTGTTATTTCGTGAACGTCCTCTCAGACACCTCACGATCACCCCTGAAACTCTGCTTGACCCCCAGGTGGGGATGTGTGCCCCCTCGGTGCTCCTCTGTGTCCACCCTGCCTCTCATATTTCAATATGATACTGAAGCCACGGGTCTGCGTGCCTTTCCCAGTTCCGGGTAATTGTCCACTCCTGCCACTCGTTCACTATACATCCCCCAGCACCTGACACCGGGTCCTGGAAGGAATTCAACACATACGTGTTGAGTTGAACCGAGGATGGCTCCCTAAATCTGCCTGAGAGTGGGCGCTCCCCTGGACCCAGACTCTTGTGCCCCTAGCTGCTGAGTGTCGTCTTCCATGGCTCACAGTCGAGTCCCTCCCTGAGAACTGCTCTCACCCAGATGGAGTAGCCCAAAGTTACTACCAAATTAACAAAGTAGTAGCAATGGCACCCCACTCCAGTACTCTTGCCTGGAAAATCCCATGGACAGAGGAGCCTGGTAGGTTGCGGTCCATGGGTTCGCTAAGAGGCGGACACGACTGAGCGACTTCACTTTCACTTTTCACTTTCATGCATTGGAGAAGGAAATGGCAATCCACTCCAGTGTTCTTGCCTGGAGAACCCCAGGGACGGGGGAGCCTGGTGGGTTGCCATCTGTGGGGTCGCACAGAGTCGGCCACGACTGAAGCGACTTAGCAGCAGCAGCAGCCCAAAGTAGCCGTGCCCAAAGTTACTACCCTTCCCCACAGACAGGCAACAGCCAGTGGCTGATCCGTGTCAGGGAACAGCTGGTGCCTTGCCTCTGAAGGGCCATACCAACTTCAGAACCCTCGGGGGCTTGGCTGAAGCGTCCGCTTTGAGCCTCAAAGCGGCTGCCTCTCCCTCGCCCCGCCCTGCCTGCTCCCTCCCTCCCAGGTGTGGTTCTGGAGGAGGAGGGCTCCAGCTCACAAATCTCCATTTCAGAGTCTGTTCCTGGGAGGGCCCATCCACTACAGGCCTATTGCTTCCAACCAAGTCTTTACCTGTTGCCCCTTAAAGCATTTTCCTGCTTTCCCCTTACTATCTGACACTGGAAACGAGTGGTCTCTCCTGAGGAGTTTTTATTGTTTGGAACAGTGGAGAAACACAAAGGACATAAAAAGACTCCTTCATTTCTTCCTGGAAACCTTCCTTTTTTGCCTCCCACCCCCATTTCCTTTATTTAGCAAAGCAGACCTGATGGGAAAGACTTCAGTGCACAAAGGTGCTAATGATGGTGAATCTTTTTGTTGTTGTTTTAAAAATATTTTCATTGGAGGATAATTGCTTTACAGTGTTATATTAGTTTCTGCCATAGGTATACATATGTCCCCTCCCTCTCGAACCTCCCTCCCACCCCACCCCCCACCCCATGGTGAATCTTATAGTATAGTATCAAGTTATAGTAAACACAGAACTCAGTAAAGCAAACATTTCAGAAGAAAACTGCAGTCATTGGCTGTCCTGGGTGTTTTACTGCAGGAGCTGAGGTTGAGATGAGAGTCAAGGAAGAGTTCTTAGGGGTCGGGGGCAGGAAGAAGAGAAAGAGGAGGAAGAGGAGCATCCCTATTCCAGGCCTATGATAAAGGGAATGAAAATCAAGCATCATGAATATTATCAAAATGGAAGGTTAAGTAAGATGCTGTTATTACCTTAATGCTGCTTCTTTTCCTATGCTTTTTCCCCTTTTCCAGTTGAAACAGATAGCTTTCGGAATTGCTGCGGCTGATTTTCACTTGGTTTCTTTGGCTTTTCTCTGAACTGAGTTGGGATTCACTCTCCACCCTTGAGAGTATGGGTGGAAGGGTGAGGCCGGGTGAGGCCCCTTCTTGGGGCTGCACCTCTGTCAGCTGCAGCAGGGCTTGCTGATGCTGCTCCATTATCTGGGAGAGCCGGGAATCTGGAGAAGCCTTAGCAGGTTGTTCCTCAGAGGAAGAATGAAATTTCCTTAAAGGAAAAACAAAAAAAGCACAAATCTGTTAAAATGTAGATACATAAGACTTAGCATAAAAGTCTTCATGAACCATTGATTTACTGTATCTACCACTCCCAAAGAACCCACCGCCGATGCAGGAGACACAAGAGACGCAGGTTCCATCCTTGGATTGGGAAGATCCCCTGGAGGAGGAAATGGCACCCCACTCCAGTATTCTTGCTTGGAGAACCCCATGGACAGAGGAGCCTGGTGGGCTACAGTCCACGGGGTTGCAAAGAGTTGGACTTGACTGAAGTGACTTAACATGCGTGACAATCAAATTAATGTCCTTTAATCTTTTCATAATCATATTATTATCCATCATATCTGATTTTTTCCTTTAGGATATTCTAGCTCTTACTTAGAACTTTCATTTACTGCATTCAGAATAGAAAAAACACCATTCTGAAAAACCAAAGGCCTTTCCACCACAAAATACCTGAATATGGTGGATTAAATTAAACAAATATCCTTTTGATTATATAAATGAATTTGTAAGAGAGATGGGGAATCTTCAGAGACCACAAACTACACAGGAACTAAAACTAAAGCAGATTTTGGATGAGCTGAAGCTATAGGTTTTTTTGAGGGAATTTTGAACCTAAGTGCTTGCATTTTACCATTTAACACTGGTATTAGATATGTCAGACCTTGGCCTTGTGTGGGGCAGGGAATCAGAAGTGAGATACCTACACTAAGGCTCTCACCCTTGAAGATCCCATTCTCCAGGGGATCTTTCCAACCAAGGGATCGAACCCAGAATCTCCTGCATTGCAGGCAGATTCTTTACTATCTGAGCCACCAGGGAAGCCCTGAAGAGATACAGCCTCAATAAAAAGGCAGATTAGTAAAAAACTCATTCACCAGCCTTGAGAAACAACAGAGCGACACTGTCTTTGTCTAGGCTCTGAACTAGAAAAAAAAAAAAAATTCCCTGGGAATTTGGGGCAATATTTGGGATTCAAATTTACCTTACCTACATAATCATGGAACTCCAATACCAAAAAATTAACATAAAAATGATACTGGAGGAAGGATACCTCTGTAGGTGGCAGAAGCAGATACAAAAGTTATCTGGAAACATGCAAATCAAAATGACAATGAGCAACTACCTTACATCAGTCAGAAAGGCCATCATTAAAAAATCTACAAATAAGAAATGCTGGAGATGGTATGGAGAAAAGGGAAGCCTCCTACATTGTTGGTGGGAAAGTACATTGGTACAGCCACTATGGAGAACAATACAGAGATTGCTCAAAAAACTCAATATAAAGTTGCCATATGACACAGCAATCCCGCTCCTGGGCATATCTCCAGACAAAAGTATAATTTGAAAAGATACTATGCATCCCTATGTTTATAGAAGCAGTATTTACAGTAGCCAAGACATGGAAACAACGTAAATGCCCATCAACAGATGAACGGATAAAGACGATGTGGTACATATACACAATGGAATATTATTCAGCCATAGAAAAGAATGGAATAATGTCATTTGCAGCTACATGGATGGACCTGGAGACTATCGTACTAAATGAAGTAAGTCAGAAAGAGATAGACAAATACCATATCACTTAATATGTGGAATCTAAAATATGACACAAATGCACTTATCTATGAAACAGGAACAGACTCACAGACATAGAGAACAGACTTGTGGTTGCCAAGGGGTCGGGGGAGGCTTGGATTGGGAGCTGGGGACTAGCAGATGCAAACTATACATGTAAGTTGTACTCAGTCATGTCTGACTCTCTGCAACCCCATGAACTGTAGCCTGCCAGGCTCCTCTGTCCATAGCATTCTCTAGCAAGAATGCTGGAGAGGGTTGCCATTTCCTTCTCCAGGGGATCTTCCCAACACAGGGATTGAACCCTGGTCTCCTGTATTCCAGGCAGATTCTTTACCACCTAAGCCACTAGGGAAGGCCCAAACTATTGTATACAGAATGTATAAACAACATTGTATATCATAGGTAACTATATTCAGTATCCTGTAATAAATTACAGTGGAAAAGAGTATGAAATAAAAGTTCTCTGGAAAGATACATCCCCACCCAAACCTGCCTAGGTGTCTACAGATGAGGTGGCTACACATAAGTTAACAATCCAAAATTTTAGAACATGTGAGGAAATAACCTACCAAATAAGAGTCCAGACACACGTGCACACTCACACACAAAACAGCAGTAGATTTCTAAGAATCTAGGATAACTGAATATTAGAAAGCATTTGTACGGAAGTGTGTATAATGATTAAAGACATGAAGTAAGAAAGAAAAACTCTGAGAAATATATTCTGAAAAAGGAACAGGAAGGTTTTAATCAGAACCATACAGAAATTCTAGACATGAAAAGCACCATCACTGAAATTTAGAACTCAGTGGACACATTAAACACCATATTGGACACAGTCAGAGACTCATAAACAGGAAATTTCTCAGAAAGAAGCACAGAGAGATATGAGATGGGAAATAAGAAACAGTTAAAAAGACATGGAGTCTAGAATAAGAGGATCAAATATATATCTATTGTGTGTTGCTGAAGGGAAAATAGAGCAAATTTGGGAGACATAGTATTCAAAGGGAAAATGTGTGATGATTTTCCAGAATTTATGAAAAAGATGAACCTTCAGATTTAGGAAGCCAGAAAAGTCACAAGCAAGATTATAAAATGCAAACTAAATACGTCATGGTGAAGCTTGAAAACACAAAAAAACAAAGGAGAGACCTCAAAACCAACAAGAGAATAAAAGACAAAAAGAATGATAATTACATTGATAAAAGTCTTTTCAAAGAAATACAGAAGCCAGGAAATAGAAAAGCAGTGTTTTCAAAGAGTTTAATTCTTTACCAAGTTAAACAGTAATTTAAGAGAATAAAGTAAACGAATTTCAGGTAAGTTTACCAGTGAAATGTACTTGCTGAAAGAACTTCTAAAGGATCTACTTGAGGAAGGAAGAGTGAAATGGAAGAAAGATGGAAAGCAAAGACATTAATAAACAATCAGTTAAATCTAAAACAGCATGGACTCTATCCAGCAATAATAAAATAGCAATTAGGAGATATAAGATGCTGAATGAAAAGAATATGTATGACACAAGGGGTGACTGGATTAGAACAATCCAATGATTTTGAATGTGTCTGCAGGATAACAGAAATACTAATTTAACACTAGTCTAGTTAAGTATGTAAGTTTAAAAAAAGAGAATAGAAAGAAAATATGCATTTCCAAATCAGTAGAGGGGAAAGGTAACAAAGTTCTATCAGTTCAACAGGTAAATTTTTTTAAAAAGATATTAGAAAAAGGGTGGTTAGGACAAATTAAGATAGTGGAAATAAACTTAAGATTTGAGTATCACAAAAAATGTAAGTAGTCTAAAGTTTAAAACGCATGTACACCTGTGGTGGATTCATGTCAATCTATGCCAAAACCAATACAGAATTGTAAAGTAAAAATTAAAAATAAATAAATAAATTCAAAAGCAAAAAAAAAAAAAAAAAATCTGCCCACAAACAACAACAAAAGAAAGGCCAAACAAAAAAACACATGTGAACTAAATAGATTTACTGAAAAATTCTATGTAACTTTCAAGTAACAGTTCCAATTGTGTATACCAGAGGATGTGAAATGAGGGAATTATTCTAAGGCTGGTATAATCTTGGTATAATTGATAACACATCCAGACAAGGCCAGTGACAGATTGGAGAATTTTAAGCCAGTCTCACTTCCTACATGTGAATGTTAAATCATAAATAACATTAACAAATCAAATCAAGCAGTTTATTAAAATAGTATGACAAGTAGGGATTGTCCTAGGAGTAAAAGGTTGGTGGAATGTTAGAAAATCTGTTAATACATTTAGCCACATTAAAGAATTAAAGGAGAAAAATTTTCAATTGATGCAGAAAAAGTATTTGATAACATTAAGCATCTATTTATGATAGATCTTTGCAAACAAAAAATAGAAATAGGAGTACGTTTCCTCTATATCTCCCTAAGTACTAAAAATTAAATATTAAAAAAAAATTAAATATTTTTAATGGCAAAATGTTAGAAGCACTCCCTCTAAAGTCAGGAAAAAAAAAAAAAGACAACAATGCCTACTATCTATCTATCACTATCTCTTCTAGGAAGTGAATTCTAAATCTTGTTAAATGTACATTCCACACCTCCAAGTGGAGCACTGAAATGTCTTCTGATTAATTCATACGTGTTAAAATTGTGTCTCTACTTTGAAAATAAGCTCCTTGAGGGTTCCTATGCATCATACTACTTTTGTATCTTCTGTAACAGTTTAGTCCTATATTCAGTTGTATCAGGCGTGTAATAAATACATTTGATTGAATGACATCAAGAAATCCCCCTTGATTTTAAAAATAACTTCATTTTTCTAATTACAGAAGTAATACATATACATTGTAGGGAATTTGGACAGCTCAGAATATATAAAGAAGAAATTAAAAATAATCCCAAACTTTTTTGCCAGAGGTAAACATTACTGATGTTTTGGTGCATTTTCCATCTTCTGTGTACGTTTTAACACGTAGGTGAAGCTCATACTCTTTTAGGTAAAATTTTGTACCTCACTATTTTCTCTCTATAAGGACTTCCCAGGTGACTCAGTGGTAAAGAATCCACCTGGCAATGCAGGAGATAAAGGGTTTGATCCCTGAGTGGGGAAGATCCCCTGGAGGAGGAAATGGCTGCCCACTCCAGTATTCTTGCCTGGGGAATCCCATGAACAGAGGAGCCTGGCGGGCTACAGTCCATGGGGGTCGCCAAGAGTCAGACATGACTTAGCAGCTAAACAACAATAACAACATTTTCTCCCTATAGAAGCATAATTTTAAAGGGTGTGTTGTTTTTCAGTCATCAAGTCGTGTCTGACTCTTTGCAACCCCATGCGAGGCTCCTCTGTGCATGGGATTCTCCAGGCAAGAGTACTGGAGTGGATAGCTATTCCCTTCCCCAGAGAATAATGAAGGTGAAATCTTTACAGTCTGAGCTACCAAGGAAGCCCATTTAAGTAATTCCATATTTAATATTATAATTTACTTAAACATTTCTTTATTCAATTATTGTCATTTCTGTAAATGGTGATATTTTTGCACATACATAATTTTTTCTGCATTTTGGATTATTTTCTTAAGATTGACCACTACAGGGTTGGAGATAATTTGTTTCCTCCAAATATTACTTGCAGTTCTCAAGATATACTGTATCTTTTTTTTTTAAACTATATTGATAGGTTCCCTCTGTCCTTCTCCCCACTAGTCTCTGGTTTAACTACAGTGGAAAAGCTAGAGACAGGGAAGAAGAAAAGAAATACATGAAAAGTGGACTATTTTAGGTAGAAAGCCAGAGCCAAGGACACCGTTAGGTGAATTTCTCCTCTTGCCTGAGCACTGTCATGAACCCACCCCTCTGTCCAGCATCCCATCCTCCCTCTTCTAGCCTCTCATTTCTCCAGAAAACCACCTGAGAACAGGGAATTCTTACCATAATATTTCTAAGTTCTTATACTTTGTTTCTGTATAATCCAATTTGGGTTGCTTCTTCTTTTCGGTTGATGCTTGCATGTTTATGTTAGAAACGGACTGAGAGCCTTTCTGGCTACGGGATGCGTGTTTCTTGGTAAGTTCATGAAGGTAGTTCAAGTGCATATCAGATTGAGTGTCGGTGTGTAGCTGCTGGTAGGAAAACCTTTTCTCTTCTTGGTCGTTGTGTCCTCTTTCTCTATTAGTGTTCATCACTGGGTAATATCCGGCAGGATTTTTATATAATACTTTGTCAGAAACCTGGTGTGGTGGAGCAAATTGATTGGAGGTTACTTTGGGATCCTGGCTTCTCAGTACACTTGAGTATTGTAAATCATCGTTTGTGGCATTCATAATCATAACTGTGTCCTGTGTTACTTCAGTATCAATAGGCTTATTTGGGTTTTGCTGATGTCTGGGAGTGTTATTCTGGTTTCCTTGACTGACAACCAGCCCTTCAGTCACCAAAGACTTCGGGCCATGCTGGTGTTTATGCTGTTTTCGAATCTTGTGCTTGGCTGGTCTTCTGGAAGGTTGCTGGCCATTGGTTGTTTCCGAGGATTGATCTCTGGGCCCATTGCTTGACTTTTCATGTTCATATTGAGACCAGTGTTCCTGGTAATCCTAAAAAGATATTTTTTGTTAATGTAAAGTTGAAAGACTGAATTTAAAGTTAAAAGACAAAAATTTTAGTGTTTCTCAAACTGGGAGTTTTGAGACTTCTAGGAAGGTGATCATGGGATTGAAAGGAGATAAAGAACACAGGGGGCTTTCCTCATTTCAAGCAACGAGAGGGTGATTAGCTGAGTGCTTCCTCTTGGCAATTTCTGATTATGAATTTTCTAGAAAAAATAGCTTAGAAGGGGCATTATATTAAGGGCAAGTAGTTGACTTAAAATGTTGTAAAATGAAGTATTACCACATAGGGGGAGAAAGCAGCTTTTTCCCTAAAGAGCTGCAGAGGAAGTGCAAATCAGCATCAAAATACGCACATTTGTCTTAACTAAGATAAATATTAAAAATCTTAACCAGAAAGAACATCAACGATTTGCTTTACCTACTAAATACAAGTTTAGTATGAAATACAATTCACATTATCAGATCTTAGTCATATAGGTCAGAGGCCAGAAATGACCTCTTCAGCAGATGAAACAAATTAGATTTTATTCAGAGGATTATAAAAGAGTCTGCATGGTGATGGGACATCTGTGAAACCACAAGGGTTGTTTTGCTTCTGTTCCTTAATATAGCCTGTACTTAGGCAATCAAACATCTGGGGGAAATATTTCAATTTCAGAGCAGTCTTTATGCTTTCCAAAGTCTTGTAACAACACAATGTACTCCTGGTATAATAGATACACTATGTAACTATATTGCACTAAGCCATTTAGACATATTTCCCAAGGAATAAAGCACTCATTACTTTGTGAAAAACTAGCTGAGTTAAGAGGCCTTTGGAAAGAATGATTATATGCTTACTGAAAACAGTCAGAGGACCATATGCCTCCATGTGCTGTGTAACTGCAACATATTTCTTCCTATCTGAACACACATATAAAAAGCCTCTGTGGCCTGTATCTATGCAAGGTTAATTGAAAAAGCGCAAGTTACACATATCATTCAAGAAAAAAAAAACCTTGAAATGAATAAATCATGTTTTTGCTCAAATTGTTTGTTTTAGGGATATTTCACTTTTTTGATATAATTGCCAAGACTCCTGTATAATATACTACTACTGTATATAATACTACTCTTGTATAATATCATTTCATGCCATTCTATTTCTCATGATATCTCATTATAAAAAGGTTGAGATTATTAAATTTAAAATAGTAATATACAATATTACTTCTTATATCAGATTTTCATATAAGAATGACTTATAATTTGAAATTTAGAGTAAGTTCTCCTTAGATTTTGAACTTTCTGGAAGATTGGCCAGGTTCTGATTAGCTCCTTAAAGTTTTTACCTGCAGTATCCAAAAAAGAAAAACTTCCTTCTCTGTATTTCAATTGAAAGGGTCCTTCCTTCCATGCAGTATACTGAGCTGCATGGACAAAATGTGGGCAAGAAGGCTTTGCCAGTACACAGCCTAAGAACATCCTTGCTTGTAATGCATCCAGAAGAAAGTTATGAACATACCTTACAGGTGTGTTCATGAAACACAGTGGCCTTTTTATGGCTGTCGTCACTGTTCTGAAGGTCAAAAAAGATCCACTTTTGCTATGATCTATAGATATTTACTCGGAGAAGGCGATGGCACCCCACTCCAGCACTCTTGCCTGGAAAATCCCATGGATGGAGGAGCCTGGTAGGCTACAGTCCATGAGGTCGCTAAGAGTCGGACATGACTGAGTGACTTCACTTTCACTTTTCACTTTCATGCATTGGAGAAGGAAATGGCAACCCACTCCAGTGTTCCTGCCTGGAGAATCCCGTCCTGGTGGGCTGCCGTCTATGGGGTCGCACAGAGTCAGACACAACTGAAGCAACTTAGCAGCAGCAGCATAGATATTTACTGATGCTGATGTTATTCTTTTCAGTATTTGTTTAGCCTTTTTTGTTGACTTTTAATGTTGTGTCAATTTCTGCTGTACAGCAAAATGACTCATATACATATATACATTTTTTAAATATCCTTTTCCATTTTGGTTTATCACAAGAATATAGTTACCTGTACTATATAGTGTAACACCTATATGTAGTCCATCCTATATATAATAGTTTGCATCTGCTAATCCCAAATTCCCAAGCCATTCCTCCTCCACTCCCCTTCCCTCTTGGCAACTACAAGTCTATTCTATGTTTGTGAGTCTGTTTCTGTTTCATAGATAAGTTCATTTGTGACATATTTTAAATTCCACATGTGAGTGGTATCAGATGGTATCTGTCTTCCTGCCTGACTTCACTTAGTGTGCTAATCTCTAGGTCCATCCATGTTTGTTCAGCTTTTTAACTGCTGGAAAAATAAGTGACCAGGAGTTCTTTTTCTGCTACCATCTGGCTGTACTTGGTCCAGATTTCTCTCTCATTTCCACCAATGAGAAATGACCTGAAGTCATTCCACCAATAAGTATCAGACCTGAAGTCTTGGCTTACCACTTGGTCTTAATCATGTTATACCTTTTCTGCTGACAATTCAGACGACAATAGTGCTCTTCACAGGGTGCTTTATCAACAAGGCCAAGGACTCCTCATTTTGTGAGAAACTTCAATTGTCTCAAGTGTTAAATCTGCTATTCACGTAAATGTGAGTGCCCAGGGATGGCATTTCAATCTCCGGAAAGAAGGACATTTATGGGCTGGATGTGATTTGTCTCACCTTCCGAGCAGCCTACTTGAAATCTGAGGTTTACTAAAGATGTATTACCTACAATTGAGGCATCAGGTGTCACTCTTTAGGGCAAGACCTGAGTTCCCTGAAGTTAATATACAAAGCCATTCTCAGGCTATTTAATCTCCATCAGCACTGAAATCCTCTATTGCATCCCCCTCTCCCTGGGATTCTTTTGTCATCAACACTTACAATCAGTCCAGACTACATGCACTCAGAATAACTGCTTAATGGCAGTAGGTTTTCCAGCACACACAGAGCAGAGTCCTGTGGCTGGAGCATTAGCACCAGAGTCTCCTGATGCCTAATGCTAGGATGGTAGTTTCTTAGTAAGATGTGTACTCAGTTTTTAATGCTCCTCCGTATTGTCCCATCCAAGGGAAGTTTGCCCCCAACCCTGAGAAGGGCAGCAGCTGACTGTCTCTTTCATGACTTTCCTGTTTACATGACATAAGCAGAGGGGAGAATGCACGCTTTGATCTCAGCAAAAGCAAAATGTTCATCTGCTTTAAAACAAAAGCCATTCTTATTCTCAACCACCCTGATCAACTCTAGAGTCCTGAGGGTTGTGCCTGGACTCCAAGATTAGCTCTGAAGTTTGTGTTGTCTTTTTTATTATTTTATTTTTAATTGGAGGATAATTGCTTTACAATGTCGTGTTGGTGTCTGCTGTACAACATTGCAAATCAATCATAACTATACATATGTATGTCGCCCCCGTCCCACCCACCCCTCATCCTGCCCCTCTCGGTCATCACAGAGCACCAGGCTGGGCTCCCTGTGCTCTGTAGTGGCTTCCCACTAGCTATCTATTTTACACAGGGTAGTCTGTAAATGTCAGTGCTACTTTCTCAATTTGTTCCACCCTCTCCTTCCCCCACTGTGGCCACAGGTCTATTCTCTACATCTGTTCTCCAATTGTGCTCTTTCTTAACAACAGAACACACATTCTTTGAATCTGGGTTATACATTCCATCCAACAATATGAATAAAATTTAGGGAAGACATTAACTGGCTCTAATTATTTGTGTCTGGATGAATAAATGCATCATAGTTCTGTTGAAAGCACTGGAGGCAAAACCCAATGAATAGCTCTTTGGAAAGGTGGAAAGATAACTTAGGATGGGATTGCGAGAACTTTGACATTAATAAGTCAAAGATGCTACATATCTTTCACACTATCATTTCTTATCTAGAGAGGCAAGAGTTATTTTATTTTAGAGAGAAGAAGGAAAACATCCTATTTCATCCTTTTGAAGACTTCTTTAACCGGGGAACGTTCATCTTTTCCTTTTGACCACGTGCTTCTCTCCTGGGAAGGATCTTCGGCAGGTGAAAGTGTCCCCTCTTACACTGGCCCCCGGGGCTCCGACTCTTAGCTAAGTATTCTGTACACTTCTGAGTACACAATAGAAATGGGATCTGGAAAAGATTCACAGGAGACCACAAAACAATTCAGGATGATAGGACCTCATGGACAGGTAAAGGATGATGGATTACTCGAGATAAAGATGCCAAGCATGGGTAAGGCCTTACACAGAAAATAATGAGAATGACCATCAGTTCTTGGTATTTTTAAAGTGAAAATACACAGTCTTAAATGGCCTTAGGGACCTTGTTTCCAGCATACCACCTTTCTTTTTCTGGTCCTATATCTCTAGTTTCTTATCCTTTCTGGCATGTGAAAGTGTTAGTCATTCAGTCGCGTCCAGCTCTTTTGAACCCCACAGACAATAGCCTGCCAGGCTCCTCTGTCTATGGAATTCTCCAGGCAAGAATACTGGAGTCAGTAGCCATTCCCTTCTTCAGGGGATCTACCTGACCCAGGAATCAAACCCAGGTCTCCTGAATTGTGGGCATATTCTTTACCATCTGGTAAAGACCTGGTAAAGCCACCATGGAAGCAAGCAAGTAAATGTTTCAGTTCAGTTCAGTTGCTCAGTCGTGTCCGACTCTTTGCGAGCCCATGAATCGCAGCACGCCAGGCCTCCCTGTCCATCACCAACTCCTGGATTTCACTCAGACTCACGTCCATCAAGTCCGTGATGCCATCCAGCCATCTCATCCTCTGTCGTCCCCTTCTCTTCCTGCCCCCAATACCTCCCAGCATCAGAGTCTTTTCCAATGAGTCAACTCTTTGCATGAGGTGGCCAAAGTACTGGAGTTTCAGCTTTAGCATCATTCCTTCCAAAGAAATCCCAGGGCTGATCTCCTTCAGAATGGACTGGTTGGATCTCCTTGCAGTCCAAGGGACTCTCAAGAGTCTTCTCCAACACCACAGTTCAAAAGCATCAATTCTTTGGCACTCTGCCTTCTTCACAGTCCAACTCTCACATCCATACATGACCACAGGAAAAACCATAGCCTTGACTAGACGGACCTTAGCCTCCAAAGTAATGTCTCTGCTTTTGAATATACTATCTAGGTTGGTCATAACTTTTCTTCCAAGGAGTAAGCGTCTTTTAATTTCATGGCTGCAGTCGCCATCTGCAGTGATTTTGGAACCCCCCAAAATAAAGTCTGACACTGTTTCCACTGTTTCCCCATCTATTTCCCATGAAGGGATGGGACCAGATGCCATGATCTTCGTTTTCTGAATGTTGAGCTTTAAGCCAACTTTTTTGCTCTCCTCTTTCACTTTCATCAAGAGGCTTTTTAGTTCCTCTTCAGTTTCTGCCATAAGGGTGTTGTCATCTGCGTATCTGAGGTTATTGATATTTCTCCTGGCAATCTTGATTCCAGCTTGTGTTTCTTCCAGTCCAGTCTTTCTCATGATGTACTCTGCATAGAAGTTAAATAAGCAGGGTGACAATATACAGCCTTGACGTACACCTTTTCCTATTTGGAACCAGTCTGTTTCCATGCCCAGTTCTAACTGTTGCTTCCTGATCTGCATACAGATTTCTCAAGAGGCAGGTCAGGTGGTCTGGTATTCCCATCTCTTTCAGAATTTTCCACAGTTTATTGTGATCCACACAGTCAAAGGTTTTGGCATAGTCAATAAAGCAGAAATAGATGTTTTTCTGGAACTCTCTTGCTTTTTCCATGATCCAGCGGATGTTGGCAATTTGCTCTCTGGTTCCTCTGCCTTTTCTAAAACCAGCTTGAACATCAGGGAGTTCACGGTTCACGTATTGCTGAAGCCTGGCTTGGAGAATTTTGAGCATTACTTTACTAGCATGTGAGATGAGTGCAAATGTGCGGTAGTTTGAGCATTCTTTGGCATTGCCTTTCTTTGGGATTGGAATGAAAACTGACCTTTTCCAGTCCTGTGGCCACTGCTGAGTTTTCCAAAAACTTGCTGGCATATTGAGTGCAGCACTTTTCACAGCATCATCTTTCAGAATTTGAAAGAGCTCAACTGGAATTCCATCACCTCCACTAGCTTTGTTTGTAGTGATGCTTTCTAAGGCCCACTTGACTTCACATTCCAGGATGTCTGGCTCTAGATGAGTGATCACACCATCATGATTATCTGGGTCATGAAGATCTTTTTTGTACAGTTCTTCTGTGTATTCTTGCCACCTCTTCTTAATACCTTCTGCTTCTGTTAGGTCCATACCATTTCGTCCTTTATCGAGCCCATCTTTGCATGAAACCCAAGACGGGCGGGTCATGGTGGAGAGGTCTGACAGAATATGGTCCACTGGAGAAGGGAATGGCAAAGCACTTCAGTATTCTTGCCTTGAGAACCCCATGAACAGTATGAAAAGGCAAAATGATAGGATACTGAAAGAGGAACTCCCCAGGTCAGTAGGTGCCCGGTATGCTACTGGAGATCAGTGGAGAAATAACTCCAGAAAGAATGAAGGGATGGAGCCAAAGCAAAAACAATACACAGCTGTGGATGTGACTGGTGATAGAAGCAAGGTCCGATTTTGTAAAGAGCAATATTGCATAGGAACCTGGAATGTCAGGTCCATGAATCAAGGCAAATTGGAAGTGGTCAAATAAGAGATGGCAAGAGTGAATGTCGACATTCTAGGAATCAGCGAACTAAAATGGACTGGAATGGGTGAATTTAACTCAGATGACCATTATATCTACTACTGCGGGCAGGAATCCCTCAGAAGAAATGGAGTAGCCATCATGATCAACAAAAGAGTCCGAAATGCAGTACTTGGATGCAATCTCAAAAATGACAGAATGATCTCTGTTCGTCTCCAAGGCAAACCATTCAATATCACAGTTATCCAAGTCTATGCCCCAACCAGTAATGCTGAAGAAGCTAAAGTTGGAACGATTTTATGAAGACCTACAAGACCTTTTAGAACTAACACCCAAAAAAGATGTCCTTTTCATTATAGGGGACTGGAATGCAAAAGTAGGAAGTCAAGAAACACCTGGAGTAACAGGCAACTTTGGCCTTGGAATGCGGAATGAAGCAGGGCAAAGACTAATAGAGTTTTGCCAAGAAAACGCACTGGTCATAGCAAACACCTTCTTCCAACAACACAGGAGAAGACTCTACACATGGACATCACCAGGTGGTCAACACCGAAATCAGATTGATTATATTCTTTGCAGCCAAAGATGGAGAAGCTCTGTACAGTCAACAAAAACAAGACCAGGAGCTGACTGTGGTTCAGATCATGAACTCCTTATTGCCAAATTCAGACTCAAATTGAAGAAAGTAGGGAAAACTGCTAGACCATTCAGGTATGACCTAAATCAAATCCCTTATGATTATACAGTATAAGTGAGAAATAGATTTAAGGGCCTAGATCTGATAGATAGAGTGCCTGATGAACTATGGAATGAGGTTCGTGACATTGTACAGGAGACAGGGATCAAGACCATCCCCATGGAAAAGAAATGCAAAAAAGCAAAATGGCTGTCTGGGGAGGACTTACAAATAGCTGTGAAAAGAAGAGAAGTGAAAAGCAAAGGAGAAAAGGAAAGATATAAGCATCTGAATGCGGAGTTCCAGAGAATAGCAAGAAGAGATAAGAAAGCCTTCTTCAGCGATCAATGCAAAGAAATAGAGGAAAAGTAAATGTTTAAAGCTCTTCTATTAAAGAAAAAAAAGAATTCTTTACTTAACCTCATTCTCTGGTTAAACTTCATCTCTTCAGTAGGGGTGGTGAGATAAATTGGGACTGACACATATACTACTATCTAGAAAACAGATGATTCTTTTTGAGAACCTATTATATAGTACAGGGAGCTCTACTGAATGCTCTAGGGTGACCTAAATGAGAAGGAAATCCCCCCCAAAAGGGGATATATGTATACAATAGCTGATTCACTTTGCTGTACAGTAGAAACTAACACAACATTGTATAGTAACTATTGTTGTTGGTCAGTCATAAGTCAAGCCCAACTCTGTGACCCCATGGACTGTAGCATGCCAAGCTTCCTGTCCTTCACTATCTCCCGGAGTTTGCTCAGACTCATGTCCATTGAGTTGGTGATATTTCATTCTCTGCTGCCCTCTTCTCCTTTTGCCTTCAATCTTTCCCAGCATCAGTGTCTTTTCCAATGAGTCAGCTCTTCGTAACAGGGGGCCAGAGTACTGGAGCTTCAGCATCAGTCCTACCAATGAATATTCAGGGTTGATTCTTTTAGGATTGACTGGTTTGATCTTGCAGTCCAAGGGACTCTCAAGAGTCTTCTCCAGCACCACAATTCAAAAGAATCAATTCTTCGGCACTAAGCTTTCTTTATGGTCCAAGTCTCACATCTGTACATGACTATTGGAAAAGCCAGAGCTTTGACTATACGGACCTTCGTCGGCAAAGTTGTCTATACTATATATATAAAAAAGCAACTACTCCAGTAAAAATTAAAAAACAAACAAAAAATCCCCAAACATCTCATCTTGTAATCCATCGCCAAGCATCTTAAAATGCAGGTTGGTCTTCATCTTCCCCGCTCTCATCCTGACCCCTGTACTCTGCAGGTGAACCCTTACTCTCACTGCCCCAGTGAAACTGCTCTGCTTAGGCCACCAACCACCTCTTAGTTGCTAAATCCTATAGTACCACTTTCTTTAACTTTCTGTTTTTTCACACTTACACTATTATTTCAAACTTTCAGAAAAAAATGGCAAGAATAGCACAGAGAACTCCCAGATATCCTCACTGATTCACTTTTTAACATTTTGCCACGTTTCATCATTCTCTCTCTCTGTAGATCACTCACTCTCCATATGTAGACAGACACACAAATATACATTCTGTCATTTAAACTGTTATTGCTGGTCCCATCATCACTTAGTTGGTCTGAATCATTTGAGACTTGCATCTATGAGCTGGATACATTCCTCCCTTTTCGTGGCACAGGTATGCAGGCTTCTCATTGTGGTAGCTTCTCTTGCTGAGAAGCACAGGCTCCAGAAGTTCAGGCTTCAGTAGCTGCAGCTCCCGGGCTCAGGAGGACAGGCTCAGTAGTTGCGGCACAAGTGTTTAGTTGCCAAAAATCTTTTAATTGACATAGAGAGCCTTTCCTGGCCCTCAGCTAGCCTGCCCAACCTCTGTCCCCTCCTCATACTTTCCCCTTTAGTCACTGAACTCCAGCAAAACTCTCAGGGCAGACTAGACTCCCCCCACTTTCATCCCTCTGCTCTCATGTGCCTGCTTGGCATGTTTTGACTCATCCTTCCAGGGTCAGCTTAGATGCCATGCCTTTTCAAGAGGCTTTTCCCATCTTTTTAGGGCAGAATTAGGTGCTCTTTTAGTTACACTGCATTTTATGCCGACTTTCATATCACTGCATTCTGATGACTACATAACTGTTTTGAGCTCCTTAAGGGTAGGAACCATTTTTAAAAGGGTCTTTTGTTAAGTTTTATTTCTATTTTTTTTCTGAAGAGTTTTAAAAAGTCCATGTCTTTGGGGCCAGACACCTAAAAACTGGTGGTTGGAACATAGTAGGTATTCAATAATTATTTATTGTCTGAATTATTTTGATTTCACATAGAGGTATTTCTATGTTAGTAAGAGTTACTCATGGTTAGAGTATGTTTACTAAAGGATGTATAGATTCTTTGAAAGTCACCTTTTAAGAATAAGATTTCAAATGAGGCCCATTTTCACTTAAGATTCACTGAATGACCTATAAATGGTTTTCTAATCCATCACGGGGCTTCCTGGGTGGCGCAATGGTAAGAAATCCACCTGCCAATGCAGGAGACTGAAGCAACGTGGGTTTGATCACTGGGTCAGCAAGATTCCCTGGAGAAGGAAATGGCAACCCACTCTGGTATTCTTGCCTGGAAAATGCCATGGACAGGGGAGCCTGGTGGGCTACAGTCCACAGGCTGGCAAAGAGTGATACATGACTGAGTGATTGAGTACACCATTAAATACTGAGCATCAGCTTTGGGCAAAGCAATGTCTTAGGAAGTGGAGAGAAAAATTCATACAAAATTATGGGAATTATCAAGGAACTTAGTAGCTGGTACAAAAGAAACACAGCAGCTAATGGGACAAAGGTCAAACAGGGTAAGCCCTGGAGGAGTGGTCCTGACCACACGCATGACAGGATGCGGTGGGAGAGGCAGGAGGAGGAGGGGAACCAGGGCAAAGGCAATGGAGCTGGGTAATTGAAGAGAAGAAAGAAAGGCATCCTGGGGACCTTCCTGGCAGTCCAGTGGTTAAGACACTGCAGTTTCAGTTCATGGGGCATGGGTTCAGTCCCTGGTTGGGGTACTAAGATCCCATACGCTGTGGAGCCAAAGGGTAAAAAATAAGGAAGGCAGCCTGGAGGTTTGCACATTGAGTATCCAGTCAGTGTGCTGGGTGCAGAGGGCAGCTAGGAAATCCTTTCTGAATAAAGGGAAACATTCCTTGGCTGCTCTGTGTAGCCATCTTTCTAGGTCCAACAATCTTTAGCTGTTTTGCTTACCGTCTTCACTCAGGAGTGGGTTAGAACCAGGTGAGTCTAGGACACTCAGATGAAACAGCTTTCTTCTGATTTTTTTCTTTACAAAGTTTTTTCTTGTCTCTGCCTAGGGTCATGCCATGCATCAAGCATCCCAATTTTACCTTGATTCTTTTATCATTGGCTGAGATGCCTACAATTTCTCACAGTGACAAGTGTGAAAACTAGAGGTTGTGAGAATCTTACATGCTTCAGGTGTATTTCCCATAGTAATTTAAGTTAACTAGAGATAAAGGATCTTAGATTCATAGCATTTTGCAGCTGGGATGGCCCTTGTAGTTCATTTCTTTTTCTGCAACTCTGAAAGTAGCCTGGAGGCCACTGTGGTGGGAAAAAAAAAGATAAATGATTTGAGCTGTCCCTCTTCTCTAACGTTTCTGAAACTGGAATGAGCTTTTTTCTTGTTCTTCACCCCCCCCCTCCCCCGCCCGCCCCGCCACCCCTGCATTACCTAACATGTGGGATCATAGTTCCCTGACCAGGGATTAAACCCATGTCCCCTGCATTGAAAGCACAGAGTCTTAACCACTGTATCACCAGGGAAGTCCCTGGAATGAGCTTTATTCTTATTATTGCTTTTCCATTGAACATAGTTCTAACTAATGATGTTAACAGGCTCTGTAGGCTGGGTGATTTCAAAAGGCTTCTCCTTCTGAAAGTGTTTGTTGCTTAGTCATGTCTGACTCTTTGCAACCCTGTGGACTGTAGCCTGCCAGGCTCCTCTGTCCATCAGGTATCCCAGGCAAGAATACTAGAGTGGGTTGCCATTCCCTTCTCCAGGGGATCTTCCCAACCCAGGGATCGAACTGGGGCCTCCTGCATTGTAGGTGGCTTCTTTACTGTCTGAGCTACCAGGGAAGTCCAAGAATCACTACTACACATAACGCTATATACTGGTTCAAGAAGAAATCAGCTGCTAGACCTTTTCTGGATTCTTCTAGAAAAACAGTCAGTGAGGACAGTTTCACGAAAATCTTCCCTGAAACAACATTGTGATTTCAAAGTAGTAAATCCATGGCCCTGAAAGGGATGTCATCATGCTAAATTACTAGGTAATAGCCTGGAGAATCCCAAGGACGGGGGAGCCTGGTGGGCTGCTGTCTATGGGGTTGCACAGAGTCGGACACGACTAAAGTGACTTAGCAGCAGCAGCAGGCTTTCATGTTATGCCAGTGAGGGTTTACTGAGGCTCTGGGGTTTCCCATCCATTTTTAAGGACTGTGCCCCCCCATCACGTAGGGATACTATGCGACTGATAACTCCAAAAGGAAATAGACCTTTTTTTTTTTTTTTAATCTTGCCATGCTGTGTGGCATGTGGGACCTTATTTCCTGACGAGGGATCAAACCCAGGCCCCTGCAATGGAAGCATGGAGTCTTAATCACTAGACCGCCAGAGAAGTCCCCAGGAAACAGACTTGGGAACAGTATAGGATCAGACAGTGTTTTGGACCTGCCTGTATTGTTTCCAGGCCATTCCCCTCTGAATATCTGTAGAGTGATGTAATGATTTTCCCCTAGGAAAGAGAACTTTGGGAAAGTGGGGAGGTTGGCTGGCTGAGCAAGTAATGGCCCATCTGGGCAGAAGTTGTCTTACCCATCAGAAGGTGGGTAACTATTCTCAGGCATAAGAATAAACCCTTAAGTGATAAGATGTCAGCCACAGACCATCACTTAGATCCAGCAGTAACTCTTGAAACACACTTAAAATTCAATCTAGCAAGTGACCTTTAGCTGTTGGGCTCTTTGATGCCATTTGTCTTCAGGGTCTATAGCGACATTTCCAGTCTCTCTGGCATTCTGAATAGACGTCTTGTCAGTTACTCTGCCGGGGTAGGAGATCTACAGGGGTAAAACACAGACAGCATGTTAACTGGATTCATTTTAGTCTGTACTCCTGAAAGAGGTCCTGCAGAGTTACGTTTTACCTATGGTTTCATTTCAATCATTCATCTCAGGTACCCTTGGGTACCCGGATTATTCCCAAGGAAAACAGGAATAAACAATGTTTTCTCTTGCAGGGATGATGTGAGAATTGGTGTTTTGGAGTCAAATTTTGTTGTTGTTTAGTCGCCAAGTCATGTCCTGCTCTTCTGCCACCCTATGGGCTGTAGCCCACTAGGCTCCTCTGTCCATGGAATTCTCCAGGCAAGAGCACTGGAGTGGGGAGGGGCCAGTGGCAGTGGGCCTGGAGCGAGCAGGGTTCGGCGGCCTCACCTGTCCCCATTCATCGGTGGCTATCGGTGGCCGTGGGCAGCGTGTCAGGCAGAGCGAGCCGTCACCAGGTGCACAACAGGGGAACGTGGCTTAAGAAACTAATCACAGCCAAGTGCCTGTGCTTTGTTCTGCTGGCTGCAGATTTTATGGAAACCCTGGTACAAATGGCTTGTGTTCAGTGTGCAATAAAGAACATCTTCAAATAGTAGTTCAGAATAGTGATGGTACAATAAGCCCCCTGTACCTTCTGTCACTAGTCTGTCTGAGTCTTTACCAGCCCAGAGCACAGATGGCAGTGTCCCAGAAGCTCAGTCAGTGCTGGACTCTACATCTTTGTCTATGTAACCGAGCCCTGTATCACATCAGTCACTTTTATCAGACTCTGTAGTGTCTTCCCCAAGTGGACAGTACATCTATGGACAAAGCAATACTGGAAAGAGACCTGTAAACTTCAGTATCAGAAACGGCATAGCAGCCGTCTGAAGAGCAAAACCAAGTCTCTTGAAAAGCCAAAACAGAAAGAGAATCTCTGTTTCATGTGCAGGAAGAAAGTGGGACTTACTGGGTTTGAATGCCAGCGTGGAAATGTTTACTGTGGTGTACACCGTTACTCAGATGTACACAACTGCTCTTAAAATTACAAGACTGATGGCTGCTGAGAAAATCAGAAAAGAAAATCCAGTAGTTGTTGGTGAAAAGATCCAGAAGATTTGAACTGCTGAAATACAAAATCCTTTGGTTATCTGCAAACTAAAAACTGATGAGGTTTTTTTCCCTTAGTCCTTGGGAACGTAGAGCAATGTATCTTACATAGACCTTTAATCATGAATGTCATCAAAGAATAGATTTTTGTTTTTGTTTTGAAAATTACTTTGAACATTTATTTCCAATGCAGTTTCTGTGGCTGAAACGACTTAAGTACACTCTGTGAGTATTATCCTTTTAAGATGATTTTAATTTTAGTTGAGTGCAGAGGGCTTTTATAAGAAACGTGGAGAAATTTTGGAGGGCTGTGATTTTTCCCAGTATGAAACATACATGCTTTAATCTTGCAGTTTATTTTCTCATTGTGTATAGCTTTTCTCTGCAGCACAATTTCTGTCTTGATAATGCCATTTAGGGCACAGCTAATTATCAGTAACTGAATATATATTAACCATTATGGCTGCTTCTGATTTTCACTGACAAAGGTTATACATATGTTAGCATATAGTTTCTTTGCACCTACTATTTATGTCTGGATCATTTGTCATAGGAGAGCATGTCTTGATACAGTTTTAGTGAAGTTGCTCAGTTGTGTCTGACTCTTTGAGATCCCATGGACTGTAGCCTACCAGGCTCCTCCATCCATGGAATTTTCCAGGCAGGAATACTGGAGTGGGTTGCCATTTCCTTTTCTAGGGGATCTTCCCAACCCAGGGATTGAACCCAGGTCTCCCGCATTGCAGACAGATGCTTTACCATCTGAGCCACCAGGGATGCAATTAAGTTTGTGTGTTTTTAAATTTTTTTGAGCAAGGGAAAGAAAAGCTGTACGCATTTCATTGCTGACTGCAGGTTTCTTTTAAGATTATGTTCATTGGCCTGTGTGTATACAATATGAAGAATGATCTGAAGTAATTGAGCTGTATTTGTATTTATCCACTGTCTTTGATTAAATAAAAAGGAAAACCATAAAAAGAAAAAAAAAAAAAAAACACTGGAGTGGGTTCCCGACCCAGGGATTGAACCCAGGTCTCCTGTGGCTCTTGAATTGCAGGCAGATTCCTTACCACTGAGCCACCAGGGAAAGCCTCTAGCTACCTGTTTTAAGTCGAGAGATTAGGTTGTCTTTGCGCTATATGGAATTCTAGCCACCGGGTAGCATTTCAGAGAACAGACTTAAAGTTCCGCAATCTTAAAGGTGGCAGAGATTCTGAAGATAATCCAGCACACCCTCTGGTGTTTCCATGCATCCCTGGTTGACCTTCCTCCCCTCACTGCCTAATCACATGCCCCTTCTCCAGGAGGGAGAATCTGCTTGTCAGTATTCGTATAGATGGATAGAGTAAGGTGGCTTGTGAATAGTCCCTTGCTGTGGGAGATCCAGTCCTTCCAACCACCCGCTGGAGTAATAAAGTGTTAGATCTCTGAATCTCTGTTTCATTAATGATGAACATTCTTTTCCATCTTTGAGAAACCTAACTGCTATGAATGAGTGTTAGTCGCTCAGTTGTGTCTGGCCCTTTGCCACCCCATGGACTGCAGGCCGCCAGGCTCCCCTGTCCATGGAATTCCCCAGGTAAGAATACTGGAGTGGGAAGCCATTTCCTTCTCCAGGGGATCGTCTCAATCCAGGGGTCGAACCTGGGTCTCCCAAATTGCAAGCAGATTCTTTACTGTCTGAGCCACGAGGGAAGCCCAAATTCTACTAGGCTGTTCCTTATAAGAGCAGTGATATGTTTGTAATTTCTATCCCTCTGCCCTTTGAAACAACACAGAATAAGTCAACCCGTCTTTCAGAAAGTGCATTGCGGTTTACGATCTGCAAGGTTGCATTTAAATTCTCCCCATACGGCTGATTTTTACTTCATACTTACGCATGCAGACTAGTATTCAGTGCAGAAAGGCAAAAATACTTGTTAAATACTAACTAGTAAGCAGGCATCATTGACTCAATGGACGAGTTTGAGCAAACACTGGGAGATGGTGAAGGACAGGGGAGCCTGGTGTGCTGCAGTCCATGGGGTCACAGAGTCAGACATGACTGAGCGACTGAACAAGAAAGCATTTGACAGTGATGATAACCTTACTCCTTATTCAAGGTAGCTTCTCTGGCACAAGGAAGACAATTTGTTTTTTGTTTGTTTGTTTGGGGTGCAGCCCTCTATCTGAATGCCTCCTGATCACAACTGCCCAACTCAAATAGTGTGAAAGTTTCAGTGTTTAAAACGTTGATCTGTAAAAAGGGAAAAAAATGAAAGTAAAACTTTTTTCATGTTTGAATTCTCACTGCTAATACAGGAACACAATGTACTGTTGGATCATGGAGTTCTTTGTTTGTTTTTTTTTATTACAAATGGAAGTAATCAATAGGTTTTGAGTAATTACCTACTCTGCAAGTGGAAAACTTCATGATATCATGCAACAGTTGAACTTGTGCTGAGATGGGAAGTTTGGAGTTATAATGCTATAATAGAGCCCAAGGTCAGGAGCCCCTTTCTTGTGTTTGCATCTCTCAGCCCTTCACTGTTTGCAGAAACCCGGGATGACAGTAAAAGTGTTAAGATTTTGCAACTTTTGTCATTGTTTTCTGAAAGGCTTCAATCCCTTACTTCCGTGATGTGAAACAGAAACACAACTCATTTGAAAGAGAGATCAACTCTGTCCTGGAGGAGAAATGACAGTCAGGACAGGGTGGGGGAAAAATCTAAATAGGCTGCCTAAGCAGGCGAGGAAATAATCCTGTTTTCAATTTCAAACACGCAATGTCTTGGACAAGCTGGAGCCTGGGAGAAGCTGGGTTTATTCCTAGATCTGCCACGAGGAGATTTGATGCCCTAGCTTTTGTAAAGGGGACTTCATTAATTTGGTTTTTCCCTGGTGATATTATTTGATAAACAACCATGGGGTCCCTTAATGGAGCTCTGATAAAAAGTTTATAGATGAAAAAATATAAAGGCATTGTCCTACACTGCCTTCCCCAGAGAATGTAAGATGTACAGTATTTCCATCCACAGGCTGTTTTGGTAGAACTCAGTGTGTGAATCCCCCCAGTGAGTCTCCGGGTGGATAAAGCATACTTCTACATTATCTCTTTGAAAGTGGAATGGGACACAACCTCTGCTAGCTATTTCTTTTTTTTCCCCTTGGTGAGCCATTCTATTAATACCAATCAAATCGAGAAAATGATCAAATGAAATTGCATTTTGAGCATCATAAGCTGTGTAATGTCTATTCTGTTAAATTGGGACCTATAATTGCTTCTCTACTGAAAAGATACAACAAAGACAGCAATCATGCCATGTCATTATCCCGGACTAGAAAACCGGCCTTTGCTGGGAGGACTTCAAAGGCCTGTGGTTCTCGAATTGCATTTGGCTGCTATTGTTGAAGCTCGGGCAATCTTGATTAGGTGTTTACACTGAGGTAAGGCGCAGAGCAGAGCGCCTGAGTGCCTGGGTCTAGAGCCATTAAAAAATTGTACATTATGTTCCTGGCTTTGAAGTGAGGGTTTGTATGTAGGAGAGCAACTCAGATTGAGTACAGCTGAGCTAGATTGGGCTGGCTACTTCTGTCTCAAAGAAACTCATCAGGTTCTTAGGGAATCGGCACCACAAAACAAGTTGATGCTTTACCAAGAGCCCTATGTGGATCCGCGTGTACCCACAGACACACATTGAAACATGTTTAAATACAGTATCACTGTGAGGTCCTGCAGTCGCTGCAGGTTTGGGTCCTTTTTTCCCCTTTCCGTTATATTCTATTAATAACCTCGTGTTTAGTTGTTGTGGGGGAGTCTCGTGTGAATTTATTAGGTTCCCTGTTATTCTCATTCCTTGATGGTATTTATGATATGTGACAAGCATATATCCAGATTAAAATGGGCCAGAGGGTCCTATTTTTCCAAAGTTGCTGTTTGCTTATCATCATTCCAGCACATCTGTTACTGAATCCTCGCTTAGGAGCATGATCAGTGGACTCAGTGTGCGTCTCTTTGTGAACTTGGCTGATGAGTGATGTGCAGGGTTAACTTGTCCTGTTTCTAATCCATATTGCTCTGTGTCGGTTTGGACCTGCTAAGGTCAGCACTGCCGCTGCCTGTATTACATATCTTTTTCTGTGGCTGGCAGAAGAGGCAGGGACGTCAGGCTGTTGGGATCCGACAAGGGTATTTAGTACAGTTGTTTGAAGTTTGAATTATCTGTGCATTTGTAATAATTATTCAGCTATTTAGAGACAAAACACCTGAAATGTTTTGGCTCTGCCGCTGGCCACTTTCTCTATCCTATAGAACAGGGAGTCCCCAACCTCCGGGATCTGTGGTGGAGCTGATGTAATAATAATAGACATAAAGTGCACAATAAATGTAATGCTTGAATCATCCTGGAATCATCCACCACCCTCGGTCTCTGGAAAAATTGTCTTCCACGAAACCAATCCCTGGTGCCAAAAAGGTTGGGGACTGCTGCTATAGATCACTTCATAATGTATTTAGCATGCATCTACTCAGAAACTGATGACACTGAGTTCTCTGAACATATTATTTTCACGTTCAATTTCTGTATAAGACTCTTGAGCTTTTTACAACCCTATATGAATTATGCCAGTCACCTACTTAAAGACCCTTCAGTGTACTTCTTTTGCCCTTAAACTTTAAAAGGTTTATAAGGTCCCACATCCTCTACACTCAGCCTCTCCTCCCTGCTCTCACTGTTGTTGTTTAGTCACTAAGTTGTGTCCGACTCTGTGACCCCATGGACTGCAGCACACCAGGCTTCCCTGTCCTTCACTATCTCCCAGGGTTTGCTCAAACTCACGTCCATCGAGTCGGTGATGCTATCCAACCATCTCATCCTCGGTCGTCCTCTTCTCCTCCTGCCCTCAATCTTTCCCAGCATCAGGATCTTTTCCAATGAGTCAGGTCTTTGCATCAGGTGGCCAGAGTATTGGAGCTTCAGTTTCAGGATCAGTCCTTCCAATGAATATTAAGGATTGATTTCCTTTAGGATTGACTGGTTTGATCTCCTTGTTGTCCAAGGGACACTCAGGAGTCTTCTCCAGCACTACAGTTCAAAAGCATCAATTCTTCAGTGCTCGGCCTTCTTTATGGTCCACCTCTCACATCCATACATGACTACTGGAAAAACCATAGCTTTAACTATACAGACTTTTGTCAGCAAAGTGATATCCCTGCTTATTAACATGCTGTCTATGTTTGTCATAGCTTTCTTTCCAAGGAGCAATCATCTTTTAATTTCATGGCTGCAGTCACCATCTGCAGTGATTTTGGAGCCCAAGAAGATAAAATTTGTCACTGCTTCCACTTTTCCCCCTTCTATTTGCCATGAAGTGATGGAACCATGATCTTCGTTTTTTGAATGCTGAGTTTTAAGCTAGCGTTTTCATTCTCCTCTTTCACCCTCATCAGAGGCTCTTTACTTCCTCTTTGTTTTCTGCCTCTTCCTCCTGCTCTCGTTAGACTGTATGTTTTCAGGTCTGTTGTTGGGCCACATGCTTTGGGTCCATGCACACGCCATTCTTTGCATGGAAACTCTTCACCTTACCTACTCTGACCAATCCCATTCACTGGTCTACTCTTGGCCAAAATACAACTTACTCCAGGAAGCCTTCCCTGATACCTCTAGGAGGTTATAACAGATGTGCCTGAGCTCACCGCCTTAGTGTTCTGTCCTTTTCTGTGTGTGACGAGTTTCACCCTGGTCATTATGTTTGTCTCGCCTCTGGATGTTAAGTCCCACTAGGGCAGGAAAAGGAGGGGCTCTGTGCTGGGCTGTAGGGCTGCAGGGGCACTACTCCCATGAGCTGGGTGGTGACTTTGGATGTGCCTGGCACATACGTGCTCAGTAAACGTTACTAAGTGAGAAGATTGATCTACATTGCTCACTGGTTGCTCCATTTACATCAGAACACATCTAATCTATTGTTTCTCTGCCTTGATTTGTGGTTTTCAATTAAAGCCAGGTGGCGGACTGTCACGATACAAGGTAGAAGCTAGGATCACATGTCTGTTCTTTCCCTTGCTGGCTCGGCTCCAGGCCCCTTAGCCCTTCCTCTCTTCAACCCTTTGCATTTGCTGTTTCCTCTCCCAAGAAAGCTCTTCTCTCCTACCTTCATGACCTGTCTACAACGGTAACCCCCACCCCCAGCATTCCCTGTCCCTGCTCTGCTTCCTTTCTCTCCTCACCACTTACATCACCTGCTAATACACTGATTATCTATTTTGTCTATTGTCTGCCTCCTCCTAATAGGAAGTTGGCCCTTATTTTTGTCAGTTTTGTTCACTGATATATTCCAAGCACTTGGGACAAAGCCTGGCACATAAGAAGCTCTTAATAATTGTATGCAAATGAATAAAGCCAAGAACCATTTTCAAGAAGGTGAAAGAGATTTTTAGGAATGTGGCATGAAACATAAGCGAGGGTTGATGAGCAACCTGAACTCCCTATAACGCAGCTAAGGATATGTAAGTGTGACCTCGACGGTCACAGGATTCAAACTGCTCCGTGACTAAAACCCTTCGGTGATTCCATGTCGCATAAAGGAGAGGCCTGACTCTTCAGCACAGTAGTTCTAAAACTTGAGCACATGTCAGAATCACTTGGAGGGCTTGTTAAAACACAGATGTAGGGACTTCCCAGGTGGTGCAGTGGTTAGGAATCTTCTTTGCAAAGAGGAGGACTTGGGTTTGATCCCTTGTCAGGGAACTAAGACCCCACATGATACAGAGCATCTAAGCCAGCCTGCCACAAGAAAGACCTGATGCAGCCAAATAAATAAACCTTAAAAAAAAAAAACACAGATGTAGGGAATTCCCTGGTGTTCCAGTGGTTACAACCCAGTACTTTCACTGCCAGGGTACAGGTTCGATCCCTGATCAGGGAACTAAGATCCCACGGACCTCACAGCGCACCCAAAACAGCCCCTAAACCAAAACAAAGACACAGATGTAAAGGCCTCACCCCGGTGTTTCCAGTTTGGGACATCTGGGCTGGGGCCTGAGAGTCTGCATTTCTAATGAGTTCCCAGTTTGCAGTTCTAATGGTCCTGATGCTGCTGGTCAGGGACCATATTCTTAGAGTTCTTCCTTTAAAATGACACATAAGGGCCTACGTGAAAGGCCCATGCCCATTTCTCTAGCCTAAATATGGACCTCCATCCTCACAGTCCAGTCATCCACAATACGATCTAGTCCTCCTCCTCCACTAACTCACTTGATTAAGTAACACTCTCCAGTCCTTTCTTAAGATAGCCTAACTTAAGCCCATAGGCAAACACTCATATTATGCCTTGATATGTCTGTTTCTACTAGTTGAGTTATGTGTTTACCAAGAATCTTTTACTTGTTTATTCCTATTGTATATGTTGTTAAAATTATGAATTTTATTTAAAGATCAGATAATTTGGAGAAATCTGAGTATGAACAGAGAGTTGTTTTCACAAAAACTGAGTTGAATAATTTAGAATGACCCAGTCAAGCAAATGGCAATATCACAACTGGGTGAGGTCTGTGTCTGTGTGTGTAAGAGACTAGGGGACACAGTCACAAAAATCTAGAAAGGTATGTTCTTAGATTGTTTCTCAGCACTTGCTAAGTTTTTATTAATACTTTGCTTTCAAGAAATCAGAAGTGGAAACCATAGATCTTTCAAACTGATGTGGGAAAGATGTAGCAAAACTCCAGTCCATAGAATATGCACTGACAGGAAGGCCAGTCCCCTTAGTAGAAAAAAAAATTCGTGAGTTAATGTATATTTATATACTTAGAGTGAAAGTAAGATATTTAACATCGTTTGTCATACTGCTTTAACCACTTGACTTGATTGACTGACTGCCAGTTCCTGACCAGGACCATAGTGGTTCCTCCTATACTCGCAGGTCTCCACTTAGCAGTGTCCTCTCGCACCCTCTTAGCACCCCATGTGCTCCCTTTGCCTGAGGTCTCTTTGCTGCCTGCCTCCACCTGTTACCTTCTGCTGCTGCTAAGTAGCATCAGTCATGTCCAACTCTGTGCGACCCCATAGATGGCAGCCCACCGGGCTACCCTGTCCCTGGGATTCTCCAGGCAAGAACACTGGAGTGGGTTGCCATTTCCTTCTCCAATGCATGAAAGTGAAAAGTGAAAGTGAAGTCGCTCAGTTGTGTCTGACTCTTAGTGACCCCATGGATTGCAGCCTACCAGGCTCATTCGTCCATGGGACTTTCCAGGCAAGAGCACTGGAGTGGGGTGCCATTGCCTTCTCCGTGTTACCTTCTACTTCTCCCTAAAGACTCAGTTCAATGACTGCCTCTTCCATGAAGCCCCCTCTGACTTCCCCAGACAGACCTGGGCATTTTTTTTTCTGGGTTCTTTTGGGGCCACATATGTCTCTAGGACAGCAGTTACCGCTTGGTCCTGTTTACATGTCTGCTTCCTGCTTGGCCAGAAGCTCCTAAAGAGCATGTACTCTGATAGCGACAAAAATGACCACAGAAACGTGGCATCTGGTAAAGAGGCAAAGGATTGTGCCCATCACCATGGCTCTTGACTTTACTGCAGAACAGGGCACTGTGGCCTGGGTAAGAGAGCACAGAATTATCACATTCTCCAGGCACATTATCATTATGTTTTTTTAATTGGAGGACAACTGCTTCACACTATTGTTTCAATTTCTGTTGTATAGCAAAGCGAGTCAGCTATATGTGTACACATATCTCCTCTCTCTTGAACCTCCCACCCCATTCCACTCCTCTGGGTCATCAGAGTACTTCGATGAGCCCCCGTGCTATGCACCAGCTCCCCACGAGCTGGCCGTTTAACACATGGTAGTGTATACATGTCAGCTCTGCTTTCTCAGTTCTTCCCACCCGCCTCCTGCCCCTTCTGTGTCCACATGTCTGTTTTCTATGTCTGCATCTCTATTCCTGCAAATAGTCCAGACATGTTTTTTAAAAGTTATCCTTAGACATGATTCATTCTGTTAAAGTTCTGGTTTTTGAAAGGAGCATGCTTCAGTTATGAGGAAAGTTGTCTCTTCATATGAGGAAAGTTGTCTCTTCATGGGTCCCTCTTCAGTAATGCTGAATTAATGAAGTGTCGCTCTATAGATCAGACAAATAAGTGCTGACTAGCGCATACAAGAAAGATGCCTTAGGAAACGTTTTGTATTGAAAAGCCATAAAGTTCAATTTAAATTATGCTGTTATAAGTAAGTGCTCTTGTTGTGGTTGCATAGGGCAAAATTTAAAAAAAATCTATCAATGAACAGACACAAAGTACCTACTCTATAGAAGAATATTTTTTGTCAGTATGAGACGTGGGACTCAAAAACACCAGCAAACTGGAAGAATTCTATAAAAAAGCATTCTGTGTTTCTGACCAAATATAATTAGAAAAAGATGATCATAGTTTAAATAAAATAAGTTTAATTTTATAGACAACGAAAGGTTTCTTAAACCATGATATTCAAAACCACAGAAAAGAAGCGCATTATATCACTTAGATATTAATCATATCCAATAGGAGACTAAATTCAGATCAAACCTTCAGTAATAAATGTAATATTTATACAAGGCTATATGATTATGCAGAGCATTCACATATAACATATTTTTTGGCCATCTAAATAACTGGATCTGTAGAAGAAGGTAAACATTCAAGACTTAATTTACCAAAGGTAATAACTGGCTCTACTAATCATGGGGCTCAAATCTGGTCTTTCAATGCCAAATTCTATTATTTAAATCAGGAGCATGAACTCCTCAGTTCTGAAATTTTTTTTCACTTGAGAGTGATAAAAACCTGAACCACCTCCCCTCAAGTATTTAAAAATTACATTCCTTCATAAAAGATGTAGAAAGTGCTTACTGTATGCCACGCTCTAGGAGTTCAGAGATGAGCCAGTCCTTGCCTTCAGGAGCTCAGAGTCACGTAAAGACATACAGATACAAACATTAAATAGTGCAGCGTGGTGTCATGGGTTTTATGGTGGGTGTTCAAGGATGAGTGAGGAACTCAGAGTGTCTTAAAGGCAGAGGGCTTTGGGCTGAATCTCAAAATGGAGGGTGAGATTTTCCCAAGGAAACAGGACAGGAAAGGGTAATTTATCAGCCTGGACAGAGGGTCAGGGGAAAGGCTGGGTTCAGGGAGCTGTGAGTTCCCAGAGTACGGCTGGAGCATAGGATGCAGGAGGAGTGACAAAGGACGAGGCTAAACTGGCAGAAGGGGCCAGGTCACAGGGGGCCTCGAGTACCACTCTGAGGGTTTGGCTCTTATCTTGAAATTAACAGGGACCCTCATTAAGCAGCTGGTTGATATGATCAGATTTGTATCCAAGAACACTTGTGACTGCAGTGGAGAAGTTAGATTTGCAAAGAGCTGTGATACGAAATTGCACTTCAAGACCAAAGTGTCAAATCTTCACTAAGTTCCTTGTCACCAAGTATAAATGTTTGAAACATTAACTGAGGCCAAATGCAACTTCTTAAAGAAATATTGCCAATGAGTACAAGACTATAGGGTCCTGTAATCCCTGGGGCAGTGTTTGATTGATGAGGGGACCTTCAGGAGACAAGCTGGTTAGTGGACAGTCTTTTCGGAGTCACATCATAGAATGGGCTGTGAGAGTCTTGTGTGCGTGCTAAGTCCATTCGGTCGTGTCTGACTCTGTGTGATTCTGTGGACTGTTGCTTGCCAGGCTTCTCTGACCTGATTCTCCAGGTAAGAGTACTGGAGTGGGTTGCCTTTTCCTTCTCCAGGAGATCTTCCTGATCCAGGGATAGAACCCTCACTGGTCTCTGCATTGGCAGGTGGGTTCTTTTACCACTAGCGCCACTTGGGAAGCTAGGGTCTACAGATGTTATTCTTTTGGTAACATTTTGTTCTTACTCTACCTGAAGTCATATGCTTTTCATTTTCAGACACTGTAGCCTGAAAAAAACAGCCGTTTGGGGGGACCTGTTTTCAGGGTGGATTCCTTTCTCGTGACTTAAGGAATGACCCGTTTAATAACAGCTTCCCTACACTGAGTGTCTGCCACGTGTCAGGAGCTTTGTATAACTTCTTCCAATAGCCCTCCAAGGCAGAAATGAACCCCCTATAACAGATGAAGAAGCTAAGGTTTAAAGAGTCACTTGCTCAAATATCTAGTTAATGGTACGACCTAGTACATTGAAGAGCCAGCATCTAACCTGTGATAGTCTGACTCCCAAACCAGTGTTCTGCTTTGGGTTCATCTCCTCTCCCACTATATTGTATAGCCCCTTCCAAGGCTGGGACCAACCAAAGCTCTTTGCCCAGGGCTTACATAGTCTTCTCTTTCTTACCCCTTCACGTCTCAAATCATATCTTCTCAGAAAGTGAAAGCTTCCCTAAGAACCTCGTTAAACATCCCAGTTATACCTTTATTAAAGAAAGTTGACTCAATATCCTTTGAGGTATTGATCCCTATCCAAAATTATTTTGTTAGATGTTTCTCATCAGGTGATTGGATGTAAGTTTCCTGAAGACTGGCCTCTACATCTCTTATTTCCTGTGATATCACTAGCACTGAGGAGACTACTTAGCATACAGCTGGTGCTCAATAAAGATGCGTTTCGATGAGTGACCTGCTGCCTCAGCAACAGCCTCAAAGATGTGCTGATGCTCAGAACGGGTAGTGGATTCTATGTAAGGACCTTATATTGTTTTGAAGGCCATAGGTAATGGAATAACCTTTCTATATGCACGCTGCAAAGTATCTGTAATTTCTTCAAGAAATTATAAGGGAAAGACAGAATAACATGTATAAAGCACTTCCTGCTGTTTTCTGAGCCCATAATAAATTTCACCTTCATCAGTCTTCAAAGTCACACTTTAGAGTCAAGATAGAAAGGTAGCTCACTTTTCAAGAGACAATTTCCTTTAATGGTAGATCATAAATTGACTTAATTCTAGTGAGTTTCACACAAATATCTCTGGCTACTAAACAAGTCTTGAATAAAAGCAAGCACTGACTATTCACTAGCTAAGTATTGGCTGACTGTGATACTTAGGTGCCCTCTAGTGTGTGTTGGTTTTTATATCAATTCCTTGCCTTGCACATCATGTGACTGAGATCTCATAATGCATTCTAAAGGTGATTTTTCCAGTGCATTTTAATGTAAGATAAACAGATCTATGAAAAATGGTGAAAAGATCATGGAGAAATCAACTTTAAAAAATCAGTGGTTCTACTCTGAGCCATTATTTTCAAGCAGAAGTGCAATTTAGGTGACCCTGAGCAATCAGGGAGTATAAAGTTACCAGGGTTCCCACAAAACACTAGATATTCCAACCACATAAGCATGGTTCAAAAGTAAGACATATGTAAAGGCATGAAGTGAAGAATTGTGCTCCCACTCTACTTCTTCCCCATCCTCTACAATTAACCACCTATGTATTCTTTCTCACTATTTTAAAAGCATATCAAGAAAATATGTATATTTTTATTCCTCCCACTTTTTTTGCACTATATACACTTTTCTACAACTTTAACTTCTGTCTTCGTAATAATAAATCCTGAGAAGCTGTCCATAATGGTTCATGGGGAACATCTTTTTTTTTTTTTTTTTAAAGCTAGAGGATGATCTGGTATATGGACGTACCATAATTTATTACAGATTTCCCAAATAATAGGCATCTGGGTACCTTCTAATCTTTTGCTATTAGAAATAAGGATGAAATGAATGACTTTGTACAGGGTTATTTCAAACCTGCACACACATAACAAGGATACAGTCCTGGGAGAGGAAGATGTTGGGTCAAATTTAAAAAATAATAATTATGAACACTTATATATCATTCACTATAAGCCAGGCATCAAGTTAAGCACTCTCCATATATTAATTCACTTAATCTTTTTAATAATCCTTTGAGGAAAGAAGGTACTATTATCATTTCCATTGTAAAGATGAGGAAAACTAAGGCATAGAGAGGCTGCACAGCCTGCCCAAGGTCAGACAGCTAGCAGGTGGCAGTGTTAACCAACCTGGCTTGAAAGCCTATATTCTTGGCCATTATGCTTCGCTTTCTCAGGAGTGTGTGTAGTATTTGTATTTTAAGTGGATATTAGCGACTTGTCCTCCATACTAGTTAGTTCAATTTATTCTCTCACCAGCTTGATTGTACTTTTTTTTGCCCAGAGGTTAATAAAAAATTGGGAATTTTATTGGTTTAATTATAGATGAAAAATGGAATCCCAATATAGTATTAATTTGCATTTCTCCTAAATGATCAAAGTTGGATATGTTTTCATATGTTTAATAGCTACATGTATTAATTTTTCTGTGAACTATATATTCCTATATTTTGTGAATTTTTATATTCACAAAAGATACTGTCTATTGGTCTCTTTCTTATTGACTTCTAGGAGCTTTTTACATATTAGAGCTATTACTTTGAAATATGAATTAGACATATTTTTCTAGTTCTTTATATCTTGATTTTCTTATGCTTTTCTTTCTTGCAGAAGCTTTTGATATTTATATACAGTTTACCCTTGTACAAAGTGAGGGTTAGGGGCACTGACCCTCCATACAGTTGAAAATCCATGTATAACTTTACAGTCAGCCCTCCATATCTTCAGTTCTGTAGCTCTGAATTCAACCAACTAAACATTGTGTAGTACTGTAGTGTTTATTTATTTTTAAAAAACCACAAGTAAGTGGACCTGTGCGATCAAACCCATGTTGCTCAAGGGGGAAGTGTAGTCAAATTAATCTATGTTTTGCAGATTCTGGATTTTGAATAATTTCAAAGTGATATGAGAATTTTCTTGTTTTCCCTCTAGTATTTTATGGTTTAATTTTTTTTTAGAGTATACTTTCTTTACAATGTTGTGTTAGTTTCTGCTGTACTACAGTATAAATCAGCCATATGTATACAGGGGTTTAATTTCTAAAAATTAAATATTTGACCCACTTGGGATTTATCTTGTTATATGATATGGGGTATGTATACAACTTAATTTCTTCCCAAATGTCTATCCAGTTGTCTTCTTGGAGAACTCATCATTTCGTCACAGATTTGAGGTCTTGCCTTTATCAAATAATTATGTCAGATCATATATTCTCACACTAATTTGGTCCTAATTCTAGACTTTCTGTTCTATGTGTCTGTAGATGCATTAAACAAAACTTTATTGTTTAATTATTGAGGGTTTAAGTATACTCTGTTATCTAGTGGGGCTACATTCTTTCACGACTCTTTTTAAAAAAATTTGTTTATTTTAATTGTATAATTACTTTACAATATTGTGATGGCTTTTGCCGTATCTTTCATGACTCTTAATTTCCAGAGCTTGTGTTATTATTATTCTTGCCTGTTTCTTATGTGAACTTAATAATTACCTTTTCAACCTTTTTTTTTTTTTAATGGGTTGACATTTTTACTGGGATGTTGTGTTATGAACTTCTTAGACTTAATTTCAAATCTTCCCAAATAACAATACACTGCTTAAGACCCTGTCTGATTCACTGGGCATAGAGATTTGCAACAAAATGATGGGTTTTCTTGACTGTGTAGTGGTAATTGACATTTATTCATTCACTAAACAACAGAGTTCATTTATCCTTTCACTATCTCTAGTTGTAAGATGTTTATCATCTCTTTCAAAGAAATGAATAGGGAAAAACAGATTTCCAAAAAGCAAACCTTCCAAACAGATGCTGCTTAATCTAAAACAGCCTCCAAACCTGCCACCCCAACTTCTTACCTCAAATCCTCAGCCATTGCAAACATCAAGGGCCAATGAGTAGGGACTTACACAATTGTTACTGTAGGTTTCTGGAAAACCCTTTATGTTCTTTCTGTGTCATCCAGGGACCAGCACCCTTGGCATCACGTGGGAGTTTGATGGGAATGCAGACTCTTGAATCTCACTCTAGACCTACTGGATCAAAATCTATATTTAAACATGCCCTATGGGGGTTCATAAATACCTTGAGGTTTGAAGGAAAGAAGATCAGTGGTTCTTAAAGTGTGGGCTTGGTAGCAGAATGGTGGACTCGGCAATGATGTAGAAAAATCCAAACCCTTGGGCCCCAACCTACCCCTAATGGGTCAGAAATCCCTGGGTTAGGTCCCGCAAGCTGCTTTAACAAGCTCTCTAGAGGATTCTAGAGGAGGAAAGGAAGGACAAGAAGAGGACAAGGGGACAACAGAGGATGAGATGTTTGGGTGGTACCACCAACTCAGTGGACATGAGTTTGAGCAAACTCTGGGAAATAGTGAAAGACAGGGAAGCCTGGCATGCTGCAGTCCCTGGGGTCACAAATAGCTGGACATAGTTGAGCAACTGAACAACAACTGGATGATTGTGATACACCTAACATTTGTGAATCACTGCTCTAGATCATCGACTCTCAGTCTTGCTGAGATACTAGGATCACCTGGCAAACTTTGGAAGCTCCACAGTGCTTCCAAAGTGAAGCATTAGAATTTAGAACTAGAATTGTGAAATTAGAAAAGTGAAATTAGAATTTCAGTTGCTGCAGGCTCAGGAACCAAGACACATGTCATTTTCCAGGTGATTGCAATGTGAAGCCAAGGATGAGAACCACTGCTCTAGTGTGGAACAATGCTTCTCAAACCTGGCTTCATGTTAGAACCACTGAGGGTCTTTTTAAAAAATACTGATGCTCAGGATCTCATCCAGAGATGTAAACTGGTCTGGGTAGTGAGGATCACATTCTCTCCACTGCTCCCACCCCCCACAATTGAATCCAGCCAGGATTTCAAACCACTGTTCTAGAAATACCATTTATCCCACATAAACTTCAAATCACAGCAAGAGAATAAAGTTTGGAGGTGACAGAAGATGGACATTTTTTGTTTCCCATATATGTACTGAACCCTGATAGTATGTTAGGCTAGTAGATTTAAAGATAAGTACAGGGACTTCTCTGTTGGTCCAGTGGTTAAGACTTTACCTTCCAATGCTGCAGGTGCAGGTTTGATCCCTGGTTGGTGAGCTAAGAACCACATGCCTTGTGGCCAAAAAACCAAAGCATAAAAAAAACGGTACTATAATAAATTCAGTGAAGACTTTAAAAATGATCTACATCCAAAAAAAAAAGAAAAAAAATCTTAAAAAAAAATTACAAAGCATAGTTCCTGCCCATCAGGGAATATATAATCTGTACTGGCAGAAAGACCTGCACATCATATATAAATAGTGACTTGAACACATCATTCTATGCTACTGACTATATTTCAAAAAACAAGTTACACCTATTACTTTATATCACTATTAGGTCAAACTAGTTTGCATCTTTTTTTTTTTTTTAAGGAATTGGAGTAAAATGAAGGAAATGTATGTTGGAAAATGGTGCAGAAACAATTTTGAATACAATTAGCAATCAGCCTTTAGACATTTGGATCTGGAGAAAGTGGAGAAAAAGATCCATGGCCATTTCACAGAATAATTCGAGAGCTTAAAGATTGGGCAAACCTGAACTGCTTTAAAGTTTCCTCCTGCGCGTAATGAAAGAAAATTATGCTATGGAATCAGTGACAATCAACATACCCTGATATTGTTTGTAAATTAAGGTATAACTATTAAGAAAAATTAGCAATTAAGAAATCAGTTAAGGAGCTTATAATAAACCTTTTTTCAGTTTTATTGTTGGAGATATAACTAATTCTTTTTTGCCTCACTATCTGCCTCTTCTCTTTTGAGAATACATTTAAAAATAAAGGAAAAATATTGCCTTAGTCTAGGAGAAATTATTGACCATAAACAGCTTTCACAGAATTTATTTGTATTTTAAAATGAGTGACCACATCAGCAGATGAATGGATAAGAAAGCTGTGGTACATATACACAATGGAGTATTACTCAGCCATTAAAAAGAATACATTTGAATCAGTTCTAATGAGATGGATGAAACTGGAGCCGATTATACAGAGTGAAGTAAGCCAGAAAGAAAAACACCAATACAGTATACTAACGCATATATATGGAATTTAGAAAGATGGTAATGTTAACCCTGTATGCGAGACAGCAAAAGAGACACAGATGTATAGAATGGACTTTTGGACTCTGTGGGAGAGGGAGAGGGTGGGATGATTTGGGAGAATGGCACTGAAACATGTATACTATCAGGTAAGAAACAAATCACCAGTCTATGTTCGATACAGGATACAGGATGCTTGGGGCTGGTGCACGGGGATGATCCAGAGAGATGATATGGGGTGGGAGGTGGGAGGGGGGTTCAGGGTTGGGAACTCATGTACACCCGTGGTGGATTCATGTCAATGTATGGCAAAACCAATACAGTATTGTAAAGTAAAATAAAGTAAAAATAAAAATAACATAAAAAAATAAATAAAATGAGTGACCAAGCAAAATTTAAAATGTCATATAAGTTTCATGAAAAAGTACATTCACAACTAGAACTGAGTAAAAAAATGTTGAAAATTCTGTTTGAAGTCAGCTAAGTATTTGTTTTGATAATCAACTAAAAATACATAAAAGCAAGGATATGACATAATCTTTTAGGACCATAGACAGAGTTTCCTCAGTTAAGAAAAAAAATCACAAATGTTCACTTTCTCTTGTTCCTTCAGAAAATACTCGCAGGTTAGAACAGGTCAAAGTACCCTAAATAATACCAGTTTGAATTTCAATAGGTCTAAAAGCACCCCTGTGTGTATGCATATGTGTGTGTGCACACGCTTAGTGGCTGAGTCATGTCTGACTCCCGTTGGCCCCATGGACCTCCAGGCTCCTCCAGGCTTCTCTATGGAATTTTCCAGGCAAGGATACTGGAGTGGGTTGCCATTTACTACTCCATGGGATTTTCCTCACCCAGGGATCGAACCTGAGTCTCCTGCATTGGCAGGCAGATTCTTTACCACTAGCACCACCTAGAAAACCCCAAGGGCATCCCTATTTAATATAACAACCTCTCCTTCATGTTTGAAAATGATCCCACATTGTTGGTTGATGAATTTCAAGCTGTTTCTCCAATAAGGGTGGTGGATGCGCTGATCCAGCCATTCTATTCTCCATGTCCACAAACATATCCCCTAGGATGTGGGTTGATGTGAGCTTTATGTGCGTCCATGAAATAGAGCTAAGTTTACTGGCTCCAACAGGTCTTGAATACATCATCTGGGGTAGAATAAACCCTCAAAATGATCAGATGAGAAAGGGAGGGGACATACTATTATTCCAATTTTATAGACAGAGAGACTAAAGTTTATTATCATAACACGCGCACACACACACACACACACGCACACGCACACACGCACACACACACACACACACACGCTGCTGCTAAGTCGCTTCAGTCCTGGGTGTTCACTGGAAGGACTGATGCTGAAGCTGAAACTCCAATACTTTGGCCACCTCATGCAAAGAGCGGACTCATTTGAAAAGACCCTGATGCTGGGAAAGATTGAGGGCAGGAGGAGAAGGGGGCGACAGAGGATGAGATGCCTGGATGGCATCACTGACTCAATGGACATGGGTTTGGGTGGACTCCAGGAGTTGGTGATGGACAGGGAGGCCTGGTGTGCTGTGGTTCATGGGGTCGCAAAGAGTCGGACACGACTGAGCGACTGAACTGAAGTCGCTTCAGTTGTGTCTTGACTCTGTGCGACCCTATGGACAGCAACCCACCAGGCTCACAGAATCTGAGCTGAGAATCACTTCTGTCAGTTGCTGTTACTGATATGAGTGTGTCATGTCACCTCCAATGTACTAGAGGGATTTAATAGGATTGAAGACCAGTGCTTTTGTGGGAACAAAGGCAGCCAACACCGAGGCTCAAACGCTCAGCTCTGTAATTTATCTAATGGAGTTTATAGTTAAAAAAAAAAACAAAAAAAAACCTATGGTTCCTTGGATGGAAACATTTTGGGTCTAATAATTGAATTACAGCATTGTAAGCCATTAATGACTTCTATTTTGCTTTTAAGAATTTGTGGAATAATCCCCCCAATTCTTCAAAGAGGGGCAAGGTACAGGGTGTTTGTTTTACTCAGCCAGGTGCTTACAATGACATTGCCACCTCAAAGGAAGTGATACCCAGCTATTTCAAACAGAGGCAAATTCCAGTCTAGTGCCCGGAAGAGATTTTTAAGAAGTCGCTACATACCTGTTCTAGGCGACCTTCCCCCCTTTTTTTATTGTGAAGTTGAAGATAAGAGTCCATTCTTGGAGTGGGTAATCCCAAAGTCAGCTTGTTCTTTTCCACAAAATACTGTTTGGACTTCCTTCGCCGAGGGCTGCGTGATCCTGGCAGGAATGCCCCTCTGCGTGAACTTGAACTCTTCAAGTACTGAGAGAGGTTGCTGGACTTCTCCTCAGGGTCACTGTCACTCAGCACGGAAAACGGCTCAGTGCGGTGGGTGCTGAGCTCGTAGTTTGGGCTTACGAATTCACTCCCGAGTAAGGAGGCTGTGCTCCGTGGGCGCGTCTGTTCACTTTTCCTCCCTGAGAGGTCCATCGAAGGCTCCTTGGAAGGGTAGAGTGGGTTCAGAGTCAGATTTTCTGTAGAGCTATCCATGGACTCCGGCAACGCTTCCACAGGCAACAACTTCCCCTCCTCTTTCTTACTCTTCCAGTTTGGATCGTATCGGAGGTGTGAGTATTTGTCTTCGGTGGGTTGTTGGCTGCCCAGAGCAGAAAAGAAATGTCAAGTCCTTCATCCAAACAGATTACTCATTCTCTTCAGCTGACCATCTTACTCGACATCAATCTCCATCTTTCTCTTACAATTTTCCTTTTTACTATATAACATGGGAAAGACACATCTCAGGCTCAGACTAGGCCTACACACTACACATAAGGGCAAAAAGTCGTCATTATCTAAGTTCATTGAAATATGGAATAAAAAAGGGGGATGGTTCATTTCTAAATGCTGGAAAACCAATGCCTGTAACGTTAAACCAGTGAAATCATCTTGGTGCGAGGGATGCTATTACTTAGACACACCATAAGTTGTATAAGTAGTAAGCTGCTGAGGATAAAATGGATTTCACACTTAGCTGGTGATATACACATTTAGCTGTTTATCAAGGAAGGGAAATTCGACCGTTGCCTGGACAATGACTCAGTCTGCATCTTTTGTGGGAGAAAAGCAGGATTTATGCCAACTGAACACCTACACAGGTTCATCCTCCTGTATCAGTGATTTTTATTCATCACTTCATTTTGTCTTTTTTTTTTCAAATATGCTACAGGAAGATCCCTCACATTTGGGATCAGACAATGCCTCTGAAAGCTCTCAGCTCATATTCTCTGGGTCAGGTCTGTGTACACAAAACTCAGTAGACAGGTCAGCATGTGTTTTAAGGTGTAGAAAAGCCCTATATGAATAAAAGGTTAAGCATAGGGTCCTGCCTGGTCCATATGAATGGGTCCATAATCAGTACATATGACCCCAAATCAAGTCCTCCCTTTTTCCCTATGACGATCTCAATTTGTAAAGCACCTCCTAGTCTTAATCAAAAAAAGGGAAAAAAATGCTGGTAATATGGGCATATTTAATGGCCTCTTTGATCTTCAAAAGCTAAATGGGAGAGATTTTCCTTGAGTACAGTAGATGCAATCCTCTAATCAAAAAGAAAATGTAAATCATCTGGGCTTTTTATGCTATTTGATATTCCCGTTTACAGAGGACATAATTTTATGCTGGGTAAACAAACTAATGGTGCCCCTAATGCTAATTTAGTCTTCTTAATGTGAACCTAGATTTCTTTGATTTGATGTAAAGCAGAAACTGGAGCAGAAAGCCCCAACTTCCATATCTTGCTAAATTGTCACTTTGAATTTTTAGTGTCCTTTTTTTTTTTTTTTTTAAACCATGATGCAAGGCTTGCTGGACGGGATGTCAGTTCCCCGATCCAGGACTGAACCTGGGCACAATGGTGTAAGTCCCGAGTCCTAACCCACTGGACTGCCGGGGAGTTCCCCTTGTCACTCTGAATCCGTAGTTCACATGTTAAGATGGAAAACTTATTGGGACGGACTGCTCTTCCTTTATCCACTGAGGGAAGAAAAATGATATTCTCCTCCAGCAAAGCGCCTGATTGTCAGGAAACTGACATCAAACCGTGTGACTCGTCACTCCTGAAACTCCACAGGGCAACCTGCCTCTGGGGCTTTGAGGAGGTCTCTCTGTGCGATGCCCCTACTGTCCCAGGAGCAGGGGTTGGTCCAGCAGGGCATAATCTGGATTTGGGAGTAGACAGACCTGGGCTCAAGTCCTGGGTCCATCACTACCTATCTGTACCTCAGTTGGTAGACTATGTCATCTCTGAGCCAGTTTCTCTCATCATTAAGTTAGGGATCAGTTATATTTGTTCTGTTTATTTCTCAAGATTGCATAAAATCCAGATGAGACAATGTAGCTAAATTCATGTGCTGTATTTGTGCTCAGTTCACTGTTCACCATGGCAACTGTATCTCCTCACCTAGGTCAGGTCCTGGGCAGCAGGGACTGAGGGCTGGCTTTCCTTTCCCTAACCTCTGCCCTGTGCTATGGACAGAAGAGGTAAAATGTGATGCTTGAATCAATAACTGAGCATTAGATATTTATATTTTTTAAAAAACCCAACAGTAGTAAATTAGTATTTAAACAGGCAGAAAAGCTGTTTTCTTTGGACCAAACCAGTGAATGACTTTAGTGCTTATTTTGTGCTGCATCAAGTATAAGGTTCAGCAATGGTTGTTTAGATGGGGAAGAAAAGATGAAAAGATTCAAGTAAATAAAGATAGAAAGTATTTTTTTAAATGAAGAAATGTGCCATTTTCCCATATCTATGATATATTCAAAGGAAAACGTGAGTTTAACTCTCCTCATTCATTCATTCACTTGGTTCGACAGAATTTAACTTTCCTCATGCGTTTGCTTGTTCAGTGATTCTATAGATGTTTATTGAGCACGTACTAAGTTAGGGGGAGGTGGTGCTAGTGGTCAAGAACACGCCTGTCAACGCAGGAGATGTTCGATCCCTGGGTGGGGTAGGTCCCCTGGAATAGGAAATGGCAAGTCACTCTAGTATTCTTGCCTGGAAAATTCCATGGACAGAGGAGCCTGGTGGTCTACAGTCCATGGGTTTACAAAGAGTCAGACACGACTGCACATCCCCACACAAGTTAGGGGGAGATGGTGGTGAGCTCAGCTGGGGATACAGACCAGGAGATGAGCGATTTACAACTGGAGTCATGAGTGCACCGAGCAGGAGAACAGGGTCAGTCAGGACTCGAGAGGGACACCCAGTCCCCACCTGGGAGAAAGGGAAGCTTTCTGAAGGCACTGATGGCTTAGCTGATACCGAAGGCTAAGAAGGGCAGAGAGTCTAAGCCAGGTTGAGGAAGCAACTTGTAAAAAGGAACAGAGGGGCGAGAGAACATGGGGCTTTCAAAGGACAAATTTTGCAAGATAAAGTGGAGGGTAGGAGTGGGGACAGTTGAGGAGTGAAGCTCAGGGTTAAGCCGAGGTGAAATTTTGTAGGGCTTTGTAAATTCCGTGAAGGGTATGGCTTAACTCCATTAACTTGAAAGTTTGGATTTAATTTAGCAAAATCACTCAACTAGAGAACAAAGTAAGACAGATATATTTGGATAGGCACAGTGACGTGGTGTTCAAAGGGCTTATCTATGGTTATCTACGGCTTATATAGGGTTTTGGGGGGAAAGTTTTAGAACAAGTAGCCTTCTTTGCACTGTTTAAAGCAGGGCTTGGCAACCTTAAAAGTGATACATCTGGGCCTCCGTGGTAGCTCAGTGGTAAAGAATCAGCCTGCCAATGCAGGAGATATGGGTTCAGTCTCTAGCCCAGGAAGATCCCACATGCTGTGGAGCAACTAAGCCTGTGCACCGCAACTATTGAGCCTGTGCTCTAGAGCCTGGGAGCAGCAACTACTGAGCCCACGAGCTGCAACCACTGAGGGACGTGAGCCTAGAGCTTGTGCTCCACAACCAGAGAAGCCACTGCAAAGAGAAGCATAAGCACCGCAGCTAGAGTGTAGTCCCTGCTATCCACAACCAGAGAGAAGCCCGCGCAGCAATGAAGACTCAAAAATAAAAGACGAATTCTTTTAAAGTGACGCATCCTATTGGGGCCCACTGGCCCACCGCTTTCCTAGGCTGGGTTGTAGAGTGCTGGCTTTGGGAAGATAGAACATATTATGCCGTGCTGATCTAGGGACTGCTTATAATGAATCTCCTTTGTTAACCTCAGAGCAACCCTATGGGGAGGTGTCACTATTATGCCCATTTAATAGATGAAGAAACTGAGGTTTGGAGAGTGAGGATCAGATTGCCGGCACTGAATTCCTCGTGCTGCCAGTTAGTGTGGGAGTGTGGGCAAGTTATTGTAGTTCTCTGTGCTTCAGTTTCCTCATCAATAAAATGAGGATGCGAATAGTACCTACCTAAAAAAAGATAATAGTACCTACTTCATAGTCGTTGAGAGTATTAAGCAGGTTTGTATACATATATATGCTGAGAACTATGTTCTTTTTTAAGATATAATTTTCTTATTATCTGTGTTTGCTTTTTAAAAAATATCTATTTGGTTGTGTTGGGTCATAGTTGTGGCACACGGGATCTTCGTTGTGGCACGCAGGCTTCTCTCTAGCTGTGGCTTGAGGGCTTAGTTGCCCCGTGCATGTGGGATCTTAGTTCCTTGACTAGGGATCAAACCTGCATCCCTGCATTGCAAGGCAGATTCTTCATCACTGGACCACTGGGGGAGTCCCTAGAACTATGTTCTTGGCACAGAGTAAGGAAGGTCCCAGGAAGGGTCTGCTATGAAAGCGCGTGCCCACAGGCTGCGTCACTGGCGTCTGTTGTTGTGCGTTGCGTTCTGTCACGTGACACAACACTGGTGTGTCTTGTGCTTCCTGCTGATTGGATCTCAAGGGATGCTTTTCTCCCTAAGGCCTAAGTGATTTCCAGGACACAGTGTTGTCTCGTGATGCACTAAGTGGTACCTTAGTGGCCTGAAAGAATGAAGACACTCTTAAAAAAATTTTTTTTCTGAAGAACTAGGCATCATGAACTGTGATTTAGGAAAATGGGATTAAGAAATGTCTGTGTTTCCACACGATGAGAAATTTTAGGCACTGCTGAGAGATGATGAGGAAGATAAAACTGGGAGAATTCAATTATTTTAGACTTTCAGAAGGAGATATAATTTCTAGCCTCAACAAATCGCCATCAGACACTGCCCACAGAAGCAGCATCACACACCCTGGAAAAGACGGGTGTTTTGAGTGAAACCTGGAAAATTCAGAAGGTTTTGAAACAAATCAGACATACTGGGTTGCTCGGGCTGTGAAAGATATTTTTGAACCAATCGTTTGAAGAGACACTCTAATAATGTGTATTTACAAGATTAGAATCAGAAAATGTGGCTCTTCTAAGAGCTTTAATTACACTGTACTGCATACACCTACAATGACTATCTTAAAACATGCCCCTTTCTCTTCCTTTTGATGGAAACCATATGTAGGGACAAATGGGAGGTTATGTTTTGCAAACTCAGGAGCGTGAAAAGCTGTAATACTTCACGGAAACAAATCTAATGGTTGAAATAGAACATGATACTAAAGAAGCCCATTGTTCTGGGCTTGTGTGCTGAGATGCTCCATTGTGTTGTGTGGTCCAGGTCAACACACTGGAACAAAATGAGTGTGAAGTGCTCCTTCATTGGTGTTTTCTCCCCATTGGATAGGGAGGTTAGACAATGAGTACACAATGCTTTTGCTGCCATTCAGACAACAGATGCCAGGTCTGCCCTTCAGATGCCCAGGTTAGAGATGGATGCAGAGAGGAAGGGGAGGGTGGTCTCCTAGGCATATGCCATCCTATTTGCTGTCTCTAATGGACCACATTTGAGCACTGACTGTGACAACTTCAGTCCAAATAAAATCAAATCTCCATTTGACGAAGAGCTTCGTGTTCAGTTTAGTATTCAATCAAAAAATTACTAAAATTAGAGCATGTTTCTAGTACAATTAACATCCTTTGCACTCATAATAAAATATTCAATAACTGGCCATTTTGCCTGTCAAGGAGGTGAATAAAAGCATTGCTATTAATCATTTAGCAGTTATTTCTTTGCCACTTTATTTTAAGTAGGCAGTTAAATTGAAACTGCACATGTTATTATTGATTTAGGTTTAATTTAATCCTTTTAAACAGAACAATTATTCCCAATTTATATGCCATTAAATCTTTTATGGATATGAACAGCAAATTCAATTTCTGTTTAAGTGTACAGTTTTTAATGCTTCTTTAAGGAGCAATAAAACTGACAATTGCTTCCAAGGATTTCTGAATTCTGTGCTCATCTTAATCTTTTTATCAACAGCTTTTAAGTAAATAAAATGAAATAAATCCAAAGGATCAAAAAAATCACTTTTGCAAGTACGAAACAAAAAGGTTCCACAAGTATATTGAAATCCTTTGGGAAGGCTATTTACAACCCGGAAAATTTCATCTAATGCAGGTATTTATTCTGCTAAAAAAAATTAAACATTTTAATAGAAGAAAAGTAGTTTAATGAACCAAAGGCCAAAGACTATCCACAAGTGAAGGGGTTGGATTGTTATGTTATCTGGTGAATTTTGTTGACTGCAGTCATACAGTTTGGATAATTCCAACCAAAGTCTCCCTTTTTAGACAACAGCTTTTGGCTGCAAAATAACCAAATATTTGCACTAGGTTCTTATAGTACCAGTGTTGATTCATGGACAATCTCTGAGTTAAATTATCTTAAGAGGGCATGCTAGTAATTGCAATGTGAAATTCCAGTACCTCATTTCCATTAAGATTATATTACGTGAAACAAAGGCTGCATCCTCACAAGGGAAATGCTGTATGACACAGAACATATTTAGAAACAGAATTCCCCTCCTTCAGTGAGAGTTTACAATGCTCCTGCCAGACATTTTCTGTGGAAAGCTCGGGAGTTCTTTTCATTCTCCAGAAACAGTGGCTAAAAGGCAGAAACCTAGACTGATGGCACTTCCAGGTGCTAGTTTCTTGTACTTTTTTAAGATTTTTTTTTTTTTTTTGATGTGGACCATTTTTAAGAAAATCCACTCCAGTATTCTTGCGTGGAAAATTCCACGGACAGAGGAGCCTGGTGTGGTACAGTCCATGGGATTGTAGAGAGTCATACAACTGAGCACACACATACCATTTTTAAAGTCTAGATTGAATTTGTTACAATATTGTTTCTGTTTTTTATACATATATATATATATATATTTTTTTTTTTTTGCCAAGAGGCATGTAGGATCTTAGCTCCCTGACCAGAGATGGAACCTGCATCCCTTGCTTTGGAAGGCAAGATATTAACCACTGGACCACCAGGGAAGTCCTCTCTTGTATTTTAATTGCCAGATACTAATGGCATTGGAATTGCAAGGTAGCTGTGATGTCATGGGAAGAGCACTGGAGAGGCCTTGACACCTGAGCCCTAGTCCAGATTTTGCCACTGAGCAGTTATGTGAACTTGGGTAAGTTTCTTATCTACTCTAGGCCTCAGGTTCCACCTTTTATTAATACAGTAAGGGATAGGCTGATCTTTAAAAGACCAAACAGCTCTAAGAATCCACCATTTTAAAAACTGAATTGGGCCTATCATGGGAAACTCACCAATGTATATAAGGGTTGGGGAAAATTTTTAAATTCAATCCATTAAAAATTATAGTGAACAAAGATTTCCACATTTCCAAATTTGTCAGGGAGTAGAAATAGATGAATACAGTGAAGGTTGTCAATTAAACTTATCTGCTCAGTTACTTGGTTACAGTCTTCCTCTTGATAAACTAGCGGGACTGTAGGTTATATAAATTTCAATAACACATTGTGAGGCTTCGAACTCACTGTTTATTTACTTATTTTAACACAGTAATGTATCCCCACTTGGAAATAAGCTGGAAAGGAACTCATGGTCGTTTCCGAGGGCAATAAAACCCCAGGAGTCACGGTAGCATTAGCATTTCTGGCGGCGCCTGTGCCTCTGATAGACACAATTCATGCCCACGCACACATTTCACTTCCTCCTCTGACTGCTCGTCTGTCATGATGGCACAATGCCTGCTCTGAGGAGTGCGTCAGGGTCTCACAGCTGCAGAGTTAGTGAGCGACTGAACATAAGACAGCAGTGACCAATACCTATGACAGTAGGTCTCTTCTTTGATATGAGGATACCCATGTGATCAGAAATAAATAACCAACATGCGGGTAGCTATCGCCAAACACTGTGTGAACCCCATAGGAGTGGGTATATGTGCACGCATGCTCAGTCATGTCTGACTCTCTGTGACATTATGGACTGTAGCCTGCCAGGCTCCTCTGTGCATGGGATTTCCCAGGCAACAATACTGGAGTGGGTTGCCAATTCTTCCTTCAGGAGGGTCTTCCCCACTCAGCGAGCAAACCCGTGTCCCTTGCGTCTCCTGCACGGGCAGGCAGACTCTTTACCGCTGAGCCACCTGGGAAGCCCTTGGGTATAGAGGAGAATGCATTGGAAGAGGTTGGCCAGCCAATGACCGGAAATGGAAAAATCTCACCAAGACAACAGAAATTAACACGGATGAATGTTGCTAGAAACCAACAGGAATGAAAGTTGATGCCTGGAAGCTCTCAGAATGTTCTTGATAAAACTAGAATATTACACCTAGCCTCAAGTTTCTTTACTCTCCCAACCAGAGGGAGAACAATAAATCTCTATGACACTTATGAGAGGAAGTAATCTCTCATCAGCTCAAATATATCTTACGTGCGAAATTGGAGGGGGATGTTAAAATTCTGAGTTTGGGTTTTTACTAAGTCTCTCTACCTACTTTTGGTTTTGCTTATCCCATTCTAATATTTAAGTCCTAGAAATCACCATTCAGTACTTCACTTGATTCTTGTATTGTTAATTGGAGACAACATACAGTCATCCCTGGTATGTGTGAGGGATTGGTTCCAGGACATGCCGAGAATACCAAATTCTGTGGATGCTCAAGTGGCAGGACCCACCCTCTGTATCCATGGTACCACATCCAGTAATTCAACCAACTGTGGGTTTTATACTACTGTAGTACTATTTATTAACAAAAAATCCTCATGTGAGTGAACCCATTTAGTTCAAATTCATTTTGTTCAAGGGTCAACTATATATATATATATATATATATATATATATACACACACACACACTACATATTTATATATAAATACTACATATTTTATATATATATGTGAAAGCTTTTGAGAGGAAAAATTATATACTACCACAAAAATGCAGATGATTATTCCTGAGTCCTTTTCTTACTTTCAGTCAATTCTGAATATTCAGGTTAACTAAGAATGCCTTCCCGCACCGGTCTTCCACCCAGTAATTTCTGGCACAAGGTGGTCTGTTAGACGGAATGGGAGATATTTGGTGAGGGCTCTGCATCCCAGGTGATGAGAGAGCCTTCACTGAAGGAAAACATTCTGTTTTCCAGGAGAGTTGCTGGGGAATACAGGCTACTGTGATTCTGTTCATGTGGATCCTCGATGGATGTGAATCTGAGCAAGCTCTGGGAGGTAGCGAAGGACAGGGAAGCCTGGTGTGCTGCAGTCTGTGGGGTCCAAAGAGTTGGACACGACTGAGTGAACAACAACAAATGATCCTCCTGCCCAAAAGTAAAACACCATTAATGTTTATTGTGTTCTGAGGATACAGGATCTGGTACAGATTTGTATTACTTAACTAAAATTTATCATTTTACATGCATATTTAATCTGGCCTCAGTTTGGTCCATATTGAAGCTGTTACAGCTTTAATTTCTGATAGAGAGCAAAACTGAGTTCTTGACTAGATCAGTCCTTGATCACCTATCCAGATACATACAATTGGAGACACAGACTTTGGAGTTAGAAGACAGTTCATTCAGTTCAGTTTCTGGCTCGGCCACTTAGTAGCTACATACACCTAACAAAACTTTCAGAGCCTTGGTTCCCCATCTGCAAAATTTGTCTAAGAGCCTCTTGTGATAAATGAGATAGTATATATCAAGCAAATGGCCCTCCAAATAGTAGCTAATTATATTGAGGTATTTTTGTAAATAAAATCTTATCAAACACATATACCAGTTACTGTATTGCTGCTTTCTGATTTTTTTTTAACCTATGAGGTTTCAGAGGGCCGCAGGGCTGAAGAGGTTATTTCTAATGCTCTAGGAATTACATTGATCTCCTTTTCCCTGAGTGCCGAGTGTCATAAGGCTAGTTCTGGAGTGGGGTTTAAGGATTATCACGTGAATATCCTCTTTCCACTCTTGATTCATTCACTGCAGTCAATGCTGCTCCAATTTCTATTAAGTAAAAGGTTTTTCTAATCCATATACATTGAGCTGAGGCTTGACTTTGCTGAGGTACAAGGGAGTAATGCTTTGAGAAGGTTCTAGTAACATCAAAACACAAGAGTAGAGCTCAAGTGACTTGGCAGGCAGCTTTTAAAATGGTTGCCCACAAAAGCAAGAAGAAAGAGATTTTGCTTGGTTTTAAGGCAAGCCTTTGACTGCTTATTTTGAACTACAGTTCCCAGAATGCCAGCTACCTGACAGAAATGAAAGCACTCTTGAATTTCATATTGAGAGCCTGTGATCAATTTGTCTGTTTCTTGACTCAAAACTACTCAGATCCAAGCAATGATACACTGAGGAAAAGTTTCCAAGATGAACAGAGAAAGGGGCCAGTAAGGAAATCCTCAGCTGGATGATATATTTTTTAAGGCTTTAAAATCTTTTTTATTTGGCTATGCTGGGGCCTTAGTTGCAGGATCTTTCAGTTGTGATCAATCCCTGATCAGGGATTGAACCTGGGCCCCCTGCATTGGAGTGCAAAATCTTAGCCACTGGACCATAAGGGAAGTCCCTGGATGATATTTTTGAGGCACTACTTGACTAAATGCTTTGGTTGTGTTTTCCTTTGTAGTGGAGAACTAGTTCTCCAATCAATGTATGAAGCATTGCACAGCCAAACAATTACTAGGGCCATAACCCACTCTAATCCTGGGGATTATAGTCTTTCATTAATGTTTCCAAGACAAATCAGTCTAAGGAAAATACCATCGTTTTAGGATCTGTGAATCAGAAGACCAATGCCCTAACCATGCTTTTGACTTTGTAGTATTCTTTATTTAAAAATACATTGATGTTTTTGGGGCTCCCTTGAAGTCTAAAGTGTCAAATTCTTCCGGCTGCTATGGATTTGTGAAATTGTTACTTTTCTTCTTACTCCTGAGTGTTGACTGTCTCTTCCTCCAGTGCTCTGAAAAAGATAGAGAACCAATGGCTCTTCTAAGGGGATCCTGTGTAGTGAAAATGATCCCTGGATTGAAAATTGAGAGCTGGGTGCCCATTTCATCTCTTCCACTAAATTACTTTGTGACACAGAAGATCAAGCTCTGAGCCAGTGGGAATACTGACTCCAAGACCCTAGACTACCAGAGAACTAACCCTAGGGAGTATCAAATAGTGAGAACTCACACAAAGGAAACCGCTTGAATACAAGACCCAGCATCACCCAACCACCAGTAGCACCCTCTGCAGGATGCCTCATCTAAACAACAAACAAAACAAAAATACAAACCCAGTCATCAGCAGACAGGATTAACCTCACTCAGCCTTGCCCATCAGAGGAAAAACAAACAAACAAACAAAAACTCAGCACAAATCTCACCCTATACGAAGCTCGCACAAACCATTGGAGCAACCTTCAGTTCAGTTTAGTTCAGTCACTCAGTCGTGTCCGACTCTTTGCGACCCCGTGAATCGCAGCACGCCAAGCCTCCCTGTCCATCACCAACTCCTGGAGTTCACTCAGACTCATGTCCATCGAGTCAGTGATGCCATCCAGCCATCTCATCCTCTGTCGTCCCCTTCTCCTCCTGCCCCCAATCCCTCCCAGCATCAGAGTCTTTTCTAATGAGTCAACTCTTTGCATGAGGTGGCCAAAGTACTGGAGTTTCAGCTTTAGCATCATTCCTTCCAAAGAAATCCCAGAGCTGATCTCCTTCGGAATGGACTGGTTGGATCTCCTTGCAGTCCAAGGGACTCTCAAGAGTCTTCTCCAACACCACAGTTCAAAAGCATCAATTCTTCAGTGCTCAGCCTTCTTCACAGTCCAACTCTCACATCCATATATGACCACAGGAAAAACTATAGCCTTGACTAGATGGATCTTAGTCGGCAAAGTAATGTCTCTGCTTTTAAATATGCTATCTAGGTTAGTCATAACTTTTCTTCCAAGGAGTAAGCGTCTTTTACTTTCATGGCTGCAGTCGCCATCTGCAGTAATTTTGGAGCCCCCCCAAAATAAAATCTGACACTGTTTCCACTGTTTCCCCATCTATTTCCCATGAAGTGATGGGATTGGATGTCATGAAATTCGTTTTCTGAATGTTGAGCTTTAAGCCAACTTTTCCACTCTGCCCTTTCACTTTCATCAAGAGGCTTTATAGTTCCCCTTCACTTTCTGCCATAAGAGTGGTGTCATCTGCATATCAGGTTATTGATATTTCTCCTGGCAATCTTGATTCCAGCTTGTGTTTCTTCCAGTCCAGCATTTTTCATGATGTACTCTGCATATAAGTTAAATAAGCAGGGTGACAATATACAGCCTTGATGTACTCCTTTTCCTATATGAAACCAGTCTGTTGTTCCACGTCCAGTTCTAATGGAAACACAAAAGACCCCAAATAGCCAAAGCAGTCTTGAGAAAGAAGCATTGAGCTGGAGGAATCAACCTTCCTGACTTCAGATTATACTACAAAGCTGCAGTCATCAAGACAGTATGGTTCTGGTGCAAAAACAGAAATATAGACCAATGGAACAAGATAGAAAACCCAGAAATAAACCCATCTACCTGTGGGTACCTTATTTTTGACAAAGGAGGCAAGAATATACAATGGGGCAAAGACAGCCTCTTCAATAAATGGTTCTGGGAAAACTGGACAGCTACATGTAAAAGAATGAAATTAGAACAGTTCCTAATACCATACACAAAGATAAACTCAAAATGGATTAAAGACCTGAATGTAAGACCAGAAACTATAAAACTCTTAGAAGAAAACATAGGCAGAACATTTGATGACATAAATCTAAGCAAGATCCTCTATGACCCACCTCCTAGAGTAATGGAAATAAAAACAAAAGTAAACAAGTGGGATCTGATTAAACTTAAAAGCTTTTGCACAGCAAAGAGAACTGTAAGCAAGGTGAAAAAGACAACCCTCAGAATGGGAGAAAATAATAGCAAATGAAACAACTGACAAAGGATTAATTTCCAAAATATACAAGCAGCTCATACAACTCAATGCCAGAAAAACAAACAACCCAATCAAAAAGTGGGGGAAAAGACCTAAACAGACATTTCTCCAAAGAAGACATACAGATGGCTAACAAACACATGAAAAGATGCTCCACATCGCTCATTATTAGAGAAATGCAAATCAAAACTACAGTGAGATACCACCTCACACTGGTCAGAATGGCCGTCATCAAAAAGTCTACAAACAATAAATGCTGGAGAGGGTGTGGAGAAAAGGGAACGCTCTTGCACTGTTGGTGGCAATGTAAATTGATACAGCCACTATGGAAGATGGTATGGAGATTCCTTAAAAAACTAGAAATAAAGCCACCCCATAACCCAGCAATCCCACCCCTAGGCATATACCCTGAGGAAACCAAAATTGAAACAGACACATGTATCCCATTGTTCACTGCAGCACCATTTACTACAGCTAGAACATGGAAGCAACCTGGAAGCAACCTAGATGTCCATCGACGGATGAATGGATAAAGCAGTTGTGGTACAAATACACAATGGAATATTACTCAGCCATAAAAAGGAATGCATTTGAGTCAGTTCTGATAAGGTGGATGAACCTAGAACCTACTATACAGAGTGAAGTGAGTCAGAAAGAGAAAGATAAATGTTGTATTCTAATGCATATATACATAATCTAGAAAAATGGTACTGAGGAATTTATAGGGCAGCAGTGGAGAAACAGATAAGAGAATAGACTTATGGACATGAGGAGAGAGGAGGAGAGGGTGAGATGTATGGAAAGAGTAACATCAGCATATGTAAAATAGATAGCCAATGGGAGTTTGCTGTATGACTCAGGAAACTCAAACAGGGGCTCTGTATCCACCTAGAGGGGTGGGATGGGGAGGGAAACGGGAGGGAGGTTCAAAAGGGAGAGGATATATGTATACCTGTGGCTGATTCATGTTGAGGTTTGACAGAAAACAAAATTCTATAAGGCAATTATCCTTCAATAAAGAAATAAATTTAAAAAATACATTGAATAGTATTTACATTGTCCTTGGGTAAAAAGCAAGGTTAATGTCAGGTCTCTGAGCACTGTTCAAAGAGGAAAAACTCAACATTGGGGAAATGAGGTCACATAATGGATCCTTGCCTTGGTTTCTTCCTCGTAAAAGTACAGACAAGAATACCTATCCTTTCCGATGCCCTGTTTCTATAAATAAAACTACCATTTATTACCTAGGAGACTATGTCTCTCTTAGATTAGTGCTACAATAAAAACATGGTTTAAAGCATAGAGTCAGACTACAGGAGTTTGCTGCTCTGCCACGCCCCTGGTAAAATAAATAACCAGCTTCTGTAAGCCTCATTTGCAGTCTCTAAGATGGGATCATGATAGTGTCCACCTGTTGGGGCTGCCAAAAGGATTAAATAAGATGATATATGTCAAGTGTCTGGCACAGGAATTGGGCTCAGGACAAGTATTCTGTCAATGCTTTTGTTGTCAGAACCTTAAAGTAATCTTTGCCTTCTCTTGTTCTTTCCAACCCCAGTTCTAAACTGTCACCAAGTCCTAGCAATTCTTGATATACATATGTCTCCACTCATTAGCTGTGAAGGAAATGAATTAAAAATTGCTATGAGGGAAATACACTCCTGTAAGAGTATGTATTGGTTGGAACTTCCCTGGTGGTCCAGTGGTTAAGACTCTATGCTTCCGCCATGAGGGTCTTGTCCCTGATCAGGAAACTGAGATCCCACAGGCTGCGCGGCAAGGCCAGAATAAAAGTATGTGTTGGTTATCTCTGAGGAGGAAGGGGGGTGTGAGAAGAGGAACGAGGAAACTATCTGCAACATTTTATGTTTTAAGAAATATATCTGAAACAAATATGACAATAAGGGTGAGAGGGTATTTTTCTCTGTACTTTTCTGTGGGTTAGAATGTTTTCTTAACTTAAAACCTCAGGGAATTCCCTAGTGGTCCAGTGGTTAGGACTTGGCTCTTTCACTGCTGTGGCCCAAGTTCAATCCCCGGTTGGGGAACTAAGATTCTGCAGGCTGCACGGCATGGCTAAAGTAAATAAATGAATATTTAAAAAAAAAAAAAAAAGAAACCCTCAACATCAGTAACAAAGCACTCTGATGTTAGGTGACTTCATCTCTGTCAGCTTCATTTTCCTGACCTGTACAATGGGAATAGCAGCACTTTCTTGTGGGATTGCAATGAAGAATTGAGTGAAGTTACAATGGCCTTTCAAAAGAGATGACGTTACTATTACTGTTGTCATTATAATTACTACCATCTGGTGGTCTCTTTGCTGTGTTTTTACCGTCTAATTCATAATGCACCAGCTTGCAGAATAGTCTTCCTTGAATAATGCTTCATCTTATTGTCCTCCCCAAGAACCTGCATTTTCTCCTCTGGGTATACCCAACCCCATTCAGTCAGGGGTGGCGAGCTGGTTAAAGCCTTCCTAGCCTCTTTCACCCCCTAACTCTGTGGCTGCACCTCATTATAGCATTTATCACTTGTCAGTAAGTCTCCTATATACGAATGAGTTCCATTGCAAGATGGTTAAATCAGTTAAGATAAGTTAAGATCAGTTAGTTAAGTCCAATTTATTTGTAAGTCTAACAAAGCTACCCTCGGTACCCAACTAACAAAATTGCCTTTATGGCACTGTACTGTTAGGGTTTATAATATGTTCATATCTTTGAAAGTTCATGACTTGAAGGTTCGTATATAGGGGACTTACTCTACTCTGACAGCCCCTAAGAAGCAGATGGGCTCGATTCAACTTGGTATCTTCAGTGAAAGAAAGAAGGAACGAAGAAAGGGGGAAAAGATGTAGGGCTAGGCTCTCATTCTGGCTCCCATGAAAGCCTGCGCCAGGAGTGTACTCTTGGGAAACATCATTTGAGTTCTGTGTTTGGTGTCACATCCGTGGCATGGGTTGGTGGTATCCACAAAGGCCCTTGTAAGCAGGCTCCTCCTCTAATTTCCCTACATTCAAAAAACACCCTCTGTCATCAAATGGGGCTCAATGGGCCACATACACTCATGTTAATTCTGTTCTTTTTTCCCCAAATCTTGCCTAGTTTCCAAAACCCGGCCTGCCCAAGTTATAAGCCTTCCAATAAACTTTCCTCAATTTATTTTAGCCCTAAGTTAAAAATCATCTAACACAAAGAAGATCCAGGAGAGAGGGGATATATGTATACATAGCTGATTCACTTTGTTGTACAGCAGAAACTAATACAACATGGTAACGCAGCTATATTCCAATTCAAAAAAATAAACACAGTTTATACTGCACATTTGTAAAAATTGTTTCCTTAAACTTAAGAGAATAAGGTAAGGCATTATTTCCTACAATTCCCATACACCCTTATTACTTGGCTAACAAAATTAAGCCCTATTTCTGACTTTGTATCATTGCTCCTCCTCAACCCTTCAGCTTTGGTTTTATGAAAAAAAAAAAAAAAAAACAAACCCATGGTAGAATAGTGTTTTTTTAAAAAAATCTAACACATACATAACTTATTAAGAGTCACTGTTTGAAGTACTTTATATATATATATATATATATATACACACACATATATATATACATACATACATATATATATATGTATCTGAAACATACACACACACACACACTGATTTTAGCCTCACAATAAACTGTGAGATAACTACTATTATTATCCCATTTTTGCTGATGAGGAGCTGAGGCACAGAGTTTAACTGGGCTTAGCCAAGGTCACACAACTAGTCAGTGGCAGAATCTGAAACCACTTGGTCTGCTTCAGATGCTTTGTAACTTACCACCATCCCAAGATCCCTTTCTAATCAGTGGCTTTGAACTTCAATACTCTAGTGTGTCATTTATATTTTCATTAAAACTGAATAATATTTAACTCATTTATATCTTCTTAGATGTTTTGGTAGCTTCTAGCATAAAATGAATACACCCTAAATACTGATGGTTATAGAAATCAAATCTCTGTGATTATATAAGCCCAGGAAGGTAGACCTCTCCTGGCTCAGGTAGAGGTCTCAAGTTCCCCCCAGCAATGTATTTCACTGACGTGATGGCAGTCTTGTGAGAGAAGCAGGCTAGCTCATTTCACAAGAGAGAAAAAATGAGCTGCAAAAGACTAAAAGGGACTTATTTCAAATTATACACTAAACACCATTGCCTCGACTAACTCAAGAACACCTGAGTCCAAAGTCATGGCACTTTTCTAGATTAGGCTTTCTGGGATTTCTCCAAGGTGAAGTCATAGCACCTTGGAATATGGACACTTGGAATATGGACAGGAAGTAAGGAGCATAAGAAATACAAATGTCCTTATCATTAATAACTATTCTCATCAAAAATCTTGGCTCCAAGCTGTCCTTAACTGCTTGGAGATCTGTCTCACACACATTACAAAGGAGCTCGTTACAAGAGCCTGTTCAGAAACAGACTCATAGACTTAGAAAATGAACTTCTGGTTGCCAAAGGGGAAAGGTTGTTGAGGGGGAGGGATAAACGAAGAGTTTGCAATTAACATGTACACACTACTATAAATAAAACAGATAATCAACAGGGATCTACTGTATAGTACAGGGAGTTCTACTCAATATTTGGTAATACTGAAAAAAGAATGGGAAAAGAATGAAAAAAGAATTAGATATATGTATACCTATAACTGAATCACTTTGCATACCTGAAAGTAATACAACATTGTAAATCAATTATATCCACTATAAAAAAAAAATCCCCAAACAAGAGCCCGTCCTTAATTTCACTTGGGACAGTACCAATAATTATGTAACAGTGCATCTCAGAACCCACTGTTTCTTACACAAGCCGATTCCTTACCTGTTAATTGCACCAGCGTCTTGGGTGTGGAGGTTTTCCTTGTAGGTCCTCTGAGCTGCTTTTCTGCTTGCTTCCTCTTCCATCTCACTCAAGCTCTCCTCCTCTAGGCTGTCAGGCTCCATGTCGTTGTCCTGAATTTGGTCTTCAAGGTTAGACCAGGACTTGATCTTTTGAGTGGGGCTTTCTGAGTCAGATTCCAAAGAGTCTTTTGAAATCAAATGTAAGTCTTCTTTCTTAAAAGATGGCTCTGTGGACTGGACCTTTAAGTTGGTGTGGTGTGTAGGAGATTGAATAGACAGCTTGGGAATGAATTTACTATGACTCATCTCGAGAAAAATACAAAAATGAACAGGGATTCTCTCTGGATGGCAGCAGCTGGCGGGATATTTAAAGTTGTGGTTCACAAAAGCATTTGCCTAAAAAAGTTATATTTATGTTATTCTGTGATAATTAAAATCTCTAATTCTAATATTAATCAAAAACTTAAGTAAGAGAACCTCATTATATTATCTACAGGCTTTTGTATGCACCCTTTTGTAAGTATGAGAAAGGTCTATTGGAAACACTATTGTGTTTTTCCATTTACAGGAACACTTCTGCTGCAGAGCTCATAAACAGTCTGAATAATCAAATGCAGCTTTATTGAGGAAATCAAATGACTGGAATCCTTTTTCTAGCTTCCAAGAGCCTGTTACAGAAAAGATTGGACAAAACCAAATGGGTTATTATGGATAGTACTTCAATGCCTTATTTCCAATACCCGGGGCACTGATATATATATGCCGTGTTCAGTAGTATTTATGGACAGAGTAAAGCAGGTTCACGGTCTGCCTTTTGGAAAATAAAGGAGGGGGAGACAGTATGGTTTCCACAGTTGGAACTGAAAAGATGATGAAGCTAGTTTGTTCCTAGACCTATACTGGCTGACTTTTCATGTGAAAGACTTTTTGATATCCAGGTTGCTACCAGGTAGGAATATGTAATTTAAGTGGATGTAACATGGAGATCAACTTCAGCTCAGTGTTAATAAAAACCCCATGAAAGTGATCAAAACTGTTCAACAGAAGATTTGATGGCCTTGTGGTCTGCCATTCAGTGATTCATAGCAGAGGCTGGGTATCCACGTGGACCTGAAAGGGATGCTGTCCTGGGGAGTGTTGCCTGGGTGGAAGATTGGCCTGAATACAGCTGGGGTCCCTTCTAACTCGCTTAAGAGCATGATTCCAAGTGAGCCCTCCCTGTCTCAAAGGGCTGTCATAAAGACCCATGAGATGGTTTACGGAAAGGGTGCTTTGAGTTCAGATACGATTGAAAGGAAATGATGTTTTTGGATTGTGCTTCCTTTCATCTCTAGCTGGCATTTCTGTTTGCTCTGTCTTCTATCTCACTGCCTTTATGCCATTTTTTCCCCCTGTAGGTCAGATAACAGAAACAACCTTTCTGATCAGAGATTACTGTAAAATTTCTTTTAATGGTCTACTCCTATTCTTTTGGCAAATCCTTTCTTTAATTAAATAACATGACCTTCTTTTTAGTCCTAGTTGACCTTGTTGCTAATGTTTCTATGGAACATCCTCAACTCCTTGGAGGAAAGCACCTTAACAAACAAAAGAGACCAAAGGTAACATTCATATTGAAATACATATGATGTTTAAATATCTATGGTTTTCTTTTTAACTTAAAGTTCCCCCCTCTTGGTAGACTTACATATTATTTGTCAAACTGTTTATATTAATTGCCTTATTTTAAAAATATATATTTCATTTTACCATATTATTTTAATTTTGAGAAATGGATCAACCTTTGCTTTTAGGATATTTTTAGAAAGCAGCAAATCCCTCAAATACTAACACATTTTAACCAAAGCAGTTTGTAATAATACATGTTTAAGAGTTCAAGTCACTGTACTTGGGATCTTAAAAAAGCTTGAAATAATTATTGTATTTCAATTTGGAACTGCTCCTTCATGAAATAATTCAGTCCCTTCAATTTCTCTTCATTTCTTAAATAGACTAGGGTTTCTTGGAGTTAATCAGTTAAAAATGTTCATAGGAAAAGATACAATTTTTGTTGTTGATGTTTGGGAGCTGATGAAGAGAGCAAAGCCAGATACCATCCAAGTTGGGTCATCTGTGGAGGTGTGATTTTATAAAAGCATGGGATTAAAAAAGGAAAAGCTGATGGCTGAAATAAACTAGAAAGTGGGACTTCTAAATGCAGTGAATGTGGCTCCCTACTGGACAAAGTTTTTCACTGAAATTTCAGACAAAGACCGGCTGACACATCTCCTAAGTAAACAAGACAGACAGGGATAAACCAGTGGCACCAAGAAACCCCTCGTTCCCAAGGGGTGCCATCAAGATCCTTGGGCCCAGCCCATTACATTAGTACTGGGAGGAACACACTTCCTTCTGTAGGTGAAATGTAGCCCTGCTTTAAGGGTTCATCCACCAAGACGAGTGCAGAGGAAAAGTTACCCTGTTTTGGAACAAGTCCTAAGCTGCCCAAAGGCGTTATTTCCTCCCTCCACGGCAGCCGGCAGCGCTTTAAGGCCCAGGAAGTGATGGGTGATCCGGTGGGTCTGATGCTCCGGACCGGCCTGATCAGCGCAGATTGGGGCTGTTCTGGGAGTCTGGGCGCCAGTCTTTCCAGATCCCGACCATCGGCCCCTGGGCTCCGTCCTTGCCTCGGCCACCGTCTGTTCTTCCCATCTGGGTCCCAAGGGCTCCCGCTTGTGGGCTCTCTTTTCTCCCCACCTGGATCACTTTCCTCGAGAGGTTTTTTCCTGTCCCCATCCACGGTCCCACCGCCCACCCCCAACCCCTACTCGGGCGCACCACACACCCTGTTTGGGAGGCAACCGCCTGTCACCTTGCCGGGCGTTCCTGGCTGCCGCGACCCTGGAGGCCCCGCATCCTCAGTGCTGGCGCCTCCCGGTCCCGCCCTGCGTCTCCCAGTGCTGCCCTGGAGACCGGGGCCAACAGAGCCAGCCCCGCGCGACTCTGGCCGCCCGGCTGTGGGCGGGGCCTCAGCGAGGGGGCGGGGCCTGTGCTGTCCATCCCGGCATCCCCCATGACACAGTGCCGGGTCTAGCCCGTCCAGGTGGAGAGGTGGGGACGGGTTGTGATGACCGCGTCTAGGGCACAGCTCCCAGGATCCCGGAGCTGCCAATGAAGCCGCTCGCAGCCCATACTGGCTTTTCCAAAGTTGAAAAGCAAGGGAAGACAGGCCACCGAGTGGGAAGGGAGTATGTAAAGAACTCCTACAAATTAAGAAAGCAAAGAATCCAATTTAAAAATGGGCAGATGATTTGAACAGAAATTTCACAGAAGAAATCCAGTGGCCAATAACTATGTGTTGTGGATGGAAAAGGTTAATAATCAGAAGAGGATGAAGTAAAGCCACTGTGCATACCAGCCACACTCACCATGTGGGCAAACATTAAAATACTAGACAGCGCCCAGGGTTGGGGAGGATGATAGGGCAAAGATGCCTCATATACTGCAGATGGGAGTGTGAGTTCGTGCAGATACTTTGGAAAATGGCTTCACATTAGCTTGGATGTGTACACCCTGTGATTCAGCGATTTCACTTTTTAGGTGTTTACCTCCCACCTGCATATGCTTATGTGCACCCAAACTGGAAATAACTGAAATATTCATCAACAATAAAATAGTTAATTTAATCGTAGTATTTCCCAAATCACTGCAGATGGTGACTGCAGCCATGAAATTAAAAGATACTTGCTCCTTGGAAGAAAAGTTATGACCAACCTAGACAGCATATTAAAAAGCAGAGACATTACTTTGCCAACAAAGGTCTGTCTAGTCAAAACTGTGGTTTTTCCTGGAGTCATGTAAGGATGTGAGAGTTGAACTATAAAGAAAGCTGAGCACCAAAGAACTGATGCTTTTGAACTGTGGTGTTGGTGAAGATTCTTGAGAGTCCCTTGGACAGCAAGAAGATCCAAGCAGTCCATCCTAAAGGAAATCAGTCTTGAATATTCATTGGAAGGACTGATGTTGAAGCTGAAACTCCAATACTTCGGCCACCTGATGTGAAGAACTAACTCATTTGAAAAGACCCTGATGCTGGGAAAGATTGAAGGCGGGAGGAGAAGGGAACAACAGAGGATGAGATGGTTGGGTGGCATCACCGACTCAATGGACATGAATTTGAGTAAACTCCGGGAGTTGATGATGGACAGGGAGGCCTGGGGTGCTGCAGTCCATGGGGTCACAAAGAGTTGGACATGACTGAGTGACTGAACTGATTTCATATGCTGACATACTATACAGTAGCAAAAATTAATGAACTACATCTGCATGCAATAAGACAGAGGCATATTAAAATACAACATTGAGTTAAACAACCCAATACATTGTATGATTTTGCACATAAATAGTTTTAAAAGGCAAAATTGAACTGCATTACGGTTATGGATGCATACTTAGTGGAAAAGAAAAAGAAGGTGAAGAAAAAGAAAAAAAAAGTGTCCAACTCATTGCGACCCCATGGACTATAGCCCACCGGGCTCCTCTGTTCATGGAATTTTCCAGGCAAGAGTACTGGAGTGGATTGCCATTTCCTTCTCCAGGGATACTTAGTGGAGAAAATTATATTAAAAAAGTGAATCTCATAAACTTAGGATTGTGGTCAGTTCTGGTGGGCAGGGCAGGGTGGGGACTTGGGGATAGAGTGCCTTTGAGATTGTATTTTCTGACTTTTAATGCTGGTTATGTAGATATTCATTTCAGAACAATTCATTAAGCTATACACTTATGTATGTGTAGAATATTTCACTATTTAAAAAATCCTCAAAGAAGAGTAAAGAAAGGAAGGGTTGGGAATTATATTCATATAACAGCATTAAAACCACAAATAGATATGGATAACTGTCTTCAAAGATACAAGAATTCTTCAGTTCTTCAATACCAGTTGCCTCATTAATGATAGGAAACACAGAGAATTGGAAAATATCATTAGTACTCAATTTTGCTATTTTTATTCTGCTTTTTATTAGAGTTAGATTTTTTGACAAGGGAAATATAACCTTTATTATGGTAAAATAATTGAACCCTACAACACTGCTTGATTTGTTTGATTTGATTATGACTTAGGAATGTATTGTTGACAAGATAAAAGCTACATCCTAATTTTGTTTCATATGCTTGTGGTTGATGCTATTATTATTTTTAAAAATATCTATTTTCTGTCACCTTTGACTTTTAGTTCAACAATGATTTATTATTTGCTGGTCAAATTGCATTACAAAAACTTAAAGTAATTTCCTTCCTCCCACTTTCTTGTATTTTATTGAAATAAATATAGTTGGAGCTGACAAAGAGGCCCCTGACTGATTTGGAAATTTTTTTTTTTAACAGTAGCATTTAAAATAGATTTGTTTATTTATTTTTTGGCTGTGGTGGGTCTTCGTTGCTGCACACGGGCATTCTCTAGTTGCTGCGAGTAGGGGCTACTCTGTTGGCGGTGTGCAGGCTTCTCTTGGTGGAGCACAGGCTCTAGGCACACAGGCATCAGAAGTCTCGGCTCTCAGGCTCTAGAATGCCACTGGCTCAGTAATTACGGCACACGGGCCTAGTTGTTCTGCAGCCTGTGGGATCTTCCCAGCCCAGGGATCAAACCTGTATCCCTTGCATTGCAAGATGGATTCTTAACCACTGGACACTAGAGAACCCCTCCACAGTGGCACTTTTTTAATGAATTCTTTTGAAGTTTAGTTGATTTACAGTATTGTGTTACTTTCAAGCATACAGCAAAGTGATTGTTATATATATATATCATATATATATTTATATACATTTATACATCTCCATATATCTAGATATTTGTATTCTCTTTTAGATTATTTTCCATTATAGGTTATTACAAAATATTAAGTATAGTTTCTCTATTTCTTTGCATTGTTCACATAAAAAGGTTTTCTTACCTCTCTTTGCTGTTCTTTGGAACTCTGCATTCAGATGGGTATGTCTTTCCTTTTCTCCTTTACCTTTTGCTTCTCTTCTTTTCTCAGCTATTTATAAGGTCTCCTCAGACAACCATTTTGCCAATTTGAGATTATATTTCCTTACTTAATGCTAGCTACCTAGATATTCATTTTATAGCAATTTATTAAGCTGTACATTTATGTGTATGTAGAATGTTTCACTATTAAAAATGTTCAAAGAAGAGTAAAGAAGGATTGAGGATTGTATTCATATTAAAATAGTGTTAAATCCACAAAGATATTTGATTAACTATCTTCAAAGATGCAAAAATTCTTCAATACTAGTGGTGTCATTAATGATAGCAAACACAGAGTGTTGAAAAATATCTCGAGTACTCAATTTTGCTGCTTTTTATTCTGCTTTATATTAGAGTTAGATTAAAAACAAAATGTTTCTGACAGCAGGGAGTGAGTATATAACAGGACCTCAATGTTACTTGAAGAAATGAAAGCAAGGTTGCTGAAAGCATTGATGTTATTCTGTCCAGCCTTTAAAATTTTTAGTCTTATTTTTGGTTGTGCTGGGTCTTTGTTGCTGTGTGCAAGCTTTCTCTAGTTGCAGTCAGTGGGCCCTACTCTTGGTTTTGATGTGGTGGCTTAGTTGCCCCACAGCATGTAGGATCTTCCCAGACCAGGGATTGAACCTGTGTCCCCTGCACTGGTAGCATTCTTAACCACTGGACCACAAGGATAGTCCTGTCCAGCATATTATACAGTTGATATTGGTGGTGATTTAGTTGCTAAGTTATGTAGCTGTAGCCCGCCAGGCTCCTCTGTCCATGGGATTTGCCAGGCAAGAATACTGGAGTGGGTTGCCATTTCCTCCTCCAGGGGATCTTCCTGACCCAAGGGTCAAACTTGCATCTCTTGCATTCAGTTCAGTTCAGTCGCTCAGTTGTGTCGGACTCTTTGTGACCCCATGAATCACAGCATGCCAGGCCTCCCTGTCCATCACCAACTCCCAGAGTTCACTCAAACTCATGTCCATTGAGTTGGTAATGCCATTCAGCCATCTCATCCTCTGTTGTCCCCTTCTACTCCTGCCCCCAACACCTCCCAGCATCAGGGTCGTTTCCAGTGAGTCAATTCTTCGCATGAGGTGGCCAAAGTATTGGAGTTTCAGCTTTAGCATCAGTCCTTCCAATGAACACCCAGGACTGATCTCCTTTAGGATGGACTGGTTGGATCTCCTTGTAGTCCAAGGGACTCTCAAGAGTCTTCTCCAACACCACAGTTCAAAAGCATCAGTTCTTTGGCGCTCAGTTTTCTTCACAGTCCAACTCCCACATCCATACATGACTACTGGGAAAACCATAGCCTTGATTAGACAGACCTTTGTTGGCAAAATAATGTCTCTGCTTTTGAATATGCTATCTAGGTTGGTCATAAATTTCCTTCCAAGGAGTAAGTGTCTTTTAATTTCATAGCTGCAGTCACCATCTGCAGTGATTTTGGAGCTCAAAAAAAATAAAGTCAGCCATTGTTTCCACTGTTTCCCCATCTATTTCCCATGAAGTGAAGGGACCTGGAATGTTAGGTCCATGAATCAAGGCAAATTGGAAGTGGTCAAACAGGAGATGGCAAGAGTGAACTTCGACATTCTAGGAATCAGCGAACTAAAATGGACTGGAATGGGTAACTCAGATGACCATTATATCTACTACTGTATCTACTCCTTAGGAGAAATGGAGCAGCCATCATGGTCAACAAAAGAGTCTGAAATGCACTACTTGGATGTAGTCTCCAAAACGACAGAATGATCTCTGTTCGTTTCCAAGGCAAACCATTCAATATCATGGTAATCCAAGCCTATGCCCCAACCAGTAATGCTGAAGAAGCTGAAGTTGAACAGTTCTATGAAGACCTACAAGACCTTTTAGAACTAACAAACACCCAAAAAAGATGTCCCTTTCATTATAGGGGACTGGAATGCAAAAGTAGGAAGTCAAGAAACACCTGGAGTAACAGGCAAATTTAGTCTTTGAGTACGGAATGAAGCAGGGCAAAGGCTAATAGAGTTTTGCCAAGAGAACGCACTGGTCATAGCAAACACCCACTTCCAGCAACACAAGAGAAGACTGTACACATGGACATCACCAGATGGTCAACACTGAAATCAGATTGATTATATTCTTTGCAGTCAAAGATGGAGAAGCTCTATACAGTCAGCAAAAACAAGACCAGGGAGCTGACTGTGGCTCAGATCATGAACTCCTTATTACCAAATTCAGACTCAAATTGAAGAAAGTATGGAAAACCACTAGACCATTCAGGTATGACCTAAATCAAATCCCTTATGATTATACAGTGGAAGTGAGAAATAGATTTAAGGGGCTGCATCTGATAGACAGAATGCCTGATGAACTATGGAATGAGGTTCATGACATTGTACAGGAGACAGGGATCAAGACCATCCCCAAGAAAAAGAAATGCAAAAAAGCAAAGTGGCTGTCTGAGGAGGCCTTACAAATAGCTGTGAAAAGAAGAAAAGTGAAAAGCAAAGGAGAAAAGGAAAGATATAAGCATCTGAATGCAGAGTTCCAAAGAATAGCAAGGAGAGATAAGAAAGCCTTCCTCAGCAATCAGTGCAAAGAAATAGAGGAAAACAGCAGAATGGGAAAGACTAGAGATCTCTTCAAGAAAATTAGAGATACCAAGGGAACATTTCATGCAAAGATGGGCTCGATAAAGGACAGAAATGGTATGGACCTAACAGAAGCAGAAGATATTAAGAAGAGGTGGCAAGAATACACAGAAGAACTGTACAAAAAAGAGCTTCACGACCCAGATAATCACGATGGTGTGATCACTCACCTAGAGCCAGACATCCTGGAATGTGAAGCCAAGTGGGCCTTAGGAAGCATCACTATGAACAAAGCTAGTGGAGGTGATGGAATTCCAGTTGAGCTCTTTCAAATTCTGAAAGATGATGCTGTGAAAAGTGCTGCACTCAATATGCCAGCAAATTTGGAAAACTCAGCAGTGGCCACAGGACTGGAAAAGGTCAGTTTTCATTCCAATCCCAAAGAAAGGCAATGGCAAAGAATGCTCAAACTACCGCACCATTGCACTCATCTCACACGCTAGTAAAGTAATGCTCAAAATTCTCCAAGCCAGGCTTCAGCAATACGTGAACTGTGAACTCCCTGATGTTCAAGCTGGTTTTAGAAAAGGCAGAGGAACCAGAAATCAAATGGCCAACATCCGCTGGATCATGGAAAAAGCAAGAGAATTCCAGAAAAACATCTATTTCTGCTTTATTGACTATGCCAAAGCCTTTGACTGTGTGGATCACAATAAACTGTGGAAAATTCTGAAAGAGATGGGAATACCAGACCACCTGACCTGCCTCTTGAGAAACTTATATGCAGGTGAGGAAGCAACAGTTAGAACTGGACATGGAACAACAGACTGGTTCCAAATAGGAAAAGGTGTACGTCAAGGCTGTATATTGTCACCCTGCTTATTTAACTTATATGCAGAGTACATCATGAGAAATGCTGGGCTGGAAGAAGCACAAGCTGGAATCAAGATTGCTGGGAGAAATAGCAATAATCTCAGACATGCAGATCTCTTGCACTAGCACGTGGATTCTTTACCACTGAGCCACCAGGGAAGCCCAACAGCAGTAATTTTAATGGAAATAATTTAACATGAAGATTTATTACCTGAAGTAGCAAAAAGGAATCCAGGTGTCCTTGAAACAGTAGGTACAGGAATCAACCACTGCCCCTATTTCTGTGATAACACAGGGAAGAATTTGTAATGATCACCTGGAAGCTGGAAGGAAGGGGCCAGAGCTGGGAGAAGGAGAAGATTCCAAGCTGGTGAGTGCTGGTGTCTTTAAGAGGCTTTTGAAGAGTGCTTTTGGGAGCACTGGGAAAATTTGCCCCAACTGCTGCTACTGAAACAGGCTGAGCTGTGGGCGTGAAGAAACCTCAGGATGATTCTGAGAGGTAGAGGACGCTGGGGAAGTGTAGTGTCTCTCTACTGTCCTCTACTGGCAGAGCCTAACAAGGAGTGACTGGCCAAGGTAAAAGGTTTGCAGAGTCTAACCCAGCATGACAGCCAAGTACATGAGTATGTTTGAAGCTGAGAGACAGCGAATTTATAAGCAGAACAGTGATTATAAAGTGGAAGCATATGAACAAATAAAGCCATAGAGTGCGTCGTTTTTATCTCCTGCTTCCCTGGTAGCTCAGATGGTCAAGAATCCATCAGCAATGCAGGAGATTCCGGTTTGATTCCTGGGTCAGAAGATCCCCTGGAGAAGGGAATGGCTACCCACTCCAGTATTCTTGCCTGGAGAATTTTATGGACAGAGGAGCCTGGCAGGCTACAGCCCATGGAGTCGCAAGGAGTCAGAGACAACTGAGTGACTTTCATGGAAATAACGATGATAATTTATGTATGATTAGCAATTTCCGGGGTTTGCAAAGTGCCTTTGCATGTATCATCTGTTCAGAATTAAGCTGGCAATCTGATGCTGAACTGAAAAACAAAGAAGAATGAGAAAAACAGGTCAAAAAATTATTAAAATAGACTGTTTTGTGGGTCTGTTTGCAACCCCACAGACTGCAGCATGCCAGGCTTCCCTGTCCAGAGTCTGCTCAAATTCATGTCCATTGAGTCAACTGAGCACATAGCTGGAAAGTGTGGTTACTCTGTAATTCTAACAAGTTGAAGTGTCTTGTTCCTTCACTTACATGTTAAATTCAAAGTAATAAATTAGGAATGGGGAGAGATGGCACTCTGAGGACAGAAAGGACAGTACCAGGAAGTGAAGGAACACGAGTGACATAAGAGATGTTCAGAAAGACCCAAAGCCACCTGAGGGTCCTTTGGTGTAGGCAGCAAGCCACTGTATAGCTGAAAATCCTCTGTGAGAATCCCAGTACTACAGTAAGCATGATTAATTTTCATAATGATTAATTTTCAAAACCCATAAAGAATAGGCCAGTTTAATACTAGAAATGTAAAAGTCATGCAATATATTTTACAAAGATTTTTATCTAAAATATTAAAATGTTTTAAATTTCAAGGGATAACCTCTCAATCATGCAGAAAAATTTGCTTGTTTAGAATAACCCGTCTTGAGAATTCTAGAAGAGTGAAGTTGTGATAAATATATGTTTATACAGACAATGCAATTCAACAGGCAGATGTGCAGAGAATGCTAACAATGTTCTAGGAGAACTAGTTAGAGCTGGGCGAGCCTGAGGGTGTGTGTGTGGGTGAATTCTGCCTGCTGGCATCAAAAGCTTTAGGAACAAGATGATCCCATAGGATGGTTCTTAGGAATACAGATTAACAAGTGATGATTGCTTTTCTTCCTCTGTTTTGTTTCCTTGGTTTGCTTGTCCAAAAATAATTTTAAGGCATTTTTATTATGACAGTTTAAAAACATACAACAGTAGAGAGAAAGGTATAATGAACTCATAGGTAACCTTCGTTCAGCTTCAAGATCAATCTGTGAGTGATCTTGCTTCTATGCATACTGTTCTGTACTCCCAACAGTTCAGTTCGGTTCAGGCACTCAGTCGTGTCCGACTCTTCGCGACCCCATGAATCGCAGCATGCCAGGCCTCCCTGTCCATCACCAACTCCCAGAGTTCACTCAGACTCGCGTCCATCGAGTCAGTGATGCCATCCAGCCATCTCATCCTTGGTCGTCCCCTTCTTCTTCTGCCCCCAATCCCTCCCAGCATCAAAGTCTTTTCCAATGAGTCAACTCTTAAATCCAAGCTGCTGTACAGTTTTATCCATAAGTACTTAGGATGCATCTAAGAGATAATTTTTAAATTACCACAATGGCATTGTCACATCTGAAATAAAATTAACAGCTCTTTCATATCGTTTTACACTAAGTCGTGTTCAGAATTTCCAGACCGTCTTCCATGTGTCTTTCTGTAATCGGTAAATTTGAATCAGGATCCAAACAAGTTCTACAAAATGATTTTTTAAAAAATAACAGCTTTATTGAGATATAATTCACACATTGCACAACTCACCCCTTTAAAGCACGCAGTTCAGTAGTTTTTAGTATATTCACAAGCTGGGCAATCATCACAACTATTTAATTCCAGAATATCTCTCCCAAAGCAGCCATTCCTCATTCCCTGCCCTTGTGTCAGCCAATGCCAACCACTAACTACTTTCTGTTTCTATGGGTTTGCCTTTTCTGGACATTTCATGTAAATGGAATCATAGAATTTGTGTTTGTGTGTTTGGCTTTTTTTATAGCATAATATTTTCAAGGTTCACCCATATTGTAGCACATGTCAGTACTTCATTCCTTTTTATTGCCACTGTATAAATATACTATCTTATTTATCCATTCATCAGTTGATAGTCATTGGGTTGTTCCCACCTTTTCACTACTGTGAATAATGCTGCTATGAACGTTCATGTACAAGTTATTTTTTTTAAAACTTTTTATTTTGTATTGGGGTAGCCTGTTAACAATGTTGTGATAGTTTCAGGTGAACAGCAAAGGGACTCAGCCATACATATACATGTATTCATTCTGCCCTGAGCGCCCCTCCCATCCAGCCTGGGAGGGAGCTACACAGTAGGTCTGTATAGCTCCCTGTGCTATACAGTAGGTCCTTGTTGGTTATCCATTTTAGATATAGAAGTTTTCATGTACAAGTTTTTATGTGGACCTATGTTTTCTTCCCCCCCACCCCATTCTCTTAGGCAGTTTTTATCCTTCTAGCTTTATTGAGATATAATTGACATATAGCAGTGTATGAATATAAGGTGTATAGCTTAATGATTTGACTTACATGGACCATGAAATGATTATCATGATAAGTTTAGTGAACATCTATCATCTCACATACACAGTTAAAGAAACAAAAATATTTTTCCCCTTGTGATGAGACCTCTTAGGATTTAGAGTTTTTCATACAGCAGTGTTAGTTATATTTATCAAGTTGTACATTACATCGCTATGGTGCTTACTTATCTTATGACTGAAAGTTTGTACCTTTAGATTACCTTCATCCATTACCCTCTTCCTCCGTTCCCTGTCTCTGGTAACCACAAATCTGGTCTCTTTTTCTATGGGTTTATTTGTTTTTAAAGTGTAACTGACCTACAACACTATGTTAGTTCCTAGTACACAACATAGTGATTTGGTATCTCCATACACATTTCAAAGCGACTCCCATGGTAAGCCTGGTTATCACTGTGGCCATATATACCTCAGAATGGAGCTGTGGGAGCATATGGAAACTCTCTGCTGAACTTTTGGAAAACTTCGAGAATGCGTTCCAAAGTGGTTGAAATACTTATATTCCTGTCAGTAATCTCTGGGGGTTCCCATTTTTCTATGTCCTTTCCAATATTTGCTATTGTCTGGCTCTTTTTATGATAACCATCCTTGTGATTGGTTCTGTCTTATTGCAGGTTTGACTTGCATATACCTAATGACTAATGGCGGGGCTTCTCTGGAGGTTCACTGGTAAAGAATTAGCCTGCCAATGCAGGAGACATGGGTTTGACCCCGGGGTTGGGAAGATTCCTTGCAGAAGGAAATGGCAACCCACTCCAGTATGCTTGCTGGGAAAAGCTCCATGGACAGAGCAGCCTGATGGGCTGCAGTCCACGGGATCACAAAAGGACTTAGTGACTAAGCAACTGCAACAATGACTAATGATACTGAGCATCTTTTCATGGACTTACGGTTGTTTTTATTACACAGTGACCTTCCAAATTATCGCAAATGTATTTTAAATGTCAGATTAAAGAGTTTTTATCTGAGCAATCTCTAAAAGTGATTTGTCTCTGATTACTTTCTTACTTTCCAGTATAGAATGTTCTAGGCTCTAGTTATGCATTTCTTGCCCCAACCTGCAATTAACCATTTGAATTTCCTTGTCATATACTTTTTATTTTTTTATACTTTTTATACATTATACTTGTTATATACTTTTTTATATTAAGAACAATTTGCCTTTTCTCCTTGTTCTTTTTCTGGTGTGGTGTTGATTGTTTTTCTTATTTTTAGAAGGTCTTTAAGGATTTTACCACTTTCTCCACCCCCCAGCCTTTCACTTGCTATTTATTTATTTATTACCACGAGGCATTTATTTTTATATAGTCAAAGCTATCACTCTTCTTCCTTCATATTTTTGAATTTTGAGTCATGATGAGAAGTTTGTCCCACTCCCAGGTTATAGACCTAATTTGTCTAAAGGTTAATTACTATTTTTTTCTGGTATTTCTATGGTTTCATTTGTATTTTTAAATATTCCATCTATTTGGATTTTATTTTTGGTTTATGATATCTTTATCAAGTTTTGCCTTTTTCTATATGGCTGCCCAGTTAGTAAAATGTTGATCTTTTCTTTTGAAAATCATTTGAGATACCACCTTTATCGCATATAAAATTTTTATTTTACAGCATCAGTATTAATACCTGTTCTTCTAATTGCTGCTTATTTTATTATGAGATGAGGTGACAGGGTTCATTAAAAGCTTTTCTATGTGGTTTTCTTCAATAGCAGTGCCTATTGTGCATTCTTAGCTTTAAAGTTAAAATTCTGTATATCCAGTTATCAGGATGTTCTCAGTAAGTAGACCCAGGATTTAGTGGTCTCTGTGCCATTGTCTTAAACTAGTACAGGGAGAAACTAGTATTCTTATCTCATTTAGTCTTCACACTAATCCTGTGTGGTGGGAATTTTTATTCCCATTTTACAGATGAGGAAGCTTAAGATACAGGAAGTTATTCTGTGACCAAAACTAACCACAACTTGGGAATAAAGAATTAGGGAAAAGCAAAAGAAAGAGAGCGCACCCCCATTTTAAAGAATAATATTTAGGGAATTCCCTGGCAGTCCAGTCTCAATGTTGAGGGCCTGGGTTCAGTACCTGGTCAGAACTAAGATTCCACAAGCTGCAGCATGGCCCCCCAAAAATAATAAAGTGTAATATTAGTTATTGATTTGATGTTTACCTCTAGTAAAGGGGGTAGCTTCATTTGAAAATTTCATCTGGATCTCTGAGGCTTAGTCTCCTTCAAACCACACTGAAAGTCACAGAGTCTAGTATTTTTCTAATGGGACACAATTTTTATTTCACAAATCAGGGCCTGGCTCAAAAGAGGTATCCTATCTTAATTAAAAATTGTGACTCATTCTTTCAGGGGATTGCAAAAGATCTGCTTCCACAAAGCTGTCTCTCTACAGTTAGGCAAGATATCTTCTTAAAAAAATAAACAGGCATTTGGGGAGAATATAAGAAGCTGTTGTTGCCTTAGTTTTGGTTTGCTTCTATATGAAAATGAGATGTAGAGCAGAAAAGGTGGGGAAAAATTATCATATTTGAACAGGTCTAGAGTAATGGTCAGTGATGACGAATTTGCTCATGAAGGCATTACAGGAAGGAAAAGGGCTTCTCTCTTAGTAGGTGCAACACTGTAAAAATAGAATTGCATTTCAGCTAGATCAAAACGTTATTATAAATATAGCAAAGTACCATGACTTCACTTGGGGGAGGTAACAGGAAATTATGTTATTGGGTTAAATTAGTGGCCTTGTGAATGACTAGCAGTTCAAACTGTCCTCTTCCCCTGAGTGGAGCCTCCCTATTTGGTGTGTGCTCACTCTGTTGGATTGAGTAGGATTTTTCTCTCTGTTATTTTTACCTAATGAGAGAGGCTTGCAGTCAGAGAATTTTGGTTTGGTTTTTCTTGAGTCATTGGAGAAGAAGTAAAATAAGCATCTTTTTGACTTAATCCCCGAAAGATAAAACTAAGAAGGATAGAGATTTCTTAGTTATTCTTTAGCTCTATTTTCCAACGAGCAGAAACGAGGAAACATGAAACACAACCTTAAGTTATATGTAAGGAATGAGATAGGATCCTACTCCAGCCTAAAGAGTCATCATATCAACTTACAATGGTTTAGAGCAGTGGTCCCCCACTTTTTTTGGCACCAGGGACTGGTTTCATGGAAGACTTTCCACAGACCAGGGAGATGGGGATGGTTTTGAGATGATTCATGCTCATTACATTTATCGGGCACTTTGTTTCTGTTATTATTACATCAGCTCAGATCACCAGGCTTTAGATCCCAGAGGTTGGGGACCCCTGGATTAGAGGGAAAAGCACTTCATTCTGTCCTTATGCCTTTCAGTAATTTTGTGATTTTTAAAAAAATTATCACAAGAAAAAAAAATCACAGCTGGATCTGGCCTCTGTAACAAATACAAACTCAAAATTTTATGTGTGGTAGAGCAGTGCAGGGAGAGGTGGGGACAGCAGGTGGTATTATTTTAGAAATAGTTTATTCAGACCCAAAGAATGAGACATGTCCTAAATGTTTTCACACATTTTCATGTGTAAAAGCAAAGGGAGGGAGTACACCTTGGAACAACCACTAGAAACACAAATACATAGTCAGCTCTTTATTAAATAATTTTTGAAAAGCATCTATTAGATCAGTCATCAGGAAATTCAACTCATTATTTTCTTTTGTACATGTATTTGGAAAGAAGTGTCCTGGTAAAAACATGGTCTACCAGGTCAACTATTGTGATTTAGCAAAACAATTCTAAGAACACGGAATCTTTGGGTCTGCCTTGAACTACCCTTAGGTCTTAGGGCATGAACTTTGGGACCTTCAGGTTCATCTGACTCATTCATGACTTCTCCCTGACAAGGCATGGACTGGTTACAGCTGCTTAAAGTTCGTCTTGAAAGTCAGCTTCTAGGACTAGAGACCTTCTTTGGGTCCTTTTCATCCCAAAGATCTTTATTTGGAAACCAGAAAGAAAGATTAAAAACAATTTAAAAAAATTTTAAGTAGTTCTACTACAGCCCAGCATCTTAAAATCTCCTGTTTCCTTTACACTAAGAATGTTAGCTGATCACATTGACCCTGATCTCAAAGCTTAGTAGAATTCTTCCGCTCTGAAGTAGTGTCAGGAATAATAAGTTCATTTCTTTTAAACTACAAAGCTTTATGTCCATGGGTTAGTCCTCACTTATTGCTCTGAGTCCCGGGGTGCTTTACTATTGGAGGACGCCATCTTGCATTGCACTCAAAGGACGTTTTTCATATGACGGTAATTAAGCGCCTTCCCACAGGCTGCTCCACCGAGGTGATGATGAGGCTGCCTTGAAATCCTATCTTCTGTTGCAAGGCTCCCTACACAATGCTTTCTGGTATATAAGTCAGCTCTCCTTTTAATTTTGAAGGTTGTGCCTTTTCCTTCGTCTTTGATTTTGCCTCCGAGTACAGCTGTGTGATGTAGTTTATGCAGCCCCTAGAGCGGGAAGCTGAAAGAAAAACATGGCAAACCCAAACATTTAGTTTGAACAATGTTGCACCCATTTATTTAAAACAGGCGGATCGCCTTGTGGTGTTTGTAGGTCTGAATGCTAATGTTAAAAAACTCAGATCTGAAATTCACTGCTGTGTACATATGGTCTTGAATGCCCTGTTACAGCCTAATTATCAAAAAGTTTTCTTATGTAAACATTATGCTCATAAACCTGAAATAAGATATATAGGCATCTCTGCTATCAAATAACGGATGTGTTGCTGGAAAAAAAATACATTGCCTTTAACATGATTTCATACTGAAAGTAAAAGGGCTTATGGGAATAAGAGGTTTGGGGCAGCCCAATGAAAGCTCATGCATCTCTGTACATGGAGTCTAGAAGTGTCTCCAGAAGACAATGAGCAGAAATGATAGAGTTGAAATGCTGGATTTGAGGGCGCTGAGGGAAGGAGGATGAAAGTGGGGCATCAGATCCCAGGAGACAGTGCAACCTCCCACAGCTATGGCAATCCTCCCACCCCAGGGAATATGTATTGGGGTGGGGGACAGACCTTTCTGGGTAGGGAGTCCTGAGTGCACAGGCTTATTCTATTAGAAAAAAAAGTTTATTGAAATATATTAATAGTCGATTTATAATGTGTTAATTTCTTCTATGTAGGTGCTCATTTTAAATTTTCTTAAAGGTGAATTAAAAGGGCTTCTGCTTGCTCAGCAGCTGAACTGAAGGCTTTTCTTTTCCTGCTAAAGGTTACAGTTCTACTCCCACTATTGTTGTTGCTTCTTTTTTTGTGAAGTTTTTATCTTGTATTGATATATAGTGGTAAAGAACCTGCCAGCGAGTGCAGGAGACATAGGAGACACGGGTTTCATCCCTGGGTGGGAAAGATCCCCTGGAAATGGCAACCCACTCCAGTATTCTTGCCTGGAAAATTCCATGGACAGCGGAGCCTGGTGGGCTACAGTCCATGGGGTCACAAAGAGTTGACACAACTGAGCAACTGAGCCCTTACATTGGGGTATACCCAATTCTCAACGTTGTGATAGTTTCAGGTGCACAGCGAAGCTACACCCACGGCTCTGTTCCCCTTGCCTGGAGGAATGGGTGTAGGAAGCAACCCTGATTACACATTATACTGACGTCATTGAAACATGTGTTGCAGCGTAACAGCCTGTAGGCAGCCGACCCACATTTCCCGCTCCCACCCTGGGTCTCACGTACCCCGCTCACTCATGCCCCTCTTCCTAGTACTACAGCTAGTCTTTCTTCCATTTCACACCTTGCTAGGTCAAAACCAAAAAAAAAAGCCAGAGGTGTTATGAAAGAAATGCTTCTTATAAAGCCTCAAGAAAACCAATAGCAACTAGTGACAAAGCTCACTGCATTGTCTTGCAACTTTGGGCAGGTGGAATAAATTAATTTGCATGGAAGAAACAGTGGTTGGAAGGTATAAGATTCTTGCTGTGCTATATTCCTAGCTTCTGTCTACTTTATCTTTGTCAAGAGTACACACACATGCACACACACGCTGACACACTGACTATTAGACTATTAGACTATTTGTTCTTTTCATATTTTGCTTGAAGAACTGCAATAAAGTAATCCAAAAGACGTGAAATATTTCTGCTTAAATTTGTTAAGCCTTATATTCATTTGCATGAGAGCTAAGTTGCGTCAGTCGTGTCTGACTCTCTGAAACCCCTTGGACTGTAGCTTGCCAGGCTTTTCTGTCCATGGGATTTCCCAGGCAAGAATACTGGAGTGGGTTGCCATGCCTTTGTCCAGAGGATCTTCTCCATCCAGGGGTTAAACCTGCATCTCTCCTGTATCAGCAGGCAGGTTTTTTTGTTTGTTTTTACCACTAGCACCACCTCAAAAGCCCTATATTCATTTATTCAATACAAATTTACCAGACTCTCCACTTCTGATGTGGCAAGCCCTATGCTAGGATCTGAGGATACACATAGAGTAGACCCAACTGCTCACCAGCTGGAGATGTATTGTGGTAGCTAGATTAACACACCAAAAATGACAGCCTGGTGTGGGAAGTTCTTCATTGGTAAAGCTGTATATAGGATGCTGTGGTGCACAGGAAGGGCATACAGTCCAAGATGTACCTGTGCCTGATAGCAAGGACTCAGGGATGGCTCCTCAAAGGGGCTTATGTTCAGCTATGCAAACTTAACTGCTACTTTTTGGGGGTTTTTTAGGTGTATTTCCTTAAGTTCTGTGAAATGATTTAGGTGATTTGCTTTTTCTTGAGCTAAAAATCAAACTTTGATTTTTCCTCTCCTCATGAAAGGCAACAAGTTAATGAACCTCATTTTTCATGTCTCAGGTCCCATAGTTGACTTACTTTGGCCATTTTTCTCTTGGGATGATGTTTCTTCATTATTTGACCTCGATCTGTAACTTTCTAGAGTGTACTCTGAAATCTCACTTTCTGCAAGAAGAAAAAATTGTTACTGATTTCCGGTGCCACAGACATCATCTGTATTTAGAAATGTACATTTGAGTAAGATCATACCTGTTTTTATGTGGTAGTAGACTTACCACTTCCTTCCCCGTACCTCATGTACTCATTAGTTCAGTAAATTATTTTTTAGTTTTACTGTGATTCCTACAGGCACTGTGCCATGCATGCAGTATAAAAGTTGCAGAAGTCAGATGACAGCATATTAGAGTCCAATACTGTCTTTTTGGGAAGAAACAATTCTAGTAGAGCTTAAAGAAGTATGGTGGGGGAGGTATCAGTGGGAGGTTTTGAAACAATACTGTGGCGTTTGCCTGTTGTGTGGGTACAACTGGAAAGCCAGACCCTATATGTAGGTCTGTTTATGATAAAAATGTTAGTCCATCTGAATATCTCAAAAGATAGATATTAAACTAGGAAAAGCATTACTTATTTTTTTTAACTTTTTATTTTGTATTGGGATATAGCTGATTAACAATATTGTGATAGTTTCAAGTGAACAGTGAAGGGACTCACTCAGCCATACATATACATGTATCTATTCGCCCCCAAACTCCCCGCCCATCCAGGCTGCCATATAACATTGAGCAGAGTTCCCTGTGCTAGACAGGGGGTCCTTGCTGGTGATCCATTTTAAACATAGCAGTATGTACATGTCCATCCAAAACCCCGTGACTATCCCTTCCTCACATCCTAACCTCTGGCAATCATGAGTTCATTCTCTAAGTCTATGAGTCTCTTGCTGTTTTGTAAGTAAGTTCCTTTTATTTATTTTTAGATTCCACATATAAGGGATGTCATATTAAGTCCTTCACTGTAAAATGTGCACTGACTCCTCCTCCTCCTCTGTCTGACTGACTTCACTCAGTACCCAATCTCTAGGTCCATCTGTGTTGCTGCGAATGGCATTATTTCATTGTTTTTAATGGCTGAGTAATATTCCATCATATAAATGTACCACATGAGAAGCAACACTTGTAAAAGGGTCAGAGCCAGTCAAAGATGTGTTAATAGTATTTTGCCATAGAACATAATGCGTTCTCTGTCATTGGAGGTGTATGAGACATATATGGCTAAATCAGCAGTGTTCAAGAGCACCATCATACAAGGCACATGCATAATTTACAATTTTCTAGTTGCCATTTCAAAAAGTAAAAGGAAGCAGGTGAAATTGATATGTTTTTATTTAACTAGTAGATTCAATGTATTGTTATTAGACATATTCTTGTGTGTGTGTGTATGTGTGTGAACTGAGTCTTCAAAACTGTATGTGTCCAGCATATTAAAGTCAAATACAAATCCTTACAGCACCTCTCAAGGGTGCCTAGCCACAGTTCATGTGCTGACTAGCCGTATTATGGCTACTGTATTGAACAGTTCAGGTCTAAATAACCGCTCAGAATTAAAGAAGGGATTTAATCTTGGCACGCATTTATGGAACGAACAGAGCAGATGGTTATTCTGGATAACTTCTACAGTCCCTTCTGTCTCTGATGTTGAGTCTATATATTTTAATAGGTATGTTCTATGCTAGCTAAATAATTTTGTTTTTGTTTCCAATGATAACTTTTAAATCAGAATGCTTAGGAAAAATTATGAACATATGGTTGACGGAAGCTGAGTGCATTCTTATAGAGTAAGAATGGGCCCACACACAGTCTATTATATTCAACCCTTGACTGGTCAATCAGTCCTAGAATAGGGACTCCTTGAGGACAGGGATTTGGTCTGTCTTGTTGGCAGATGTGTTCTCAGTGCCTGGAAGAGTGCCTGGCACACGTGGGTGTTCAGTAAATGCTTATTGAATGAATAGATGAATATGCTCTCTCTTTGGTACCTTTTTGTGAATAGAAGCCTCCACAATTTAATGCCATTTCCTAGAGCTACTCTAATTTCTCTCGGTCATGCATTCTTTGATGTAATCCCTGGAAATTCACATCCTGCTCAGACAGATGGTATAGCATTGAATGGTGCACTGCTCAGATGGTACCGCGTTGAATGGAAGAGCTTTAATTGACAGAATTTCCCTCTGGGCTGGCCAGTGGCTTCAGCACCTTGGAGCCTCCGTCAGGCTCTCTGCCCACTCACCTTTCTTCCATATCACATGTGCTTTCCGGAGTTTCATGATGAAGAGCTGGACAATGATGAACAGTATGAAAATGAGGAAGGACACGAGGGTCAGCAGCAGGACACCGCTCTTCTTCTTCGTCAGTCCCCCATACTGCCGATTTGCTTCTGCAGGGAAAATGCAAGGGCTTTAAACAGGCAGAGGGGTTTTTTTTGATCACTGAGGAATATATACAGTATTTGCAAAATATAATGAAGGATAATAGCTGAGAGGAAAAGATGAGGGAGAGCTTTACCCTGAAGGTAAAGAGAGTCACGTTATTCGTTCTCTGAAAATAAGCAAACAGGAATATAAACAAAGCAATTTCATGGGATGATTTGAAAAAGATTTTTAAGTTACATAGATATTGGGCTAGTTATTTTTCATTTCTAGGAAAATGTGAGGATATTGAAGTATAGTCAGAGAGTTCCAAATCAGCTGTAAGGAATGGAGTTTTTAGCAAAGTATAGTTAAGTAGCAAGAAAAGTTACTAAGGAGTTTGAAAAACTCTGCAAATAAAATGAAATTTCATTAATCTTGGCTAGGTTAAATGTGGTCCTCCATGAAGGCATCTGGAGATAAATCAGGTGAGCTCTTAAAGATCTTTCTAGTACTCTTATTTTTGGGGCTCTACATTTGCAGAATGTCATTCATGGTCCTCTTCATCTCAACCAACATCTCAACAAGGAGTGCAACTACTCAGAGAAAACTGTGCTTGGAGCTGCTGAGGCACAATCCTATGATTTAGGGAGTAGTTCTCTCTATATATAAACAAACAAGTTAATAAAAACAAACAGCAGTCCTGAGAAAACCATTATAGAAAAAGACACTGTGTTCACTGCAGCATTATTTCCAATAGCTAGGACATGGAAGCAACCTAGATGTCCATCGAGAGATGAATGGATAAAGAAATTGTGATACATATATATATAGCGGAATATTACTCAGCCATAAAAAGGAACACATTTGCGTCAGTGCTAGTGAGGTGGATAAACCTAGAGCCTATTACTCTGAGTGAAGCAAGTCAGAAAGAGAAAAACAAATGTCTTACATTCACGCATATATATGGAATCTAGAAGGATGGTACTGATGATCCTGTTTGCAGGGCAGCACTGGAGATGCAGACATAGAGAATAGACCTATGGACACAGTGAGGGGGGCATGGAGAGGGTGGGACGAATGGAAAGAGTAGAGTGGAAACATATACATTACCATATGTAAAATATGACTCAGGGAACTCAAACTGGGGCTGTGTGACAACCTAGAGGTATGGGATGTGGTGGGAGGTGGGAGGGAGGTTCAAGAGGGAGGGGACTTTTGTATATATATGGCTGATTCATGTTGATGTATGGCAGAAACCAACACAATATTGTAAAGCAATTATCCTTCAATTAAAAAAACAAACAAACAGCAGTAAGATAACTGTGCCAGATTCTAGACCCACATATGTTATGTATAATAATGTGTTCAGGGGTTCCGAGGCTGGCAGCGTCCCTGAGCTGGTTAAGAAAGTGTTCGGTGAGGATGCTGATCTTGAAGGAGGGGTAAGGAGAAGGTGATGTGGATTTCTTTTCATTGGGGCAGTTAGGGCAGGGCCATCAAAATGAGATGGAAAGTTATCTGAGAAAAACATGTATTCTGGTCAGGACTTCACAGAGACAGGGCTGCAGAGGGAGGTGGTAGAGAGCACCTCTGGAGGCCTGAAGGCTCAGGCTCTGCACTGTGAATGGTGAGCCATAGCGGTTTTCTGATCACTGGGGTAGAGGGTGCAAAGGGGTGTTTTGATAGTAGGATGCTGAAAAATCACAGCAAGAGAAGTTGAAGTTACAATACTTTATGCAGGACATGATGGGGGCCTGCATCAAGGAGGTGGCTGTGCTTGTGGACAAAAGAGAAGATTCAAAACTCTTTGGGAACCTATTGATTTTATAAGTGTGCGTGTGTGTGTGTCTATATACACACACGTATATGTGTGTGTTTTGGGCCTGTGTGATGCTTTGGGAAGTCGATTTTGTGGGAAAAGGTGCTGTTTAGTTTTTAGCCATGTTGAGTTTGAGGAACTGGCAGAAAACTCAGCCAGAGATATGTGGGAAATGGAATGAAACAGGGATTCTTGCTTGGGAGAATGTTCTGGAAATGCAGGTATGTAACTCTTGTGTTTGACGGCAACAGAAATACTCTTGGGAAGGGGGAAACTCTTTAAGGATTAAGGCAATAACCAGGGATGGAGAAGTAGAATCAAATCTACATAGAAGAAGTCAGAGGAGGAGGGGACGTGAGCTAATGGACATGAGGAGGAGTGGTGAGCAAAGTAACAGGACCAGACAGAGTAAGTCAGGGAAGCCAGGGAGATGACTAGGTCAAGGAACAGGTCAAGGGATAAGGGAATGATTAACCAATAAAAAGGTAAAAAATAATGAGGACTGAAAAAGTCTACTGAATGTATTGATTAAGAGGTTAAAATATCAAGTGTCAGTTCTAAGTAAATAAGTGTTGGGGACACTTACCAGTGGCCAAATGAGAGACTTGAGTGGTTTGTTCTTCCTCTTCCTTGCCAATCTCTGACGTACTAGAATCTTCCATTACTGCAACCAAGATGAAGGTGAGACATGAGATATTCGTATGACAGTGTATGTGCTATGTGGTATATATGCACATATTCATCCCAAAGCACCTTTGGAAACCAAACTGAAAGATCCTCATTCAAAACAATATCACTTTTGAACTACTGACTTCTTCCAAAAATTGTTGCAAATGGTCTGTTTCACTTTTTTTTTTTTTTTTAAGAGTCACTCAGTTGTATCCCATTCTTTGCAACCCCATGGACTGTAGCCTGCCAGGCTCCTCTGTCCATGAGATTTCCCAGGTAAGAATGCTGGAATGGATAGCCATTTCCTTCTCCAGGGGATTTTCCCAGCCCAGGGATGGAACCCGGGTCTCCTGCATTGCAGGCAGATTCTTTACCATCTGAGCCACGAGGGAAGCCCTTCTTTTTTCAAGGTGAATGTTTAATGAACACTTTCTCTGTGCCAGACCTTAAACTGACCATTTGGTATATATTTCTTCTCACTATAGGTCTGAGCAAACAGGTTTCAAGAAGTTAATTGTCTCAGTTCTATAGCAGATAAGTGGCAGAGCCAACATCAAAACTCAGAATCCCAAATTTAAAACATTATATTTCCTCCCTGAACCAGGTCTATTAGTTGAAACACTTTTAGGATGCTTCAGGACTGAATATTGAAGAATGGTACCTTAAGCCTGGTGAATAGAAATCCTACAACCTGAAATGCACAAAGCAGTGATTTTTATGTTGAAAATTGGCTCCGTTGCCATTCAGCCCAATGCTTGCTTCCTCCTTAGAAATAGGGTGTACTATGATGATTTTGTGAGGTAAGAGAAATTATAAAAATAAGAGATCCTTTTTTCCGATTTTGTTGTTTCTTTTCCCTGTTTTTTTTCCCCTCCTCTGCACTCTTGGTTTGTAGCCCATTGCTTAGCGCCACCATGTGGGCCCTAAGAGGAATGAAACCACCCCTTCTATTGAAAATGGGTATTATTAACAGTAATAAAATCGTAGAAATTGAAAGCTGAAAGGAATTTTAGAAACCATATTTCTTAAATCTTCTGTTCTATATGAAAAAGCAGAGGAGAAAATTGAGTTATTCAGTAGTGGTGTAAGCCGATTTAAAGACAAATAGATTCTAAACACGTTTAAAAATATTGGATTATTTAACCAAGGGATGTGGCTGTTCCACTTCATAATATTTTCAATTTCCATCGCCCTGCAGAAAAAGTATATATGTATGTATGGTACATATATATTTATCAGTGCTTAAAGAACCTAAACATTTACTTTTAAGTATTAGTGAAGATAAACATTTTAAAAATGTGATCTGATACTCAGAACTGTGGACGTGATAGTGATATGAAAGCACTTCTCCCACCACACAATTTTCGAGAGACTCTATCGAAATAGAAAGAGGATATGTGGGGATTTATGCTTTCTGAATGAAGCTTATGGTCTTGTTCAAAGCACCGTGACAGTTGCATGCACACATTCATTCATCCATCACGCATACTGCATTTTGTGAGCACCTGCTATCGGCAGGTATCAAGCTAGGTAACATACAAAGGTAAGTTAAATATGTGATCATTGCCCAGTTAATCGTCTCGTGGTTCACTGTCTAACCAAGCTGGGATTATAATCCAGGTTTTCTAAATTCTCCTTCATTTATAGTTCAATCCTGTCATCAAACACTGAGTTCTTAAATATATTTTAGAACTCAGAATGTTACATTTCTATACTTTGGAGGTGTGTACAGTAAGGTTGAAAAATACACATTTTTGCTTCTGTGTGTGTGTGTGTTTTAAACCTCACTAATGAAAGAAAAGGAAACTAAAAAAATAAAATGCATATGGTAAATTGAAGAAACAAAACAGGAGCTTCCCTGGTGGCTCAGTGGTTAAGAATCCACTTGTCAGTGCAGGGGACACGGGTTCGATCTCTGATCCAGGAAGATCCCGCATGCCATGGAGCAACTGTCTGTGCACCACAGCTACTGAGTCCAGGCTCTAGAGCCCGGGAACTGCACCTGCTGAGCCCACATGCCCCAACTACTGAAACTCAAGTGCCCCAGAGCCAGTGCTCTGCAGCAAGAGAAGCCACCACAGTGAGAAGCCCGAGCACTGCTGCTAGAGAGTTGCCCCCACTAACGGCAACTAGAGAAAGCCTGTGTGCAGCAACTAAGACCCAGCACAGCCAAATCAAATAAGTAAAATTGTAAAAGCAAAACAAAACTATCTGAGTTCTTGACAACCAAGTAACTGATGAGCCTTCAAGGGTGATTTTGGTATTCAGTGACAACAGCAAAACTCCTGATCCTGCGTTTTGCACTTTGCTGTTATCAAGTCTTTATTTTGTGTTTGGTCTGTTCTAGATGGAAGAACAAAGAAATGAGCCTCCTATAAGTGAATTCAACCTTGCCTTTTACCACGGAGGGATTCAGATGTCACAACTGTATATGCATGCATGGGTGTGTGTGAGAGAGAGAAAGAGAACTTACAAGGTGTTAGTTACTCTGAAGCCCTTCCCATTAACTGAACTCTCTGAATACGGTGCTTCTCCTGGTCACCATAAAGCTGGAGCCAGTTGGGAGGAGCCTTCTATGGTCTTATTACAAATTAAAAGGAAAAAACGTTCTTGAAACTTAGAATGGGAAAAGTGACCTTCCCAGAGACTCATGATTATTTTTTTTAAGTTTGAATATTTTTGATACTTACCAGTGCTATTGGGCTGCTGAGGGTCTTGAGAGGATAGAGAGCTTGTCTCCAGGGCAGCTGACGTTGTCTCTTGGTCAGTAACTAGAAAAGGGGAAAAACAGAATTCCGCAACTACAGAGAGCAATTTTACCCACATTGTGCTCAGTACAGCAGATTGGAGAATATGCTTGGCTGCTACCTGCTTGTGGAGGTTCCGCAGAAACTGCAGAATTAGGTGTTCTGCAGCCCTTGTGCTGGTGTTTGAATCTACATCCCGCTGATTGTCCATCTGCTAAACTGCCTGGCTTAGAAGCGTAGCAGGCTGGACCTCCATGGAGCGGTGCATTGGGCAGTGGTGGGCAGACTGTTCATCTCTATCTGTATCTCCCTATTAATACTTATTAATCTGTCTATCTACTTAATCGCATATCTACCTGCCTATTTATTAGGTGGCTTTGGAGTCAGTGTCAGAGTGGGCTGAATTCCAATGCTGATCCTTGCCTGCCAATGATTAAGTTTGGACCAGGTCCCTAATCTCTTTCCCTTACCTGTAAAATGGAGATACTAATACATTCACCTCTTGGAGTTTTTTGGTGAGAATAAATGATTTCATTTGTATGACATGTGTAGCCCTAAACCTGACTGTTCATTAAGATGCTTACTAAATGCTCTTGTAGACTATAAAATCAATGGTTAGGAATGTATCTAGAGGTTCAGCTTAGCATAGGTGTGATCAGTCAACGAACAGGCCTGCAACCAGAGAGCTTATAAAAACAATGCCTGCTAATTTACAAATATTGATACTGATCTGTAATATCTTCATGGAATCTGTGAGTGCTTTTCAGTCTTCCATTTAATCAAAGGATTTTTCTGTGGCTTTTAAATTATTTTCTTAATCAAACACTAAAAATTTAAAACTATAAAAATGCTTGAATCACATGCCAACGGCTCTGAGAAAAGAAGAACCACTAGGGAGACACTGGAGAAACAGTAAAACAGATCTTAAGGCTAAAGTGAGCTCTGTGGCCACAAAGAGGCCAGAGAAAATTGAAGAGAGGAGAAGTTGCCTGCAGTGAAAAGCTTGAAGACAAGTCAAATAGAAGAGCTGGAAGCAGATTACAAGATAAGGATAATGTGGCAACTACTGGGGACACAGAGAATAAAATTTATCGGTAATGATTAAGATCTAGAATAATGTATACTATATGAGTTCATATAATTACATAATTATGTACCAAATAGGTTATATATATATTATACATATACTATATTCTATACACATTGTATATATTGTGTGTATATGCCATAGTGTGTATATACAATTGTCACATATATAGTCAATAGTCTGTGATGTGTATATATATACATACATACATATATATATATATATATATATATACACACACACACACACTGTGTATGTATAGAACTATGGCCATCCAGGAGGAGAAACTGCGATTTCTCCTTCAGCAGTGATTTTGGTAGACTGTTTGAACAATTGCTGAAAATTAAAATATATATTTACTGATATTGTTAGTTCTTTTAGTTAAAATCTGAACATCTTTCAGAGCCATTTAGGTAAAAAAAAAAATAGCCTCATTTTCTCTTTGGCAACCCTCCCACCTCTCCATGAGCCCTAGGCTCCCTTCCATGGCTGGGGGTGGAGAGTGAGGGAGGGGATGAATGACAGAGAGGAAAGAATATTTACGTCACATTACAGCTCCGCCCAATCTGGGGGCCGTGATTCTTCTAAACCCAGCTTCCTCAAGACCTACTTTTGGTTTGATGAGAAAGTGACCGGCAGAGAACACAGGGTAGTGAGTGGGGAGTTGCTAACCACAGCGCCAGCCCCCGCGGAGCAGCAGGACAGTTTTCTCACAGTGAGGTTCCTGTTCACAAGCACCTTTCCTCGTCAGTTATTTCATTCGATACAGAGCTTTTTCAACACACTCATGGTCATCCAGCAGCCTCTTCTTTCACTAGGGTGAGGGAATGCTTATCCTTCAGGAGTCTCTCTGCACACCGAGAGTGCTCACTCGTGTCCAACTCTTTGGGACCCCACGGACTAGCCCGCCAGGCTCCCCTGTCCACGGGGTTCTTCAGACAAGAGCACTGGAGTGGGTTGCCATGCCTTTTTCCAGTGTCACACTGAGAAGTACCTTATAAAGTAATGAAGGTTGGGGTCCTATGAATGATAGATGTGTGCTGCCTGCTACTTCTCAGAGGCTGCTTCTTGGCTCAAAACGTTTTATATAGTTTTTAAGTTAATTCTTAAACCTTTGGTGATGAGATCAGGGAACAGAGATTCTGAAAATGGAGGCAACTCTTCTTCACATTTAATGTTTGATTTCTTTTCATTTTTATTGTTCTTAATTTTTGGTGTTCTGCTCAAAATATTTTTTAAAGATTTTTTTTTTTAATGTGGATCATTTTCTAAAGTCTTTATTGAATTTGTTACAATACTGCTTGTTTTATGTTTTCATTTCCTGACTGTGAGGCATATGGGATCTTATCTCCCTGACCAGGGATTGAACCGGCACACCCTGCATCGGAAGCTGAACTCTTAACCAATGGGCCACCAGGGAAGCCCCTGTTCAGAGTATTAACATGGGTAGACTATGTTCTCTAAAACAGTTATAACAAAGTAAATCTAAAGCATAGTCATGACTTAATGTGGGTACATGATTGTTAACATACAATGATATTGACAAGTTTAGATTTATTTCAGTCAGTTTTATCCCCTTGGGGATTAAGTACAGGGATGTAGTAAGCTTCACATGGTCTCTCCAAAAACATGACTGCAATGAAACTATTTTAGGTCAAGTTATGCCAGCTGTCATGATCAAAAAGAAGCATGACACTGCTTGGATATGGCACTCTGTTAGGCTTTCTACACAACTGGGATTCTTCTGTGCTGGAACAGTAACTCTGTTGCCCAGCTGGAGAAATTTCAATCATGAAAGAAATTTGTTATTTAAAAAAGCTTTGTTGACAGTGAGCTCACTCTGAAGGACGTTTCCTACTCTATTTCATCTTGTTTGATAGTGTGATATAAGGTAAATTTAAGATAATCAAAGACAGCCATTGGTGGTTCTTACCCAGATCTTCAAACCGGAAAGGTGCTACCAGTTTTCTTCCTTGCAGGCCTTTGTGTCGAATAATGCAACTTGCTGTTGAGTTTTTGCCATACGAGTGGACTGTCAGTGTGCTGGTGCTATTACACTTCTTCCCATCCGTTTCATATTCATGGTGGGTTTCACCTGTGAAGCAATTTAAAGTGGTGTGTGAGGTCGTGACAGTTTAATGCTATTGGGTGGCATGGTTCTCTGAGAAACCAATGCTCTTGACATCTTGGCAAACCTGTTAGTCTTCTAACCTCACTCTAATTTCCCTCAGCCACCTGGGATGTGCTTGGCCCTATTCCCAAAGAGAAGCAGATGAACAAGGGTGGGTAATTTCCTATAAACCCTGCACTACTGGAAAAAAAAAAAATCCAAAGCTTATCATGGTTACACAAGAAAGACAGCCTAATGTGGTGGAACACAAAGACCCAAGACCGTACTCAGGTTGAATGAATAAGCAGATTAAAGAAAGGTCTAGAATTGGCAATGGACTGAACCTATAGTTACATAAATTGAATGAAATGTATGTTGAAATGTAAAAAAATTGGAATCAGTTCCCAAGCATGACAGTTGGTTATCCTGCTTCAGTTAAAAGGCTCAAAGCTTAGGGTTTTGTTGTTGTTGTTGTTATCAAAATAGTTTTATCTGCCATAGGGAGTATGACATGATACTCCATTGTTCAAGCAAGATCTTATCTGTTCCCATTGCATGTATTATGTTAAATGTATATTTTTAGAAATGTATTTATTTATTTGGCTGTGCCAGGTCTTGGTTCTGGTATGTGAGATCTTTAGTTGAGTTATGCAGAATGTAGTTGCAGTGTGTGGGATTTACTTCTCTGATTAGGGATTGAACCCTGGACCTCCTGCACTGGGAGCATGGAGTCTTAGCCACTGAACCACCAGGGAAGTCCTAAACATATTTTCAATTCTGTGTCTGATACAAAGTTCATGCTCAGAGGTACAGGTAATAGCTATATTATGTCTTTTATGAAATTTTGTTGTTGTTGAGTCACTGAGTCGTGTCTGACTCTTTGCAACCCTGTGGACTGCAGCATGCCAGTCCTCCCTGTCTCTCACTATCTTCCAGAGTTTGCTCATGTCCATTGAATTAGGGATGCTATCCAACCATCTTATCCTCTCCCACCCTTCATAAAATGAAATTGTATGCAGTGACATTGTTCAGTCACTCAGTTGTGTCTGACTCTGTGACCCCATGGACTGCAGCATGCCAGGCTTCCCTGTCCTTCACTATCTCTTGGAGTTTGCTCAAACTCATGTCCACTGAGTCTATGAAAACATAATATTTAATACATGTACCATTTTAGGTTTCTACCTTGTTTTAAACAAAAGCATGTAACCATGTTATTTGTGTTGAGGCTTTCAAGAATAAGGCATAGTATTGATTGGTTTATAAGGATAATTTGTCTGGAAAACGATGGATGAAATATTGAATGGGGTTTTCTGGCACTTTCTGCCACCAGAGGGTGCCAGAACATTTAAAAATTCCTTAAAAATATAAATAGGAAAGAAAACAAAGGAGAAAAGAGAATGGTTTCTTCATTTACCATAGAGCTCCATGCCATTCCCTAAGAGCCAGGTTATCCGTGGAGGGGGCTTGTTTCTCACGGTGGAGCATTTCAGTATGACGTGTTCTTCTCCGTTGTGCGTCTTGATAACTGAAACTTGCAGGGTTGGCGTGACAGGAGTTGCTAGAAGAAAATTGATTTTTCTCTGCTTAATTAGCTGGTCTACATATCTCAGCAAAGCACAGAGCCTAATAATCTGTAGGGGTCATTTTAGGGGGTGGTCTAAATAATGGCATATTTTTCATTTGACCTTTCTCAGAATATAGTTAAGGGGCTTTTATGTACTTGTAAAGCTACTCTGGGTGTCATCAGAATATTTGTCACCCGGTGTGTGATTAGTCTCTGGAAATTCCCAAGTAGACTATATTACAACAGTAATTCTTAAATTTTATAGATGAGTGTATTTGAGTGGTAGAACACGAGGTGAGGAATAGAAGCTGGAATTCTGGTCCCATCTCTGTCACCAACTATTTGTAAGAACTTGGGTAAGTCCCACAACCTCTTGGTGTATCAGTTTCGTTGTCTGAGTCGTGAAGGAGTTGGTTTATGGGTTGGCTGTTTGAGCTCTAAACTTTCATAAGTCTAGGTCTCACCTCAGTATAAGTTACTTCTGTCCCCTCCTCCCATCAAAGAGGCATTTCTCTAAAGGGCCCATCAGCCCGATTTCTTTTTACTTCTGTCTAGGAAAGTTTGCCTGGAAAATCCCATGGACAGAGGAGCCTGGTAGGCTACAGTCCATGGGGTTGCTAAGAGTTGGACACGACTGAGTGACTTCACTTTCACTTTTCACTTTCATGCATTGGAGAAGGAAATGGCAACCCACTCCAGTGTTCTTGCCTGGAGAATCCGAGGGATGGGGGAGCCTCATGGGCTGCCGTCTATGGGGTCGCACAGAGTTGGACACAACTGAAGCGACTTAGCAGCAGCAGGAAAGTTTTTTCAGATAGGCTTATATCTTCTTCTCTGTTCTACCTCACACTGTGGGGTACAGAATGGGACCTTTTAGCATCCATTTACTCATCCATCTGCCATTAAGACATAATGAAGTCAGTTCCAAGTATGTACCAGATGCTGGGAATACAAATGTGGGAAAGATGAGGCCCCTCAAAGAGCAGCATGGTGATAGAAGCAGCCCCCTAAACTGCTCACTGAAAGATCACGTGCAGGTGCAATGACAGAGGTAGGCATGGGGTGTTGTGAGAGGTTTCATGAGAGCCCCAGTAGAGCACAGACTTGGCCTGATCCAGAGTGATGTTGCGGGTGACCAGCAACGTGAGGGAAAGGTGACCCCAAAGCTGAGTCTCATTGCTTCTCAGAACCCCTAGGGAGCCACTCCTTCCCAGAGACTTTGTCACTGTGCCTTTACTTTATGGCAGGTACCACACTCAACTAATGAATAAGAGGAGTCTTCGGAATTCCTCGTGTGATATGTAGAATTATGGTATTTAGAGATCAATAAAAGGCAGTGTTTAAAATTGATCTGTTCTGCTACAAAAAGCAAAAAAGTCAAGATAGTAAGACTTAACACTGAACACAAAAGACCATCTGCAGAACTGAGCAAGTTCCAGCTGTCACTTCCTAGCCAAGCCTCCCAACCCCATCCCCCAAAAGAAGAGAGGAACTTGTTTTGCAGAGGGTGTGAGCCGATTGTCCAGCAGAGTTACATCTGAATATATTGGATCTTAGGATATGCTGTCAGAAGTTTCCGCTAGATGTATGTATGTGTTTTGCCTTCCTGAACAACTGTGCAAACTCCTTGTGGGCAGAGATTGTGCCTAATTCATCTTTGATTCCTTGCAGCCCAGTACAGTGCCTGGCACAGAATCACAGTTCAGCCAATATGAATTCTCTTTCCTTTTAGTTCCCTGCAGAGAAAATTTAGTTGATGCCAAAGACGATTTTCACAAACTCACATTTACTCTGGGACTTGCCACTCAAATTGCTCCTTTCTGTTTTGTCTCAACGAAGATGGCAGAGTTGCCAGGAAATGCCTTGCTGCAGGCAACATTTTTTAATTATAATATTGAGTTTAAAAATGATATATCCCGTTCCTAAGTGTATCGCTCCCAGGCTGGGTTTACTGGCTTTCAGGCACCTACCTAACACGATCACTTTCACTTCCTTTGTTCTCACGGACTTGCCGTAGTGCAGACACTTGTACACGCCTTCATCATGCTGTGTTACATTCAGCACGCTGATGGAGAGCTGATTGGAGGAGTGATGAAGAAGCTGGTATTTGGAACTTTTTAAAGCTGTACAAGAGAGGACAAGAGCTGTTATAAGGAGAAGTATCAGATGAATGCAGACTCTCAGTGGATGGATTTTTCATAGGAATAGCTTTTGATTATCACACTTTAAGGGAATGGATGTCTCATCTTTAACTGAGCTGCCTTCCAAATTCTAGTGTTACCAACTGGAGACCTCTCAATAGTTCGAAGTTAGTTTAGGAAATAAAGTATTTTAATACTAAGATCTGTGAAATAAGCAGTTTGTTTTATTTACACTGGTAGGAAATTATGAACCCTGGGCTGGCAAAGGGTTTAGGTGGCAGGAGGATCTTAAATAATTTTTTTTTTTACATTATGTAATTTGTCTTAGAAATCCAATTCTCTGTCTTGTCATACACAGCATTGTGATGCAATTAAATTTTAAAAAACTATTGGAAAGCTATCCATAATTATCACTATTTAAATTTTATAGTCATATGAATAAGATTGGAACAAAAATAGTTGTCAAATTGATTTGATGACAAAGCTGTAAAATCTACTGTTCTTACAATTTCATATGACAATGAACAACCAAGATATGTTTAGAAGAAAAGTTCATTATTATTTGAAATTTCCCAAAGAGTATGTAGTACTTTCAAATGTTTAGGGAATGGCAAAAATAAACAAAAGCAACAATAAAACAAAACAAAAAAGCCACAAGAACATAAAATCTCCCACAGTTCCAGAAAGTTCTCGCCAACAGTAGGTATTCCTTTTGATTCTGTCTTGATCTGGGATTTCCATCTCAAGTCAAAGGTCCCTTAGCGAATCAGAGGCTCCTGAAATGAGTGGTTTTCTTTGTTTCTTTTTTTCTAATGTTAAGATTTATAATGTGAACAAGCCTAAAGTAGTTAAACCTCAATTGGCTGACCAAGGAAGGTTGTTTCTCATCTGAAATAATGGTTATGGTGTCCTGGGACACTGAGCTTACCTGAGCTGGAATCCAGGTGTTCTCAGCCTCAGCACTATTGACATTTGAGTCCATGATTCTCTCTTGGGTGAGAGTACGGGGGGCTACACTCTGCATTATGCATGTTGAGCAGCATCTCTGGCTGGCAACCCACTCCAGTATTCTTGCCTGGAGAATCCCATGGACGGAAGAGCCTGGTGGGCTACAGTCCACGGGGCTGCAGAGTCGGACACGAGTGAGCGACTCCACTTTCACTTCACTGGCCTCTCTCACTAGAGTCCAGATCTGCTGTGCCCCAAAACTATCACATTGCCAAATATCCCGTGGAGGGCAAAAAAAATACCCTTGAGGGAGAACCATCATGCTAGATCAGGGCATTTGAGAATGTCCATCTTCTCCCAGTGTTACTGTTGCTGTTTAGTTGCTCGGTTGTGTCTGACTCTTTGTGACTGCATGGGCTATAGCCCGCCAGGCTCCTCTGTCTGTAGAATTTCCCAGGCAAGAAGACTGGAGCGGGTTGCTATAGCTTTCTGCACGGGATCTTCCCAACCCAGGGACTGAACCTGCCTCTGCTGCATGGCAGATGGATCCTTTACTGCTGAGCCACCAGGGAAGCCCAGTTTAACCAAAACAAAGCAACAGAAAGCATTATTTAACAGAATTCTCTCTCCTTAAAGGCTTCCTCTCAGAACTTTTATCAATTAATATGTACTTATTCTATTGGAATCTAGTTGGTTCAGCTTAAAATAATATATTTAGTTATTTTACAGTGAACCTATCAATTTTTATCATATTTTCTAAAGCACATCAAGTTTTTCTAGAGGGTCTGCTTTTACAAAGCAGAATGAAATTTGCTGTGTTGGATACTTTTCCAAGCATTTGGTAACTAGGAGTATTAAATGGAGATATAAAATGGTCTCATTATCAGGACATCCTTGGTGGTCCAATGGTTAAGATTTTGCCCTCCAATGCAGCAGATACAATATCTGATCCTTGGTCAGGGAGCTAAAATCCCATATGCCTTGGGGTCAAAAATCCAAACCATAAAAACAGAAGCAATATTGTAACAAATTCAATAAAGACTTTAAAAATGGTCCACATTAAAAAAAAAAAAACTTAAAAAAAAATCCAGAGTTTAAAAAAATAGTCTCATTATAAAGGAAGGGTTTCATAAAATACTTCCCAAAGAGATGAACTAAATAGAGTTAAAAAAATCCCTTCTCACAAGGAAAAAAAAAAAAAAGGGCTGGGACCACGTGAGGTGACAGATATTAACTAAACTTATTGTGGTATTATTTTCCAATATATACATATATCAAAACATTATATGGTACACGTTAAACCAATACAATGTTTAATACATTGAATACAATGAAAAAAGAGTTCCCTCCCATCTTAGGCATCTAGGACTCAATGTGTGTTTGTGAGAGAGGAAGGCTACTGTCCTTTTCAGAGTAAAACATGCCACCAATTCCTATTGCTCAGCGATCCTGAGTTTTTGTTAAGACCATTGGGAGAAAGGGAGCCATTTTGGGGTGGGCTTTGATGTGTGACTCTGGGTTGCTCAGGTGGAAAACAGAGCTCCTGGCTGTAGAAGAGGGGTGACGTGTTGGCTGCCCGAGGACCACGGGCCCCCCACCTGTCTGTCTGCGGCCATCTATCATCGTGCTGTCAGTGGTTTCATGGTCACTGAGAGTCAAAAAGTGACCTGGGGGTGAGGTGGGATGGTGGAAACGGGCTTTGTCATTTGAGCCCCCTTTACCAACCATACTGGTGGGGTTTCCATTTCAGACTTCCTGCCAGAAAAAAAGCAGCTGTGTGTAAAACACAGGCTTCTGGGTGTGATTTACGTGTCACAGTAGGTGGGGCCAAGCCCACCACTGGGGTGACTCATGCTGACTTTCTGGCCCACCAGCCTGTCTGTCTGGAAAATCCGTCAGGTTGAGGTCTGGTGGTGGTTTCTCTCTTCTTCACTTACCAGGTTGTTCATTGAAGAAAATGGTGAAGCCCGAGGGGGCCAGCCACTGCAGAGAGGTGGTCTCCTGAGAAACGGTACAGTTTAGAGTGAGTGTCTGGCCTTCCTCTATGGGGACAGTTTCCATGTGATTGGTCCGAAAGGCCTCTGTGGAGGAAGAGAATTGTGGACCGTCAGACTGGCATGGGCCACATTACACCTGAATTGAGGCAAGGGCTTAGACTCGAGGCAACCTCGTTCATCATTTGATCATTTGTATACGTTTGGAGAAGGAAATGGCAACCCACTCCAGTGTCCTTGCCTGGAGAATCCCAGGGACGGCAGAGCCTGGTGGGCTGCCATTTATGGGGTCACACAGAGTCGGACACAACTGAAGTGACTTAGCAGCAGCAGCAGCAGCATACTTTTAGAGAAACAGAACCCAAAGTCAACACCAAAAACCGCAAGGAGAGGAGGGAAGCAGCGTGCTAGAGCAATCAAGATGTCCCTTGAAGGAGCATGGATGAAGGGGTGGGTTTTGATGAAAGGAAAGCTGAACAGCATCTATGAGGCACTTGCCTTGCCATATGCTGGAAATTGTATCTTCCATGTTACTGATATTGAACTCAACTTTCAAACTAACGCTCTAAAGCAGCAGTTCTCAACCTTTTTGGCACCAGGGACTGGTTTTGTGGAAGATAATTTTTCCATGGAGGAGGGGGCAATGGTTTGGGATGATTCAAGTGCATTACAATATTGTGCACTCTATTATGATTACATCAGCTCCACCCCAGATCGTCAGGCATTAGATCCCAGAGGTTGGGTGGCCCTGCTGTAAAGGAAGAGTGGTTTTGCTCACTTGATGATGAGGGAGTAGAGGTTCAAGGTCACAGAGGTCCTCAAGACGGCATAGGTGCCCAGGTCTGTGGGCTTCTAAGCCCATGCTTGTATAACTGGGTTGGACTACCTAAGTGGTGAGACCCCAGAAAATTCAGCTTTTCTGGCCTCTGTTTACAAAAAGGCTGACTCGTGTCTTCGAGTACCATTGGTGGGGGGTGGGTCTCAGATTCTAAGAAAGAATGTTAGATCCTCTGGGGCTCTTGTGAATTACAGAGCTGCTCTTCCTGGGGAGTAGGTAAGCCCCTGGGGTGGGAGAGCTTCTCCACCAGAGGGTGGATGTTCTTGGATCTCTTCTGATTTAATATTCCACGGCAGCACTTTCCCTGGGCACATGTAAGAGTCTGTAATTTCCCCAAATCATAACCCCCAGAGAATGAGAAACAATAGTTCTAAGCAGCTGCAAAGTTATCCTCCCAAAAAAGAAATTGATAGAAGAATAAATTGGCTTTGCTGCTGATTTGGCACATTTATTGCCATTTGTTATTTTTTCAACTTTAATTCTTTTTCCTGAGGATGAAAAAATATCATAGACAAGTACAAAACATGTCTATGAACAGAAGAATACCATGGGGTTATAAAATATGAATAGCAAATGCAATGAATTTCACTATCATCTTAGCTGTTTAAAAAAAAAGGAAAAAGAAATGACTTTATTTCCTTGTGATAAATTTCAAGTATTAGGAAAAGCACATTGAAGAGGTCTGGGAATTAATTGTTACAGACTTTTTAGTTTGTTCCATTTTGAAGTCATTAATTTCAACCTAGCCTCCAGCAATAATCACCCAAAATTATTGTATTCATATATTGACTTTCATGGGAAAAGAGTTAGCTTGAGTCCTGATGGAAAAATACTCATATCATCAGCCAATACTGTAATGAACAACAAGGATTCAATAAAAAGAGATTGTTTTCAAAAAAACCACTGAGGCATAGGCCAGAATTCTGCTTAGGCAGGGCGTTTGGAAATATTCTCATCTATAAAATCAACCCATGATTGGGTAATAAGGATAATATTAGTAGAGATGCATTGAAATGACAGTGGAATTTCTTCTAAGGGTAAGCAACTCTTGAGCCAAGAATCTGAATCGAGACCAACTTGTACTGTATCATTCCATTAATGATTCTTGCTTTATCTCTAGCCCTTGTGCATGATCTTGCTTCCCACAGATTGAAGCTGCAAGAGGGCAGTGACTGTGCTTTATATTTATCTGCAATTCTTTCTTAACAGAAACTATCACAGTGTAAGCTTGGAAAGTAATGGTTTAATGCCAGCTTTCATGATGACACTGTAATACAGGCAATGGATAGCTATCTTTGCTCTCCTGTTGTTCATAAGAATATTGACAGAGAGGAGGAAAGTTACTACATAAATATATGATAGGATAAAACTAGTGTTAAGCAACATCCCCTGATTTCATCCTTCAGGCAAGAAGTTAACACTCAGAGGCTTTGCCAATGTTCTTACCTTTGATAAAATGATTGTCTTAGACAGGAAGCCCACACTGGGGGAGAAGGGAGAGGCGAGATTTATGTGCACTCTGTTTATGGATAAATGTCTCCCATTTAAAGGGTGTATATATCATTGTCTTTTTCTTGGGAATGCATGCTTATGAATTAAATCATGTCATTTAATCCTTACAGTGTCTTAAAAATTGTATGAAAATGTAATATGGTGTTTTAGCATATGGCAAAGAATTCTATCTCCCAAGATGAGTGTTTGCTCTTGCTGTTGCGATGTCAGGGTCAGGCTGCTGACCACAGATAGAGGTACTGAGTTCCAGATGGAAAGGACTGCATCTGAGGCTTAGAACACCAGTCATTTCCTCTGCTCTTGGCTCCTAGCCTTGCATTTGGCTTCCTAATCCTTTTTGTCTTGCAATGTTGTCATGTAGACTCCATGTTTGATTCAGAGACAGGAAGTCATTGTAGAAAGGAAGACTAGCTCAGTGAGAAGCCACTGCACCACACCGCTTCAGCTGCAGTACTTAAAAATATTGGCTAATGTGTGTAAGTCATGTCAAAGATTAGAAGAGAAGGACAGTGGTACCTAGGTTTTGATGCCACATATTCTAAGAAAAAAGCTCCCCATGATGCTCTTGCTGCTATTGAAAACTACAGTGGAATTTGTCTTTAAAATCTTTTTTTCACCCAAGTTTAGAGTCAAACTTTCACCTTCTTTGTCAGAGGGATTGGGTGTGGGGTATCTTCTTAGCTCACCACTTCCTCCCCTACAGGCTCTAAAAACGTTTATATTATATTCGTATTCACCTTAGCATTTCTAGCATAGACAGCAAGTGCCCTGTGCCTACTTGCTGGTTCTCTCTGTCAGTCTTCAGAGTTCCCTGATGTGACTACCAAATGCTGGTCTATCCCTGTGGTGTCTCTCCTAGGAGGTCACCACTTACTACTGGTAGGTCGTGCTTATTGAGTGGATTATTGACTTCTGGGCTTGGTCATTATCTCCGTGACTGGGTTCATCCATCCATGTACCGCCATGTGTCATGAGGTCACTAGTTAAGTCAAAGGCTATAGATTGTGTCTGTGTGGTTGGTTTATATGTAGAAAGGGAACGTATGACCTTCACCATCATCTCCACCCCCCATCCCGTGAGCCAATTGTCCTGGGAGTGGAATAGCTTCACACCAAAGCACACGTGACTGACTCTGAAGCTGAAGGGCAAGCAGCAGTCATAACCACCTACCAGAGCACCTGTAGATAAAATTTGCACAGTTCCTAAGAGTCCTTGGTTTTTCCCAAGGTTTGGGGAGTTGCAGTGTATCCACCCTACTATAGGTCGTCATGGCAGGCTGAAGAAAGGAAAAGATTCTTTTTCTTAGTAGCCCAATTATTGAATTGCAACACACACCACCTGCTCCATTCCAGCATTTCTTTGTAGTCATCACTGTCATCACAAGCCACTGTAGGCCAGGTATCTGAGAGGCACCCCAGCCTCTTCCCTCTCCAAAACATCTCTTGAATCAATTCATTCCTTTTTTTCTTTTTCACTACTATCACTGTCTCCATTGTTTTGCTCTTGGACCATTGCAGTAACCTCCTTCTAGCCTCTGCTTCCTCTCACTTAAACATTTGCATCTGCTTCAGCATTACGATGCAAGGAAATTCCCTGGTGGTCCAGTGGTTAGGACTCTGCACACTCACTACCAAGGGCCCAAGCTCAATCTCTGGTCAGGGAACTAAGATTCCACATCCCACAAGCCATGGGATTTTGCAGTTCAGCCAAAAATTAAAAATAAAATTAAAACTCAGATTCTTAAAAAAAATTACATATATAAAATATACAAATTCAATTGATCCCTTCATTAGAATATTTGCTGTGGCTCCCACTGCTTGTATGAATCAGGCCAGTACTTCAGGTACTTGGACCCTCTATCTTCTCCAGTTTTATTTGCTGATACTCCCTTTCAGGTGCCCTATGTAAATGGCCACCTGCAAACTCCAGAAATTTTGGATTCAAGAAGATCCTTTGCCTTTGTCCACGTTGTTCTCAGCCTCGAATGCCTTTCTTAGCTCCTTCAAGACTTAAGTCAAATTGCACCACTTTTGTCGAACCTGCCCAACTCAACTGGCCCTTCGCCTCTCTCTCCCCTTTGGTGACCTCCTCTCTCCTCCAGATCCCCGAAGGCTTCAGATAGACTTCTCTTACAGCACTTCACACATCACTTTTTCAGTTACGAGTATGTCTCTTGTAGATAGATTACAAACTCCTCATACAAATTTTGTATTCCCAGGGCTGAGCACAATCTCAGATTTTAAGTATTTTTTCAATCAATGGCTAAATATGAGTAAATGTATATTCACTAATAAATATATTAATAGGATGCTCACTTTACATTAAATAATAAAGCCTGGAGCTAAGTTAGAATCAGAGACACACGATGAGTTAAGTCTCAGATCAGAGCCTTATTTGTGTTCCTCTTTTGAGGTTAGCAGGCAAAACATGCTTGGATTCAGATCATTACAAAAAGGCATCATTGTTATTCTTTAGATAGACTCAATAGAGAAGATTATGTGTGAAAATGAATCAAATTTTGTCAAAATTGAATGATTTCCAGTATAGCTTTAAAGAATCTGTCTCAACATGTCGGTAAATGGATGACTCTTTCCTGGTCAAAGGAAGTATTGAGAGGACCTTACTCCATCTGCAGCTGGAGTGCTTCATGCATCCCACTCTCCATGAAACAACCAGAATAAAGGGTGCAAATTGGTGGGTTTTCATCATCCACAGTATAGGAAAATGGGGTGAATTTTGAAAAATTCACCATTGATCCTGTGTTTGACCCATCCTATGGGCTGCCAGTGGAGAAGGCAATGGCAACCCACTCCAGTACTCTTGCCTGGAGAATCCCAGGGATGGAGGAGCCTGGTGGACTGCCGTCTATGGGGTCGCACAGAGTCGGACACGACTGACGTGACTTAGCAGCAGCAGCAGCAGCAGGGGCTGCTAGTAGGAATCCTGAAAAGAGGGTAGATTCCAAGATTATAGGTCCTTTTTTTTTTTGGTCTATAAGTTTTTGGCACCCATAGAAGTTGTGCAGTAAAAGAAGGTGTCATGATTTTCCCATAATTCAATTAGCTAAAAACAGCTGGCAATTTATGTTGCCCAAACTGATGATTTCCTGCCTTTTTGCTGATAAGAAAGCAGCATGGTCAGCTCCTATCCTGTTTGGGACCCTGATGGGCATGAGTAAGATTAGGTTAGAGTGGGCTTCCCAGGTGGCTCAGGGGGTAAAGAACCCACCTGCAATGCAGGAGACACAGGCAGACTCAGGTTCGATCCCCAGCTTGGGAAGATCCCCTGGAGGAGAGCATGGCAACCCACTTCAGTATTCTAGCCTGGAGAATCCCACAGACACAGGAGCCTGGTGGGCTACAGTCCACAGGGTTGTAAAGAGTCAGACACGACTGAAGGGACTGAACACACAGCACACACCCAGTGGGCAGTTGGTTCTCAGATACCATTGACCCTAGATGCCCTCTGCATGGCCCCCTTTGGATGAGTTTTCAGTTGAGGATTTTTCAATAAGGAATCTTCCATATCGTGCAAATCACTGGCTTTCAAACTTTTGAACCATATCAAGAAGCATATTTTCTATCACAATCCAATTCATACACTCTCCCTGAAAACTTTCTTGAGATAGTACTTTTACTATGTGCTTTGCTGATATTTACATTGTTAGTTACTAGCAGGTTTTCTAACTTCTTGTAACCTCAATTTTATCATATATAAATTAGGGATATGAATACCTCTCTCATTTTTTTTTTTGGCTAGGATAAATGAAATTAACATAAAGTACACAGCACTGTGCATGATGCAATAAATACATTTCTCCCCTTTCTTTATAAACAGTACTTGAGTAATTTATATTCTAAAAGACTTATCTTAGGTTTACTTTTGGGCAAGATTATTGTAGTTTTTATTAAAACATTATTTTTGTGAGGTGTTTTTGAAAGGAAATGACTACTGAAAAAGTGAAGGTCAGTTAAAGGCTTTAAATTTTGGAATAATAGAAAGCATTCTAATTTTAGCCATTTACATGTACTTTTTATGAATGCATTAGCTCTTCTTCAAGCCACTTATTGAAGAAACTTATTTATTACCAAAATTGAATCTTTATTAAGTGCCTCAGGGTACAGGGACCAAAAAAGAGAGCACATATTGAAGTGTATAAAGTAGGAAATTGGAATACTATGTAAAATAGGAAATCTAGGTTTTTTTTAATTTAATTTTTATTTTGTATTAGAGTATAGTTGATTTACAATGTTATGTTGGTTTCAGGTGTATAGCAGAATGATTCAGTTATACATATTTATCAAATTCTTTCCCCCATAGGTTATTACAGAATATTGAGTAGTTCTCTGTGTTCTACAGTAGGTCCTTGTTGATACTCTGTTTTACATAAAGTAGTGTGAATATGTTAATCCCAAACTCCTAATTCATTCATCCCCCTCCCTTTCCCCTTCGGTAGCCATAAGGAAATTTAGTTTTAAAAGATACGTTCTCCAGATGCAGTTCTATGGTGAAGGAAGATTTAGAAGGAGAGATGCTTCACTTGGAAGATAGCTATAGATTCGGTATTTGGAAACAAGCACCCAGCAAGCAAGCAACCCTGTATATGTGTGATTTTCTTTGCAAGAAAATGATACAAGTTGCAATCAGAGATTCAGGGACAATACATCCTGCTCCCACTTTGGGGTAGGAATGACTTAACCTGTGCTAAGAACTATGTGTCTTTCTTTAATGTTCATAGTGCAACATTAGAATTAAGCATCCAAAATCACATTTGCAAATAATAAGGAAATGTAAAGTGACTCAAAAAATAAGCACAAGGTTTTGACGGGAATCGTGATTTCTGAACTAATTAAGGGTTGTCCAGCATTTTGCCATTTTCAAAGTACTTTTACAATTGAAATTTGATCCTTATAACAACAGGGTTTGGTAGATCAAACATCGTTATCATTTTAATTTCAACGTATAGAAACTGTTTCAGAGAAATTATTTGGTTCATGCTTAAACAAGGAGGGTTTTTGTTGTTGTTGTTGCTTTTTTAAGCTTTTATTTTGTATTGGAGTATAGCCAATTAGCAATGTTGTGATAGTTTCACGTGGACAGCAAAGGGACTCAGCCATGCATATACATGTATCCATTCCCCCCAAACCCCTCTCCCATCCAGGCTGCCACATAAGTTTGAGCAGCGTTCCCTGTGCTGTACAGTAAGACCAAAGAACAAAAAGGTTTTAAAATGCCAAACTGATGCTCTTTCAACTGGTATACCCTTAAAAGACAGTACACTTGTTAGTTACACTTTGCCATAACACAGATTCCACAGAGACACACACTACAATGACCCTTTCTATAGACCCTTTAACAATTGAACATGAGATTCAATTAATCCTGTAACATCCCTCCAATGTGTAATCGTAGTGGAATCTGAGAGATTTACGTGGAAAGTGAGAGATTTACCTGAGTTGCTTCTGCAGTCAGTCCTCTATGAGAACAGTGGACTGACTGATAGATGTGCCCAAACATTAGGTCAACTGAGCATCAAAAAAAGCACGAGCTGAGTCCTTACCTTGTAAGGGGAACCACGCCAGCAAGCTGCAGACTCTCCACCACATGCTGTGCTCGGCTGTTGCCACCCTTGTCGACTTCCTCTGGATTCTGAAATAAATAGAGCAGAGTGGTTTCTCTTGAGAGGGGGAGGCAGTGGCTCTGTGACCTCATGTCACGCCTCCTCCATTGGCTCTGGAAGCCCCCTTTTAGTTAGCTGCCCTCAAAATACCTCCAGGTGGAACATTTAGGGGACCACATGTGTCACCCTGATGGTGGAGAGGGGTGAGTGATGTGTTGGTGGCACAGATCTTTCTACCGCACGTGGGTAGTCCTTATAAGTCAACGAGTTGGAGGGCTTTTGGAGAGCGAGGAAGTGGGAGAGAAATGAAAAGGTTCCTGTGTAGTGATGTCAACTTCTTTTCACTTTTTTAGTTTATTAAACAATTTAAATCAGGCAAGTTTTGCTGAACCCTTGTGAATATGTTTCTAACTCTGGCAACAATTTCCTGTAGTTATCAGGGGGCAGAATTCACTAATTCATATATTTGCTCATTTAAAAAATCTATGTATCCGTCCACCCACCCACCCCCCTCCCTTCCGTCATTCATCCAGCATCCATACCTAGCCATCTTTTTAAGTACTGCTCTAAGATATGACCAGATATGAAAGATAAAGCCTTGTGTTTAAGGAGAATATGATCTAGTGGGGGTGACGATATGCTATTTTGGTGTTTGATTCTCATTAACTGGATGAATTGAGATGGGCTTTATTTCATTTTTTCAGGGACACACAGCACAATACAAATAGACTTATGTTTAGAAAATAGATTAGTCTGCAATGTTTAGAGAATTGTAAAGGAAATAATATTTACTGGTTCTAGTTGAAATTAATGTTAATATTCTTAAATGTATTGATAGTTTGGGTGGGGAACATTATATCCATCAAAAACATCTTTCAAATATTTCCCCTAATTTAACAGATAGAAAGAGAATAAAAATAAAGAAAATTGAGTTTGCTTGGAGTTTAGTAGGATATAATGTCCTGTTTCTTAAATTGTTTGAGGATTTAAATGTCTTGGGCCCCCAGCTAAGAAATACAGACTGGTAGGGTCCACTCCAGACTGATTAATGAGAATTTCACTGGAGTGAGTAGCTGCTGGTATGTTCAACAAGGTCTCCAGGTATCAGAAGGCAAGTGTGAGCTTTCTGCACTGATGGTGAGAGTTTTCTGGAATTGAAACCAAGAGATATGGAAAGTAGCCCTGTCTCTGCCACTAGCGGGTGTGACTAGGGCCATAGAAGGTTCTCCTTGTTGAATATATTGAAATGTATGGACTTGCTTCTAGAAGTGAGGAATCAGTAGGTCGCATTGTTGTTCAGTTGCTAAGTTGTGTCCGACTGTCTGTGACCCCATGGACTGCAGCACACTAGGCTTCCCTGTCCCTCACGGTCTCCCAGAGTTTGCCCAAGTTGATGTCCACTGAGTCAGTGAGGCTATCCAACCATCTCATCCTCTGCCTCCCTCTTCTTCTTTTGCCCTCCGTCTTTCCCAGCATCAGGGTCTTTTCCAATGAGTCGGCTCTTTGCATCAGGTGGCCTAAGTACTAGAGCTTCAGCAGCAGTCCTTCCAGTGAGTATTCAGGGTTGATTTCCTTTAGGATGGACCAGTTTGATCTCCTTGCTGTCCAAGGGACTCTCAAGATCTTCTCCAGCACCGCAGTTCAAAAGCAGCAGTTCTTTGGTGCTCAGGTTGCACTGTACCACTTTTCAAAATAGAGAATTGAAGGGTTTAGTTGAGGTGACACAGTCAGTGGCAGAACTGAGAGTACAAACCAAGACTGTTGAGTATTTGGTCTGACTCCTGCCCCCTCTCCTGCATAAGATTCCCTCCAGGAACTCCATGGCTCCATGGCTCTCTAAGCATTTGATTTTCCCACTGATGTCTTGTCTCTGCTTTGGAATGACACCTAACCTGCCCCCGTTAAGGAAGCCCAGGGGAACTGCTGTAAGGTGTCTTAGGGCCTCCTTTTAAAGGTGTGAATTGCCTGTGGCTAGTAAGAAGTTTCTCACGCTTGTTTTCACCTGCTGCTGCTGCTAAGTCACTTCAGTCGTATCCGACTCTGTTTTCCTCTAGAAGAATGCTATTCCCTATAGAATTTTCTAACCTTCCTGTCAGAGCACAAGAGGAAAAGGCTTTATTTTTCCCTCTTGACACAGTGGTGTCAGATGTGCTCTGATAAAGCCAGAAGCAGGTCTGGACTTAGTTACTGCTTGATTTTTCAGATCTTGAGCTTGTCATTTAACTCGAATATATTTAAGAGGAGGTTAAAAAAAAATCACTTAACAAGAAACAAAAGTAAAAGTGTCATCATGGAAGTTCTCATTTTAAGCCGGTGGAAAAAAAGCTTTGACCTCTTCGGAACTAAATTCAGGAGCTGGAAAAGGGTCACTTTGCATCTCTCTTTTTTAATCATGGTTTTTTGTAATTTTCTGTTGGTAAACATGTGGAAAAATGGGTAGAAATAACTTAATGAATAGAAGACTCAGGTGACTGGAGAATAACCATAACCCAGGTCAAAAAATAGAACATTGCTAGGACATGACTGAGTGACTTCACTTTCATGGATTGGAGAAGGAAATGGCAACCCAGTCCAGTGTTCTTGGAGAATCCCAGGGACGGGGGAGCCTAGTGGGCTGCCGTCTATGGGGTCGCACAGAGTCGGACACAACTGAAGCGACTTAGCAGCAGCAGCAGCAGCAGGGGCTTCCCAGGTGGCTCAGTGGTAAAGAATCTGCCTGCCAATGCAGGCTACATGGCTTCCATCCCTGGGTCAGAAAAATCCCCTGGAGAAGAAAATGCCAACCCACTCCAGTATGGTTGCCTGGAGACTCCCATGGACAAAGGAGCCTGGCAGACTATAGTCCACGGGGTCGCAAAGATTCGAACATGACTTAGTGACTCAACAACAACCAAGGACCCCAGAAGCCCTCTTGTAGTCAGACCCTCCCTGCCTCCCCCAAAGATCATCAAAGATAAAAAATATCTTTACGTTTACCCTGTAAAAATGGTTTTGCCTGTGTTTGAAAGTTATATAAATGGAATCATAAACCATGTGTTCTTCTGTGTTTGGTTTCTTTCATTCAATATTAAGTTTTTGAGACTTATTCATACTCTTGCGTGTAGATATAGTACTCTCATTTTCATTGCTGTAGAATAGTCTAGTTGATAAATTTATCACTTTTGTCTGTTCTTCTTTTGTAGACACTTACAGCTGTCTCCAGTTTTGGAGTCACGGAGAGTAAAGCTCTCAGCATTTTTTGTCATGGCCCTTGGAGTTCAAGCACATACATTTTGTTTGGGTGCTTTCCTAGAAGTTATGTGTCTGTTTAAAGTTCTGTTAATTTACTCTCCCACCAGCAGTCCATGGGGGGGGGTTTCTTTATTCCACCTTATCACCCGTGTTTGTCTTTTCATTTCAGCTATTTGTTTTATTGTAATTTTAATTTGTATTTTTCTGATGTCTAATGAGGTTGACAGCTTTTCTATGTTTAATAGTCACCTGGGTAACCTTTTTTTGAAGTATTCATTCAAATCTTTAACCCATTTTCTTTATAGGATTGTCTGCGTTTTAATTGATGGAACTTCTTTGTATGTTCTAGAAATAAGCCCTTTGTCAGTTACAGGTGTTGGAAACACCTTTTCCATGTGTGTGGCTTACATTTTTACTCTCTTAAAAGCCTCTTTCTCTTTTTTGGCTACTCTTCGCGTGATTTCCCAACCAGGAATGGAACCTGTGCTCCCTGCTGTGGCAGCGCAGTGCCTTGGTCCTTAATTTTAATGTAGTCCCGTTTGTTACTTTTTCTTCTTTTGATTGGTGCTTTTTGTGTTTTGATTTAAAAATCTTCCACTATCTTAAAAAAGAAGTTCTGAGATTGAAACCTAAATCTACAGCACAGTTTGTCCCAAATCTGTTGATGTAACGTGGTTTTAGTACAATATTCATGAATCAAATGGTCTTTTGCTTGAGAATGGAGACACATGAAATTTGCCAGGTGTTTGTTTCACGGTAGGCAGGTCGACTTCCTCATTCTCTTTCAAAGCACAAATTTGATGTTGTTGTTCTGCTCTGAAGCTTTTAGTGGCTTCCTTTTGCCTGAAGGCTATAGCACAAATTGTTTAGCAGGTCATTGAAGGCCATTCACACTCTGGCCCCAATCTACTGTTTCAGCCTTCTTTTCCACCTTGCCCCAAATGTACCCATAGAAAATTCTTGTCCTAGTTCAAGCACACAGCACATTTTCACGCTCAGAGTTTACAGTGTGGTAGTTCACACTACCCTATCTGCTTAAACTGACCTTCTTTTTCTGAGGAGGTTCTATTTGTCTTCTGAGCCCCAGATTGATCTAGCACTTCTCAAAGAGGAATAGTAATTAGTGTTTAAGAATATGGACTCTGGAACTATCTTGCTGGAATCAAAGCCTGAAGTTTTCTTATCTGTGAAATGGGTAGAATGACAGCACTCACTCTCATGGTTGATGTGAAAATTAAAGGATGTGTAGAGGTTCCCAGGTGGCGCTAGTGGTAAAGAACCTGCCTGCCAATGCAGATGACATAAGAGAAGTGTGTTCAATCCCTGGGTCAGGAAGATCCCCTGGAGGAGGGCATGGCAGCCCACTCCAGTAGTCTTGCCTGGAGAATCCCGTGGACAGAGGAGCCTGGTAGGCTACAGTGCACGGGGTCGCAAAAAGTGGGACACGACTGAGCGCGCACAGTAAATACTATCTGGGTTAGCTGTTGTTATCCTCTGCTCTCCCAGGGAGGGAAAAATTGATTCTCCACTTGCTTTGCCCCCATGATAGTTTCTTTTTATCATACTAGATCTTACCCATTCATCTGTCAGTGGACATTTAGGTTGTTGCCTTGTCTTGGCTGTTTTAAACAGTGCCGCAGTGAACACTGGGGTACATGTTTCCTTTTAAACCATTATTTTCTCCAGATACACACCCAGGAGTGGGATTGCAGTATCATATGGTAGCTCTATTTTTAGTTTTTAAGGAACTTCCATACTTTTCTCCATAGTGGCTGCACCAATTTGCACTCCCACCAACAGTATGGAAGGGTTGCCTTTGCTCTACAGTCTGTCTGGCATTTATTATTTGTCAACTTTCTGATGATGGCCATTCTGACCTGTATGACGTGATTCGTCTTCTCTAATAATTAGCAACACTGAGCATCTTTTCATGTGCCTGTTGTCTCCCTGTATGTCTTCTTTGAAGAAATGTCTATTTAGGTCTTCTACCCATTTTTTGATTGGGTTGTTTGTTTTTTAGATACTGAGCAATATGAGCTTTTGTATTGATATGTTTTGGAAAACAATCCTTTGTTGCTTGCGTCATTTGCAAATATTTCCTTCCAGGTCATAGGTTGTCTTTTCATTTTTGAATGGCTTGCTTTACTGTGCCAAACTTTTACGTTTAATTGGGTCCCATTTGTTTATTTTTACTTTTATTTTCATTACTCTGGGAGATGGATCCAAAAAATATTTTTGCCATTTATGTCAAAGAGTGTTCTGCTTATGTTTTCCTCTAAGAGTTTTACAGTATATGGTCTTACATTTAGGTCTTTCTTCTCCCACTTTGAGTTTATTTTTGAATATGATATTAGAATATGTTCTAATTTCATTCTTCTGATGTAGCTGTCCATTTTTTCCAGTGTCACTTATTGAAGAGACTGTCTTTTCTCCATTGTATATTCTTGCATTCTTTATCATGTATTAATTGGCCATAAGTGTGTGGGTTTATTTCTGAGCTTTCTGTCTTGTTTCATTTATCCATGTGCCAGTACTGTACTCTGTGTCGATTACTGTAGCTTTGTTGTTTAGTCAAAGATCATAGATATCTTTTACACAGTTTTATTGAGATATAATTGACATAATGAATTGTCTATATTTAAAATGGACAATTTGATAAATGTTGACATATGCATATACCTGTTAAATCATCATCACTATCAAAACAGTGAATATATCCAGCACCCCCAAAGTTTCCTCCTGCCTGTTGTAATCCTCTCTCTTGTCCCTCTCTGTCTCCCCTCTTCAACAGCTACTAATCTGCTTTCTGTCACTGTTCATCTCAAAATAATGTATTGAGGGTTCATTCCTTTCTATGGCTGGGTAGTAGTTCATGATATGAATTTAGCAGCTTGCCTACCCACCTGTAGATGGACTTCTGGTTTGTTTACCATGAGACAAGGCTAAATAATTCATTATTAAATAGAATCAGTTGTAGCAAAACTTTAAAATAAGAGGAACCACACTGGCTCTTTGTGATAATCTTCCCATTTACAGAAAAATTTCAAGGTTAGCAAGAGATGTTAAGTAAATGCTGGTCATTAGTTGGCACCTAGAGTGTACACTCGGGAGAGGTCCCCAGATTCCCCCTCCATTCCCCAGAGACTGGGACATGTTAGCTGGGTCCTTCTCTGAGAATTGCCTCCAGTGGGAAGGACCATTTTATCCCAGACATTACCTCCTCCAAGGGGCCCCTGAGAGGGGCTGAAAGGTCTTGTGCCCTTGCCTGCAGGTGGAGCAACTCTAAAGAGAAATGGTCCAGCTCCAGAGCTCTCTTCAGGATCACGGTTAGCTGAGACATTTGTTGCCACTAACTGAGCTGAGCATCTCTCTCTGCCTCATCTCACTTCCTTCACAAGTGTTATCCTGCGGCCATGGCTATAAACCCCAGCACACAAATCCCTATCTCAGCATCTGAAATATATTGTCAAATGAGCGAGTGAATGAAAGGATGACTGAATCCGCTGTTTGAGATAGAAACACTGCTCTTTTCCTCTGAGCCTGAAAGGATGTTTGTCTTACAAATTTTCAGAGCATTAAAGAAGATCTTACTTTAAATTGTCCTCTAGAAGATGATGAATGTAACTGTATTCACCCCCGGATGTGCTATCAACTGGTTGCCAACCTTGAGAAATGTCACAGTAGTCCACTGGACTCAGAGATGACAAATGGTCCGTGGGGGAAACGCTGCAAGGCAGGCTCTGAGTTGACTTGCCCTTGTGGTTTGCATCGTTCCTCCCACTCTCAACACCCTCACTTCAGCCTGCAACCCACAGGGGGCTCAGCAGGGGAAGGTAGCAAGCTGTGGCCGCTTAGCGAGTGGAGGGAAAAGGTGAGGTTGGAGCATAGTGGTCAAGGGGTGCCCATCTACCTATTATTTTCTAATGGAAAAGTGTCTACTGACCACTTTGTATGTGGGAGGTCTCAGCGCTGAAAGCCCGTTTGTCACTTTGATCTGTGTTTTATGAAATCCCCATAGTATGCTTTTGTATTCATCGGAAGTAGCGTTTGATAGGGTGGTGGTGTTGGGGGACAGATTTGAGAGAAATAAACATCATCATCCTGGTCAACCTAGGTTGTCAGGAAGAAAAAAAAAATCTGAAAAGATTTATCAAGTAGGTGAAAGATGGACTATTTGAAGGGTCAGAAAAGACAGGGGATTTCCCCATGTGTAGAAGTCTCTGGGGTTTTTGTTGCAATTACAAGAGGGGCCTAAACTTTCTTCCTGACCTTTCATGACTCCTGTGACAAATCCGTGGCCTTTCCCAATGCCAGGCCCAGAGGTGAGACCTGACTTGCATTTCCCAGCAGATACGGGATGCCCCATCACGCTGTGTCTGGATTCTCCAAGTACTGTCATTGACTTGGAGTGCTTGGGGAGTTTCTAAACCAGAGCAGCAGCCTCTACAACTAGTTGTTTTTCTCTTAATAATTTGTTGATGTGGACCAGTTTTAAAGTCTTTGTTGAATTCGTTGCAGTATTGTTTCTGTTTTATGTTTTGGTCTTTTGGCCACTAGGCATGTGGGATCTTAGCTCCCAGACCAGGGATCGAACCTGCACCCCCTGCAGGTGAAGTCTTAACCGCTGGATCGTTAGCAAAGTCCCTATAACTGGTTACTGATTGAGAAAAGGGCTTCCTAGGAGCAGCAACAGAGAAGGCAATGGCACCCCACTCCAGTACTCTTGCCTGGAAAATCCATGACGGAGGAGCCTGGTAGGCTGCAGTCCATGGGGTCACTAAGAGTCGGACACGACTGAAGTGACTTAGCAGCAGCAGCAGCAGCAGGAGCAGCAAAGCTCAGCGGGTTAAGGGTGCAGGAGGCAGACAGACCCGGACTTTTCACCTGGATCCTGTCACTAGCAGCCGTGTAGCTCCGAGAAGACTACTTGTCTCTTGGAATCAGCATCCTCATCTGTAAACTGGGGAGAATAATCACAGGATAAGGTGACTGGGAGATCTGAATCAAACAGAATCCAATGTGGCCAGCAGGGCAGCACACTGAAGATGCTTCATAAATCTGCAGACCTCAGGGGACTGGGGCTGCATCTCATCCCCATGGGAACCACAGCAAGCGAGATGCACTTGGAAAAATGAAAGGACCAGCTCAGCTTTCGTTCTTAAGGCTTCTGCCTACAACTTAATGTAATCAAACGGATCATTCTGAAAACAGAACCCAAGTAAGAGCCAGTTTCAGAAGGAAATTGTGGTTTGGGGGAATGGACCGCAGAGCAGCATGCGCCAGCTTCTGGTCTTAGTTCACAGATCTCCCAGAACAAGTGACTTCCCTTGGTATCTTTGTGTGCAAACAGGGGGGTTGGATGAGAGCAGTGTTCTGAAGAATCCAAGTATTCACTAGGTGCCTCAGGGTTCTGAGATAGTTTCCTTAAGATTTGTTTCAAAAATATTTCAAAACTATTTGCCCAGGCTCTGGAACCAGGCTGAAAATGCCTGGGATCTCAGATCTGGCAAATCCAGCTACGTGGCAGGTTGTTGATTCTAAGACTCACCTTCCTCTTTTGTAAATTGGGAACAAAAATAGTATCATGAATAGGGTTGTTGAGAAGATTAAGGACATTTACACAGGTAAGATAGGGCTTTCCTGGTGGCTCAGTAGTAAAGAATCTGCCTGCTAATGCAGGAGACCTCGGTTCAGTCTCTGGGTTGGGAAGATCCCCTGGAGAAGGAAATGGCAACCCACTCCAGTTTTCTTGCCTGGAGGATTCCATGGATAGAGGAGACTGGCAGCCTATAGTCCATGGTGTCGCAAGAGTCAGCCACGACTTAGTGACTGAACAACACAGGTAAAGTATCTAGAAAAGTGCCTGATAGAGGTCAGCCCCCCAAGAATGCTGGCTGTAAATTTACCAGCTACTAGACATCACCGATCTATTCATTTGTTATGCAGTGGGAATGGTTTCTGTGCTGGATTCTGGGCTTAGAACAAAATCCAAATGCTTTACCTTGGTCCACAGCAAAGTTGGGCAAATTTTTCTGTAAAGCAGCAAGTAGCAAAGATTTCAGACTTTGTGGGTCTTGTGTCCTCTTGCACTCACCTCTTCCCTTGTGTCCAGGAAGCAGCCATAAGTAATATGCCAACCCGTGAACATGGCTGTTGCCAATAAAACTTTATTGTGGGCACTGGAATTTGGCTGTCCTACAGTTACAGAGCTATGCCCTGACATAATATTTTTTTTAATTGAAGTATAGTTGATTTACATTGTTGTACCAATCTCTGCTGTAACAGCAGAATGATTCATTTTACATTTTTTTTCTTTTTTAAATATTCTTTTCCATTATGATTTATCCCAGGAGACTGGATATAGTTCCCTGTGCTATGCAGTAGGATGTTGTGTGTCCGTTCTAAATATAAAGCTTTGCACTTACTAACCCCAAATTCCCAGTCTGTCCCTCTCCCCACCCTGCTTGGCAACCCCAAGTCAGTTCTCTATGTCTGTGAGTCTGTTTCTGTTTTGTAGATAGGTTCATTTGTGCCATGTTTGAGATTCCACTTATAAGTGGTGTTATACGGTGTTTGTCTTTCTGACTGACTTAGTATGATAATCTCCAGTTGCATCCATGTTGCTGCAAATGGCACTGTCTTCTTTTTAATGGCCAAGTAGAATTCCATTGTGTGTATGCACCCCGTGTGTATTCATGAATCTGCCAGTGGACATTTAGCTTGTTTCCATGTCTTAGCTCTTGTAAATAGTGCTGCTGTGAACATAGGAGTTCATGTATCTTTTCACATCTAATTCTTTTGATGCTTTTCAGCCACTTAAAATTGTAAAAACATTCTTAGCTTATGACAGACGCAGGCTGTGGGCCAGATTCTGCTTGTGGGCCATGCTTTGCTGAGCCCTGGTATACGCTACCGTGCTTCTGGATCTGCCCTGCTCTCCGGCCTCATTTCTGCCCACTTCCTGCCAGGTTCGTGAAGGTAATTCATGTTCACCACCCGCCAGGAATGTTGCATTCAGTCAGTGTTGTAGAATGAAGGATAAGTTCACTACCTCAGGATCTTAGTATCTTAATATTTATTTTCTTTTCATTTTTGCACTACTTTAAAAAAATACTATTTTCTATTGGAGTATAGCCGATTAACAGTGTTGTGATAGTTTCAGGTGAACAGTGAAGGGACTCAGCCATACATATACTTGTATCCATTCTCCCCCAGACTCCCCTCCCATCCAGGCTACCACATAACATTGAGCAGCGTTCCCTGTACTAGACAGTAGGTCCTTGTTGGTTATCCACTTTGAATAGTGTGTACATGTCCATCCCAAACTCCTTCTCTCTTCCCCCACCAAGCATAAGTTTGTTCTGAAAGTCTGGGTCTCTTCCTGTTTTGTATGTAAGTTCATTTTTATCATTTCCTTTGAGATTCTGCATGTAACAGATGCCACATGATATTCTTCTCTGACGTCCTTCGTTCAGTATGACAATGTCTAGTCCACCAGTATCTTTTCTCATACAAGTTAATAATACCTGATCTCACTTACCTTGTAAAATCATTTTGCAGATCAAATGAGAATGTGCTTTTAAAATTATAAACGGTTATACAAATGGAAATCATTAGGGCAGCCTCTTGGACAAATCACAGAATTCAACCAGCACCCCCACTTTTTTACTCGTTTTACTCCAGGAGCTAAATTATGGGGCAAATAGGAAAATGACATCAGTATGAATGAGGCCATTTTTATTCCTTTTCCCTCATATTCCCCATAGACAAGAGGAATGGCTAGATCTGTGATTTTACCTTGGCCTTAGCAGAAGTGATTTCGTTGTTAGCATGTAGTATTAGGTATTTTATGTTATCCCATTTGACACTCAGGTGGCGCTAGTGGTAAAGAACCTGCCTACCAATGCAGGAGACTTAAAAGACACAGGTTCAATCTCTGGGTCAGGAAGATCCCCTGGAGGAAATGGCAACCCACTCCAGTATTCTTGCCTGGAGAATCCCATGGACAGAGGAACCCGGCAGGCTAGTCCATGGAGTTGCAAAGAGTTGGTCATGACTTAAGTGATTTAGCGTGCATGCATAGTGAAGTGAAAGTCACTCACTTGTGTCTGACTCTTTGTGACCCCATGGACTGTACAGTGCATGGAATTCTCCAGGCCAGAATACTGGAGTAGGTAACCTTTCCCATTTCCAGGGGATCTTCACAACCCAGAGATCAAACCCAGGTCTTCCGTATTGCAGGCAGAGTCTTTACCAGCTGAGCCACAAGGGAAAGCCCAAGAATACTGGAGTTAGTAGCCCATGCATGCATAAGTATGCTATATGCTTATATGCTATAAAGAATTATTATATGCCCATTTTTACATATGAGTTTAAGGGACCTAGGTGAAATGAGTTTAAGGGACCTAGGAAACTAAAAAGCAGCTGAGACAGGATCAGAACCTGGCTCTATCTGACTCTGGAATTTGGCCTTCTTCTGTGGTACAATATCAAGTTCCTCTCCACTGATACAAAGACTTTCCAGATTGTTCCATTAATACAAGGACAACCAGCAGGCTACATAAATCTTGGCATCCTTTCATGGCCAGGAGCAAGCCATCTGGGTTTTACATGTTTATTTCAGCAAAATGATGTATTGTTTCTTCCAAAGGAAGATGGCTTTTTGGTCCTTAAACAACTTTCAAAAAGAGGCCTTTTTGCTGATTTCAGCTTAAATCCAAAGCACAATGATTTTCTGTGGATGTACAGGCAGGCTTCACACATATCACAAAAGGGCAAAGTGAGCTTGGGAATCTCTGAGGCAGAGAACAGCCAAGAACCAGCCACAAGGTGAACCGTAACTTGGTCTTCTGTCAGATATGAACACTAGCTGTTAAGTCCCCTACCCTACCGGGGTAGTGCTAGTGGTGCCAGTGAAACCTGTGTTCATGTTCTGGGTATGAGTTTGCAAATATGGCTTATTTTAAAACCTATTAGCTCAACATGTCATTATTTTCCAGGTGGCGCTAGTGATAAAAGAATCCACTTGCCAGTACAGGAGATGTTAAGAGATGTGGGTTCGATCCCTGGGTCGGGAAGATCCCCTGGAGGAGGAAATGGCAACCCACTCCAGTGTTCTTGCCTGGGAAATCCCATGGACAGGGGAAATCCGGTGGGCTACAGTCCATGGGGTTGCAAAGAGCTGGACACGACTGAGCGTCGGAGCAGAGAAACGCAGTTATGATTGATATGATGATCATGACTTCAGAAATGGAGTCTGTGGCTTTTAATAGTGTGGAACCCAGTTTGAACTGGAATTGCCCTCTCTCTTACCCAAATTCTTTCTCTTTGCATTGTTCCTGGTACCCCTCCTCCAGATGGGTAGTGATGAGGGATGAAGGCTCACATGTGGGGCAGAGGAAGCATTTTCAAGCTCACTCTTTCACTCCTGGATGGCATTTCACCTCTTCAGCCAGGATGTCTCAGAGAGATGCCCAACCAGAAGGGACTGGAGGCCCACGATGCTGCTGGAGCATCCTCTTCGTTTCCATCAGCCGCAAGTGCCCCTCTGGTCCTCTGAGGGAGGGGTCTCACTCTTAAGACACTATTGACCAGGGGGGATTTTTGTAGACACTAACACTTGTGGTTGGCGATTTGTTATGTAAGTGAATATTGAAACATCTCTGGTCATTAACATCTGGGCAACGAGACATATTATTAATAACACATCTTTGGTCAATAAGTTGTTAATGGACACTGACGAAATAATAATGACCATAGTAACATCTGAAGATATGGTAGGAGTAGAGACCACTCAGTGTAATATAAGACTGCTCTGGATCGACTGAGGACACAGTTTCTCTTTATTAAATCATCTGGGAACCACTTAAATGGAGATGCTAAAGGAGTGGATGAACTAATTACAATGGTGCCAGAGCTGTGTCGAGGAGAGGAAGAGCACGCGACCAGGAAACGAGACGCCACAGGTAGTTTACAAGGGAGTTGGCAATACAGTCAGGTGTGGGTTCCCTTTTTCATAATTACAAAGCCTTGTCACAAATAAATACACCTGAATCACACAGAAAATTAATGATACAATAGCCTTATAAAGGAGAAAGAAACCAATACACCTCCCCTAACAGCAGGTTTAGAATGGTCTATGCGTAACCAAAATGCTTCAGGGTGCTGTTCCCATCTTGAGTGGTAACCAAAGGAAGAACCAGTATGTTTCCCATTATAGGTACATATGTATATGTGTCTGTATATATATATGTATCCTGTACAGAGTCCAAGAATAGTTGAGCAGTTGTAAAATTCAAATTTCTGTGTAATGGCAGCTAAATGGTTCAGTATAAAACCATTGTAAGAACTGATTATATATTAAGTCTGACTATCCATAATTTTAAACCTACATACACTGAACAAAATATTATATTTAAAAATCGAATTATTTCTTCTGCACAGAGGTTTTTCCTCCCTTCCCTTAAAGTTTTTCATGAAAAGCATCTGCCATCACTAACAAAATATCCTGCATCACCTTTCTAAAGTGAACATTAAGCTAAATAGTACAGACATTAAATTGCTCTTTCCCCACCCTCCTCTGCAGATCACATCCCTCCTGGGGAGGCAGCCCCACCGGCATCTCAGCGTTCTCACGCGTGCAGGACTACAATTTAAATGCAAATAATCCTGAGCCGCATTATCGGAGGAGTTGGTGCAGACACAGCACAGTTGTGACTGTGCCTGCGAAAATTAAAGGGGGTTCATCTGTATTCTGACACACGCGTGACTTAAGAGTACATTCAAAAGAGCGATTCATCACTGCTTTCAAATTAAACACTGGAGTTGCCGAGTGCCTAGGTTACGTGTAATGCCTCCCTGTTGATCACATAGGGCCGCCTTTCTACAAAGGCAACGAAATAGGAACTTCTCTGACTGTGGTTTTTCAGTTAGTCCCGATGACAGTAGGTGACTGAAATAAGAGACTTGGTTTAATATGAACACAGCTAGTTGAGTGGAAAAGATACATTTATGATAACACTAAGCACAACTGGATGACAATCTATATGCATTTCAGATTCCACTGACAGGAAAACGACCACATCAGCCTAAAATGCAAGAAAATTATCAACAGTGATTTACCAAACTGACATCACTCCAGAAGATATTTTTTATTTTTATTTTATTTTTTGCAAAATCATCTTTCAAATATAAGGTTACTTTAAAATAATTCTTTGGTTAAAGTATAATGAAAATAAAAACTAGAAACTCCTCCAAGCCTTTCAGTACAGGGTGAAAAATACCCCCTCTTTCAGCCATCAGATGGCCATTTAATCAGCCATTCAGATTCTATGAATCTAAATGTAATGGAAAACACCGTATTCTGAACTCCTTGCCAGGGTGAAGGAATGTGCTCCTAGCTACCACTGCAGTTGAGAGAGAAGGAGCCTGGGAAAATGAAACCCCCAGCTTGTGCATTAAAATGTGCCAATTATTCTAGTCCACAGAGGAATCGACGTGGCATTTTAAAATCACTGAAACCAAAGTCTATCTGTGAATAATACTGGGTTGTCAGCGGGATGATGTGGCACATGTGTGAGAGAAGCCGACTGTTTCAGACTTTCAAGCCCAGATTAAATCCTTTAATTTCATCTGTCTATTTCAGATAACTTTCTACATCAAAAAAAAAAAAAAAATCCTCTTACAAGCAACCATTTGCTGCTTCTGTCTGGCATTTCCTTCCATCTCCCCTTCCTCCTTTCTCCTAACCCCCCAAAATATTTGTTAATAAGCACCAGCCTCAGATCAAGAAGAACCAGCCTGAACTTTGAGTTGTGATAGACAGCAACTGAGAATTTTAAATGGATATGAAATCACATAATACAGTTGTCTTTTCTCTTTCGTATATACATAGATGCAATGTAATTTCCAAAGAATTTCTCAAATGGGGTCGTCCGAGTTTAGTTTTTCAAGTAGGTATATGTGGAAAAGGAGAATTTCATGTGAATTGAGATCATTCAGGCCATTCGGATCAACAATCTGGGCCATCAGAGGAATTAACTCTTTCACTCAAGGTTTACCACCTAAAATTATTCAGAAAATTATTTCAGATTTCTGCCTTCCTTTGCTCACACATAGGACTGCAGCCCACCTTAACCAACCTGTCGGGTCATCAAAGGCCTAAGTCCACGGAGAGGGGGAGAGAGAGGGTAAGTTCTGAACTTTCTTCTGTGCAAGCACAGATCCTGCCAGCACACACTGCTACACTTTTCAAGGACATCGGATATGAGATGGTCAAGCATTATTCTGAGCACTGAAAGTCCATGAGAGTTTGTGGAGAATCTAAGAAACATTAGAGTTCTGGTGACAGTGGATTTACCTCATTACAAATGAAAGAATGACTGGCCATAGTGTGACTTTTAACACCTTTAATGTACTTCCCCCATTTTGAGCTGAAAACGTTTAATCAATCATGTCAGCACAGTTACTTCTAGATCCAGAAGATGGATCAGTGTGCAGTGCTGGAAGAAATCAAAGATTTGTTTCTTAAAATATAAAATTCATGACATCTTTCTCTAAGTGACTCAAACCCAACAGTGATCCTCTTGCTAATTTACATACGTAGCCAGCATCCTTTCACCTCCTCCTGTTTTCAAGGATCATCAAATTCTGGTTCCAAATAGGAGCACAGATCTGTTTTTATATACCATGTGTCTTCTGCACTTGGGTTTTGAAGCTTATTTAATGCTACAATATACACTGATCTGTTTTACATGAATGTTCTCTTCAAATGGCTGGGATTTCATTTTGCAGGTATATCCTACAGAGTGAACTACACCGTGCCAGATGACTGTCTGCTACCATCGACAGTCAGCTAGTCACACAATTAACTAGACATCAATAACTGATGTTTTGGTTTGATTGTCGTTTATTTTTCTTTTAAATAAACTCCCCCTAAATTCAGGAAGCAGGTGTGACGAGCTACCGCAGGATATGGCTCCCCCAACTCTCCTCAAGTAGCCCTACCGACCTATTTTAAATTATCTTAGCAAAACAAACAAACCAACACAACAGCACAAGCAGCAGTGCGGTCGTGATTGTCATCATTTAAGTCCGCTCCCTGACTTCGCAGTACATCCCTGGCTGTGATGGACGCGTTTGTGGATGTGCTGTTCTGGTTGACATGTACTGCAAGTGTATGATGACCTGACCCTTGGTATGGTTTGGAAAGATGTCCATATTGCACAAGAATGAGCTTCTTGCTGACTCAAAGGATGTATCTGACATACATCTTTTGAAAATGTCAACACGCTTAACTGGTTAACATGGTCTAGACTCTTGGGGCAAAGGTGAGCAAATCACGAATGATTCAGAAGTGCTGTGGCTTGTTAGGCTACAACACGAGTCACTCCAAGTCACTTGATGTTTTGCAAGTTTGTTGCACCTACAATTGAATGCTTCACACGTGCATCTTATCTTCCTCCTGAGTATCCAAAAGTGCTTTGGAGAGCAAAAATGCTTTCTCTCTCCATTTCACAGAAGCAAGAGGGTAGGACCGTAGCAAGAAGCTGCAGTCAGCTGTAGAGAAAATGTGATGGGGTGGTACCAGTGTAAAGGTTAGGGTCCCCGAGCAGGTGTCTTGAGCCAGCAGCACTAGTGTGTGGGTCGCACTGAGCGTTGAAATTGATGGGAAGCCACGTGTTTTCTAGTAATCTTGAAGGAATCCTGCAGCTTGGCTTTCACTGGAGCACAGAGTCTAAAAGAAAATCCCATCCCCAGCCTGGCAGCTTGGAGTCCCTCCAGCTGGACCTTCCTGCATCCTTCCTGAGGGTGGGCTGGCAGCTCCCTCTGGGAGGACCCAGGCTCCTTAGCCAGCATATACGGAAGTGAGAAAAGACCCTCCGCGGTAACAGGTGCCCTGATGTAGGAAGACAATTCTCCAAAGGGTCCAGAGAGAATGAATTTTTTCCCTGAATCAAGTCTTTCTCTTCTTGACATGGTCTCATCCTAAGAACTTTAAAGCCTGAAAGATGCTAAATTATTCTTTGTCCACTTAGGATGTGGTGCAGACTTCCCCACTGGTACTAAACACACATACAGACCCTTCTCCCTACGCCTTCCTCAAGCTTTTTCTTCTCGTTTGCTCGCCCGGTTACTCTTGTAGCAGGGTCTCTCTCCAGTTGAAGCCCCCGGTTGGTCCATGGGTCAGAGGGAGGATTGGTGGGTCTGTCAGCTGCCAGATTCCAGTTTCTCCTAATTCTTCACAGGAACAAAATCCCAAGTAGGGGATCTGAAGGAAGACAGAAAAGAAAGGGAAAATAGAAAACAGAGATTGAGTGCTTTACTTTTTACCTGGAAGAAGGAAAATTCAAAGGAATGAATAGCGGCTTTGCAGGCAACTATCCCCTCCAAAATATCACTAAAGAAAATGAAATTGATACAACTGATCAGTTAGAAGGAAGACTATTTACAATGCAAGAGGAGTCTTTGGAAGGGATTCGTTAAACGGTAGGCTCTCCTAGTATAGATAAGTAACTGTTTATAGATGCTTTCTTAATAGCGTGGGAGACAAAAGCAATCACGCATAAAGCTAAGGTGCTAAGAGTTCATTCTCGATTGCAAGCCAGGCAGAAAATGCAGCTCAAAAGTTTCTGAAATTATACTCGGACAATGGGAAAGATTATTTGAGTTTTAAAAATGTTTCATCCTGCTTTATGTCTTATTATCATTTTTTTTTTGGCATGTGTATCTAACATTCAAAACTGAAGCTCTGCCCTTCCTACCTTCAGTAGGCATGGCATTTCAAAACTTATTTGTGTCTGTCTGTCTATCCAGAGCTGCATTTATGAATAAGACAAAAGTCTCTGCCCTCAAGCAGCTTACAGACTAACAGGAAGGAATGACACATGAACAAGCTTTTTAAAAATGAGAAAAGAATTTCAATCAAGTTTGAACCGGTTTCTCTGGGGACAGATACAGGAAGCATGTAACTCAGGCTGGAGGGAAGCATGCGTGGGAGGATGGCTGATGGAAAACCTTTCACAGACAGGAGGAGGAGGAATCCAGATGTGCTAGTCAGCCTGGTGGATTTTCTGTCTTGCTGCCTTATTCCCAGGTTTGCCTTTCAGCCTCCTCATTTTGACTCACTGCTTCCTTTGGCCTACCCGCCAGGACCTCCCTTCAACCTGAGCTGTCTGATTTGGCCCACATACCTCGTCTCTGTCCAATTCACCGTCCCACAGGGAAATCCAGACAATTTGCTTATAATTCTTAGCTCCTTACTAAATTTTAGCTCTTAGAAGCTAGATCTAGCTCAAACACATCTTTTTCTCTTACCCAAGGCCTGATAAAGTGCCTTAAAGAGTTCCACTCAATACATCTCGGTTGAGTGAACCAATGTATCACCTTCCCAGCTCCAAAGAACTTTGCTATCAGTCAGCATGGACCATTCTGAAACATAGGCCCCTGAAATGCAAGTGGGGTTTACCTTTCGGACCATCTGTACAAAGTCCTTGGAGTTCTGAGGTGATAGGCCTTGTAGTTGGCAGGTACATGCTTCCAGGGAAGATGCGTGAGCCACAATCAGGATGTTATTTCCTGGGGGCAAAAAAAAACAAGGACTGGAAAATGTTTCTATAAAGACAACATGTAAACCTTGTAAGTACTAAAGTCAAGTTTTCCAGGGAGGGGCAAACATTCTCAAGAAACAAGACTATCTGGCCAAGCAATATTTTGATGCTTTGTATTGTTAAGGCAGGCTGATGTCATTAAAAAAAAACAAACACTTTTAATCTTAAAGTAATTTGATGCATAGGTTACAAATATATATTTTACATATTATATGTGTGCATGTATATTTTATATAGAGTGTATACATATTATGCAATATGTACGTATGTACACATGTACACACCAGCAAGGTCCCAAGTATTCTTCACCCCACTTGTCCCCATAGCAACATCTTGCCTAACTAGAGTATACTATCCCGACTAGGAAATGAACACTGGAACAGTCCACATAGCTGTATTCAGATTTTACCAGGTTCCCAAGTCGATCACATGCGCAGCATTTCGTAACCACCACCTCAGTCAAGACACAGTACCATTCTAAGTCTGCAGGGCTCTCTGCTATCACCTCTAATGCAGTTCTCAATGCTGCCACTTGTAGAACTGTGAGCACACGAGGCTTTCTGGTTGATAGAACATGCTGGGTTTCTTTACAGGGGGAATGGGTGGTCCTACAGGGGTGGTAATGGAGTGAGTGGCTTATAAGTGGTAACTGAAATGTGGGGACCATCCACAATACTGTTAACCAGGGCTCCCCACTGTTAATGTTCTGGTATATGTAAATCCAGCCTTTGCTCTACGAAGATGAATATTTTAAACTTCTTTTTTGGTGGGGGGGGGCTGGAAATGGGCAGACTCTTTTGTAACCTGCCCTCTACTAAAAATACTGTAATCTTACATATCATTAAATACTGAGTTCAAGGACTATAAAATTCAGTGGCAGACTTGAGTTGTATAGAACACTGCTCTTGGTGGCAGCAATGATGGTAGGCATGTTTGTGTAGGTGTGTTCATGCTCCTGGATCAAATTACAGGCAAAACTGTGTTATGCTAAAGAATTTATGGAAATTATAATAGGGAACCTCCTTCTGAGAGTGCAAGATATATAGCTGAGATACAAAATTCTGTTATTTCAAATAGCAACTAAGTCTGATGTATTTCCATGGAATATCCAGCATTTGAAGTACTCAGAATATGACAAATTTTACATGAAAGTATCTACTAGAGGGTCTAGACATATTTTTCTTTCCTATTAAATGAGTTTGAGAAAGCATGCTAAGCCATCCTGAATAGCTGACTAACCGTGATGGAGAAATGATCACAGATTTAAGTACGGAGTCCAAGGTAACACCTACCTTTACTTTTACATTCACTTATGATTTCCTTTGTTACTTGGAAACTTCTACTGATATAGGTGTCATAGGATTCTGAAACCACTAATTTGCTGACTGGAATGTGAGGTCTGCAATAGAAAAATGAACCAAGGCATTGAAAACATTTTGATCTCAAGACAAAGCAACTCACGTTACTCTCGGCTTTATTTCAAGACCTTTCGAAAGTTCCCATGTTTCTGTTTATCCATTTCCCTAGAAAGGATGGAGGCATAGGAAAGAGTATTTCTACTGTGCAGAAGTGGGGTTCAAATGTGCAGGATGTACAGAAATGAATGCCATGGGTGCGCGCCGTCAAAGTGACCAGCTGAAAAACGAGCCATTCAGTGCAGCTTTCCCTTGCAGGATGGCCCAGAGCAGCTGAACTGCCTTTACTGGCAATCTGTCCTAGGTCACCCGTGTAAGAGGAAGCAAAGCAGAGGTTAGATCTCTGTATCTATTTAAGTAATCAGAGATTTCCCAAGCCTCTGTAGGCTTACACACGATATATAAGCAGTAACGTGGTCCAAGTTTAAGGTGTACAATGTACTGATTTGATACAAATATACATTCAAAACAAAGAGGCACAAACCTAAGTGATAAGATGAATACATTCTGGGGATCTCATGTCTGAGCTGACACCTCCATCGTGTCACACAGTTGCCATTTTCTTTTTTATGGTGAGAACATTTACTCTCCTAGCAACTTTCAAGTATATAATACAGTGCTGCTAACTATGGCCACAGTGCTGCACATCAGATCCCTAGACTCTTCATCTGGCAACTCTTAAGTCTGCACCGCTTTGAGCAACCTCTCCCCGCGGCCACGTGGGATGTCTGGGGGGGGGGGGTCCCTGCTACTCTCTCTCTGAGTCTGGCTCTTTTAGGTTTCGCACATGTGATATGTCGAACTCCTTCTGGGAGATCTTGTTTTCAGTTCCTTTGGATATAACCCAGAAGTGAGATTGCTGGGTCATATGGTAGTTCTATTTTTTTATTTTTTGTGGGCCCTCCGTAGTGTTTTCCATAGTGGCTGTCCTAGCTGACACTACCACCAACAGTGCGTGAGGCTCCCTTCTCCCCATCTCCTTACCACCACTTACTGTCTTGTCTTTTTTTTTTTTTTTTTACGATAGCTGTTCTAACAGGTGTGAGTGAGATCTGTGTTTTTTTTTTTTTTTTAAATATTTATTTAGTTGCATTGGGCCTCATGTAGCGTCTTTGCTGCATCATGCCGGGGCTTTGGTCACAGCACATGGACTCTCTAGTTGTGGCGCACGGCTCAGTAGTTGCAGTACACGGGCTTCGTTGCTCCAGTACGTGTGGGATCTTAGTTCCCCAACCGGGAATCAAACCTGCATCCCCTACATTGCAAGGTAGATTCTTAACCACTGGACCACAAGGGAAGTCCCTCTCTGTGGTTTTGATTTGCATTTTTCCTGATGATTAATGATGATGAATGTCTTGGCCATTTGTATGTCTTCTCTGGGAAAAAATATCTATTCAGTTCTTCTGCCCACTTTTTAATCGGATTGTGTTTTAGCTATTGACTTGCATCAGTTGTTCACATATTTTGGATGTTAAGTATGTGACGATATCAGGTATATGATCTCCAAGTATCTTCTCCTATTCTGTATCTTATCAGGTATATATTTTACAGATATCGTCTCCTATCCTGTAGGTTGCCTTTTCATATTGTTTCTTCTGCTTTATAGAAGGATTTTAGTTTGATGTAGTCATCCTTATTTTGTTTTTTATTACTTACGCTTTTGGTATCGTATCTAAAAAAATCATTGTCAAAAAGCTTTTCCCATATTTTCTTCAGGTGTTTTATGGTTTCCGTTCTTTAAATTTTTAATCCATTTTGAGTTAATTTTTGAGAGTGGTGTAAGATAGGGGTCCAATTTCATTTTTCTGTATGTGGTTATCCAGTTTTCCCACTGTCACTTTTAAAAAAGGTTGGCTGCGCTGGGCCTTTGTTGCTGTGTGCAGGCTCTTCCCTAGTTGCGGTGCGTGGGCTTCTCATTGCTGTGGCTTCTCGTTTCAGAGCACAGGCTCTAGGTGCACGGACTTCAGCAGCTGTGACACCTGGGCCCAGCAGTAGTGGCACCTAGGCTTAGCTGCTCCACGGCATATGGGATGTTACGGAGCAGGGGTCAAAACCAACCTTCCCTGTGCTGGTGAATCTTTAACCGCTGGGCCACCAGGGAAACCCTCAGCATCACTTATTGAAGTCTACCCTCTCTCCATTGAGTATTCTTGGCTCCCTTGTCAAATATTTGAGGGTTATTTCTGGGCTCTCAATTCTGTCCCATTGGTCAGTGTGTCTGTTTTTATGCAAGTTACTATAGCTTTGTAGTATAACTTGAAATCATGAAGTGTGATGTCAGCTTTATTTTGGCTATTAACATCTATTGTGGTTCCATACAAATGTTAGGATTGTTTCTTCTATTTCTGTGAAAAATACCATTAGAATTTTGATAGGAATTATGTTTGATCTATAGATGGCTTTGGGGAGTATGGACATTTTAACAATATTATTTTTTCTGATCAAAGAGTGTAGGCCACACCTTTGTATCTTCTTCAATTTTTACCTAAGTTTTGTAGTTTTGAGAGTACAGATCTTTCCACCTCCTTGGTTAAATTTATTCCTAAGTATTTTACTGTTTTTGGTGCTATTGTGAATGGGTTTGTTTTATTTCTATTTCATATGGTCGAGGTTAGTGTATAAAAATACAGCTGACTTCTTTTTGTTGTTGTTGAAATTGTTAGTTGACTTTTAAAAATGTATTGTTTTAAAATTTTTATTGGCATATAGTTGATTTACAGTGTTAGCTGAAGGTGTACAGTGATTTAGGTATACATATATTCATTCCTTTTCGGATTCTTTCTTACATACTATTACAGAATATTGAGTTCCCTGTGCTATACAGTAGGTCCTTGCTGGTTATCTATTTTATATATAGTAGTGTATATATGTTAATCCCAAGCTCCTAATTTATCCCTCCCTGCCCCCCCCACCACACCCTGTTTCTCATTTGGTAACCAGAAGTTTGTTTTCAAAGTCTCTATTTCTGTTTTATAAATAAGTTCATTTATACCATTAAAAAAGTCAGATTCCACATATGAATGATATCATATCACATCTTTCTTTGACTGACTTTGGGGGCTTCTGTGGTGGCTCAGATGGTCAAGAATCTGCCTGCAATGCAGGAGCACAGGTTTGATCCCTGGGTTGGGAGGATCTCCTGGAGAAGGGCATGGCAACCCACTCCAGTATTCTTGCCTGGGAAATCCCACAGAGAGGAGCTTCACTTAGTATGAGAATCTCTAGGTCCATCCGTGTTGCTGCAAATGGCATTATTTTGTTCTTTTTATGGCCAAGTAACATTCCATTGTATATATGTATCACATCTTTATTCTGTTTTTATTTTCATTATTCCAGGAGGTGGATTAAAAAAGATATTGCTGAGATTTGTGTCAAAGTATGTTCTGCCTATGTTTTCCTCTAAGAGTGTTAAAGTGTCTGGCTTTACATTTAGGTCTTTGATACATTCTGAATTTCCTTTTGTTCATCACTGACTTTTGTATGTTGATTTTGTATCCTGCAACTTCACTGAAATTTGTTGATTAGTTCTGACAGCTCTAGGATTTTATATACGTAACATCACATCATCTGCAAACCGTTTTCTTTCTTTCCAACTTGCATGCCTTTTATTTCTTTATCTTGCCTAACTGCTCTGGCTAGAACTTCTAGAACTATGTTGAACAGCAGTGGTGAGAGTGGCCATCCTTGTCTTGTTCCTGATCTTAAAGGAAAGCTTTCAATCTTTCACTGTTGAGTATGTTAGCTGTGGGCTTGCCATATATGGCTTTCATTATGTTTACATATGTTCCTTCTGTACCCAATCCTTTGAACATTTTTATCATGAAAAGATGGTATATTTTGTCAAATGCTTTTTCTCTATTGAGATGATCATATAATTTTTATTCTACTCAGTGTGGTATATCATATTTATTGATTTTTACATACTGAACCATCCTTGCACCCCAGGGATAAACCCCAGTTGATCATGGTATATGATCCTTCTGATGTGCTGTTGAATTTGGTTTGCTACTGTATTGACCTGTAGTTCTTTTTTCTTGCAGTTCTTTTTTCTCAACATTCTTATCTGGAATCAGGGTAATGCTGCTGCTGCTAAGTTGCATTAGTCGTGTCCGACTCTGTGCGACCCCATAGACGGAAGCCGACCAGGCTCCTCTGTCCCTGGGATTCTCCAGGCAAGAACGCTGGAGTGGGTTGCCATTTCCTTCTCTAATGCACGAAAGTGAAAAGTGAAAGTGAAGTCGCTCAGTCGTGTCTGACTCTTAGCGACCCCATGGACTGGAGCCTCAAGTTGTTAAGGATAGGTTTTAAAAACAGATGTTAGGTCCATTGGGTTTGTGAGCTAATAACCCTTCACTAATCTTTCCTTTTCTTAGTTTTAACAGAGACCATATACACCTGGCCTGAGGAGAAGCCAGTTTCTGTGTTTGGGGTGAGTAGGCTATTGACGTAAATGATAGTTATGACATAATGTACATGGCATATAAAAGGATGTCCAAAGTAGGGCCCTCCGATCCTGGTGACCCTGAATGTCTTCAATCCCAGTCACTTCTGTCTGCTTCCACCTTCCTTTACTATTTAGTTTTCTGGGCTATGAGATGTTTATCTTGTTTTTTTAAAGTGAAACTATATGATATTTCCTGCTTCCTTGTCTTTTGTTGTTGGTATTTAGTGCATGGAGGAGCTAGTGTGTTCTTGAAGTGAATTCTCATGACATCTTCATCAGCAGGCATTGCTGCTAAGATTTACTGAGAGGTTCCCATGGGTCAGCCTCTATGCAAAGCACCTGTGTTCTTTGAACATATCCCATCTGGCAACACTTTTGCAAATTCTGAGTTTATGGATGACAAAAAGAAGGTTTGGAAAGGCTTCAGATGACCTGTTTACATCATTAGAACTCTTAAGAGCAGGGACTTGAACCTGAGGCTGAACTTGATGCCTGTAAAGTTATCCTCCATCCTGGATGGCTTCTGACAGTGTCCTCCTCAAAACTGCCCTTCTGTGAACTTGGGTTTACTGTCTGGAGAAGAAGGATGCTGTTCCAATTAAAGGAAACCCGCTCTCAGTTTAATAACATTCTCATAGCAAGCATCTCTCTCCTAGGAAACAACCTTCTGAATCTCAGAACAGCCTGGGGAACAGGGAGGAACACGATGCTCGCTGAAGATGTGCCTTGCTGTTCAGAAGCAAAGTCTTTCTGCTCCTCTTTCCTTCTCATCCAGTTCCATTACCGTTCATAACACCTGCTCTCCCAGGAATGCCCCCAGCCCTCTTGACAAAAGGCCTCTTTGTATGGCCCAGGAGTCACTACAGGGGAAACCACACAGTAACGTATACGATTTGTATAAGTGAAGAGTTGGGAGATGCTGGGATCCAGTTCCTTTTGATCAGTTCTTGCCTTGAAGCTGAACCTGTGAATGGCTTCCATGTTTGAATGGGTCCTGATGAGGATGGGACCGTCACAGCTTTCTCACTCCCGTCAGCAGCACGCTTCCAGCCACACCTGCAGGACCCATGTGCTATTCTCAGAGTCAGGCAGGTTTCCAACCACCAACTAGACTGGAGCCCACATCTCTGGGTACTCAGGTAGTATCCCTGGAATAGTATTCTTCCCGGTACACTCTCTATTCCCCAGCCTACTCTGGTCCAGGCTAGAAGAGTAGGCTTCTGCCCTGAGTCCCACACCAAAGTATGACTTGTTGTTCCTCTAATACTCCAGATCCAAAGCTCCACACCCCCTTTCTGCTACCTCCCCCAGTCATCAGGGTCCTGTTCTAATGCCCCATCCGACTGGTGTGTATTTCATTTTTTGTCTTGGCGCTTCCCACCCAGCTCCACTGGGGCAGCTTTCTACACTTAGACAAGCCTCATCCATGGGTAACAAGACCCATCTATTAGTTACCAGCCTGAATCCACCTTTTAGCATCTCCTCCCTCCTGTTCAAGGTGATATGGGTCTAGCAGCTGTGCCTGCTTGACTTAGAATACTCTGGCTCTTGGTCCTTGTCTCTCTGCCCATCACCATGTTTCTTCAATCATTTGGGTACCACTACTTGCTTTAAAAGAACTGCTCACTTGATATAATTACTTTCAGAGGGAAACTGACCCTAGGGACTATGCCTCTCACATGCTTGATGGGTGAATTTCACAACTAATTTATAGAATTAGATGCTTAACCCCACTCCCCTCCCTCAGACACAAAATGGTTACGTTTTGATTTTCTGTAGAGGGAAAGAAACTCTGGAATGTGAACCATGTCCTGACCCCAAGGTTGGCATTCATCCGTCTGTCCGTACTACTGATGGGGCATGTGTGAATAAGCTTGGGAAGAACGGTAGGATGCACTTAAGGGGGCATGGACTGAAGACACGGCCTGGGAAGGCCGGGGGGTATGTGAGGAAAGGCCTGTCACCCATGTTGGCAGTAACCTGCTCTCTTTCTAGGGCATAGGGATGACGCCCGCTGGTATGGGGACAGTAACTTACTGCTGTTTCCCCAAGGAACAGGAAAATAGTGACCACAGTATGGACAGGACAAAATGTGAATTATTTCAGCAGGGGATCCAACTGATTTAATCTTATTTCTGAGGAACGAGAATTCCTCATATTTATTAATGAAGGGGGTTACCTGAGGTCTTTGCGGAGCCAAAAATGAGGATGGAAGAAAAGATAACCCTCTTAGACCTTAGCCGGAAACTGACAATGCTTTGAGGTTTGGGTAAGTATTAGAAGTGAAAGGTCATGGGATGTCACAAGGAAGAAAGCTCTGCTTTCTTAGTCAAGAATTGTTCCAGATTCTGTCTTAAGAACTATGAATTTAATTCCCCATGGTAATGGTGAGTATCTATCCTTCCTCAAAGACATTTTACAAATGCTCAAGTGGATTTCTTTTTTCTTACACTCAACCTGAAACTTTACTTCAAACTGACAGGGTAATAACAACAACTAACAAAAATATTTAAACCAAATACAGGGTGAGGAAAATCTCACTGCTTACTAAAAATAGTTCAAATATGGCTTGTTATTGTTTAGTCACTAAGTCATGTAATAACACAAAACGCCTTTTCTATCACGTCACTAAGAAGCTCTGAGTGGATTTCTGATGGTTAATGTACTTATGTTACAACCTACAAATATTTATTTTCAATAATGTCTAATGGAAAAAGCAAAGGACTACTATAAAGCTGATTACACAGTGCTTGACACAAAGAAAATGATCAATAAAGGTAAGTTGTTATTATTGTCAGATGTGTCCACTACATGGGTAACTTTCAGAGGTCACTGAGCTCTCTCATATATGAAAGTGGCTTGCTGCCATCCTGGGGTTATGGCGGTAATGAATAAAGATAATTAAAAGTACTTTGAAAAATCGAAAGTGACAATCCAAGTCAAGGCACTGCAATTTCCCTTATTCCCCAACAAACTTCTGAACTGCTTGATCATTAGCTGGTGTGTGCTTCTGGCATTGCAGGTGGTTTTATTAGCCACTGAAATGGATGCAGTAAAATCAGAAAACCCTAGTGAATGTGTGTCGGAGGGAGACATACTCCATAGTAGTGCCAAATACAAGGGACTGTTGACTTTCTCCAATTTTTTTTTTTTTTTTAAATTGTAGCTTGACTTGCACCAATATGGACAACTGTCTATGTCTGGTCCTTCATGTCCTTACCTGGCCTGGTGAAGAGTACTTCCACACTGACCTCAAGGAAACAGAGGTTTCAGAGAGTTACCTGTAGGTTGTATCAACACTTAGGTTGGCTGCGGCTAGCTCTGATGGAGGTATCCACGCAGGTAAGGTGTTCCCAGCAACCCATTTTGTCCATTCAAATAAGCCAGGCTCCACTCGGATCTTCAAGTGATTTTCCTGTTGTAAACCTTAGAGATGAAGATGAACAAAGTATAAAAATTTGATAAATCTTCTCTTTCCTGTCAGATGCTATATATAGCTTAAAGATGGTAGAAGCATGCAGGTTCAGACAAGTGTTTTTCATTGCTGTATATCATAAACACGTGAGTATATTCTGGCGACACCACCAGGATGTATGCACACTCTGAATGGTTTCTGATTTTTTAAAAAATCATTATTTGTATAGTTTGTACAGCTCTGTGACTATTATAATTCTTCTTTCTAAAGTCAGTTCCAAGATGTTCTTATCAAGAAACTTCAGAAATTCTTAGCATTCATTATAATGGTTTACATTATATTTGCATATCATATATTCATTTTCTCTACTGGAAAATCAAGTGTTGAATATTTGCCAATGCACAACTGCTGTGTTTGCACAACTCCTGTGTTTTATGATAGTGTGATTATTCTTGGAGTAGGAACTGTTTAACTCTTTGTATTGCATTTAGCCCAGTTCTTCTACGCAAATGGAATAGATAATGCATTTGAATACATAGATGCATTCTGGCTTACTTAAAGTAAACGAACAGACGTCTCAAATATAGTGTAATTTCCTTGCTGTGGCTACTTGTGGCTTATTTGTTGTTTGGTACAAGTCAACAATCAAGGCTGTTTCTTCTAGTTTTTCTTTCAGTGAAATGAGAATGGAGATTCCTGTAACACAGGCTGCTGTGGATTTTAGGGCAAGAGCTTTATATAACAATGGTGCTTTTGAAGTTACTCCAATCAACTAAAACAAGGACGATTCGTATTTCCAGACACCTAGGAGAACTACTGCTGCTGAAAAGGAGAAGCAGACAGAGCAGAGTGGGAGGAGACAATTTGTTTTAGTGCCCCCCCCCAAAAAAAAAAAATCGTGCTCTGTAGGCTCTAAATTATTGCCAGACAACAACATTTTACAAGCCTGCAATTCACTGAAGAGAGCTTTAGATTTTCAAGAAAAACATTATCTGTATATTCTCTTCATCTTGCTTCTGCTGTCAAAGTATGATTTTGGGACTTTTGCAAAGTCATCTTCTGAAAGTATCATTGTTAAACATCTCAAATTCAAAACTTCCAATTGGCTGATGTTCTCCTGAATCTAGGGTAATCTATTAGTAAGTGTCAGATTGTCTAGTGATGGAGGGATAGACTAGCTGACGTTCATCAAGTCTCACCTTTCAAGATGTTGTATGCAGTCTGGACGCAGCGCAGGGACGGGGAGCAATAGACGTGGTCGATGATGGTATTACTCTCCAGTAAGGCTTCCCCTGCAAAGGAAACCAGAGAAGAATCAATCTGATAATTTACACAGCCTCAGGATGACTCTCAGTGTGGAAGAGAGGAGGCCTGGCAGACCCTGCAAACCTCTCTTCTCAGGTGGGGGCTCTCGTGGGGCCAGCAGTTTCCGTCTCATTTTCTTTTAATTGACTGATTGGTTTTGGGCTGTGCTGGGTCTTCGTTGCTGCTCAGGCTTTCTCTGGTTGCACTGGTCAGGCATCTAACTGCAGTGGCTTCTCTTGTGGAGCATGGGCTCTAGGTTGCTTGGGCTTCAGCAGTTGCAGCATGTGGGCTTAGCTGCTCCACAGCCTGTGGGATCTTCCTGGATTAGGGTTGAACCTGTGTCTCCTGCGTTGGCAAGTGGAATCTTAACCACTGAACCATCAGGGAAGTCCCAGTCTCATTTTCAACAACTCTCCTGCCCAGTATTTCTATGGAAGACCAAGGGACACACCCCTTCTTGTCTTTTGTTGTCTTTACAAGCAATAAAATGCCCATCTTTCTCTCCTGGGTGAAGTGCAAACACCTTACCATGGCGGTCAAAGTCTTCCACAAACTTTTCTGTCTCTAGCCCGCCAGTCTCTGCTCACAACCGATGCTCTAGAAACAAGATAGCTTATTTCCTCCGTACTCTAGATGCTGCTTCTCACGTCTATGACTTGATATTGATCCTCCCACTGAGATGCCTTCCCGCCCTCCTGCTAACTTCTACTCTCTTCTGGGCTTATGTCTTCTTTTGTGCTCCCATAACATTTTGTACATAGTTGCATTCTTGAGTAAAGCATACTCTATGATATTCATCCACTTACAAGCTTCCCCGAGGGTGGGGACTCATGCTTAGATCCCTATTACCTGGCGTAGTGCCTTGCACAAGGTAAGTGATCAATCCATGTGTGTTAAATGACTGAATGGGATGAGGCTGCTGGCTCTGCGTGGCAGGTAAGGACCAGACCTGCAGAGAGCTGAGCATGCTGGAGACCAATTGGCCACTACACTCTCAGCCACCCCTGGGTGCCTCCTCCTCACCCTCCTGCAAGAAGCTGACCTACCTGCCAAGCTGAGCCTGACCTTACCCCATCACTATGCCACACACCCCTCCATAGGGATCCTACCTTGTTCACTTTGGTAAACCAACCCAGTGCCCTGAACCTAATGGTTACTTAATAAATCTCTTTTGAATTGAGGAAATGCAGTGTAGGAAAGCCATCAGCAGTGTCCTTGGCATATCCGCTGCAGCCAGACTTTGGAAGAAGTAGCCAGGAAAGGCTATGTGGTCACTGTGGGACACTTACCCACGAGTCTGGCTTGCATACATCCAAACACTGTGATTGGAGCATCTTTCTCGTAATCCCGGAAACCGCCGCTCCGCTGAGGTAAGCTGTGAGGCATGTTTAGGTTGGTGCGTATGTAGCGGCCTGGAAAGAAATGTCAGACCAAGGCGACATGAGTTTCTTGTTTCCTTAGGACTTCTAGTGCTGATTCTGCTGGCCCCTCTACTTCCATTCCCTTTCGGCCAAAGAGACTGAACTGAGCTCTCTAGAAAATACTGACACTCTTCCTTTGGCAGAGTGTCTTCGAATCCATGCTTCCATTCTGACAAAAGTAACAAGAGCTAAGTCTTTTTCTCTTAATAACTAGTATTCTTTTTTCTTTTTAAAGTCTTTATTGAATTTGTTACAGTATTGCTTCTGTTTTATGGTTTTTTTTTTTTTTTTTTTTTTTTTGCCACAAGACATCTGGGATCTCAGTTCCTGGACCAGGGACCCAAGTTGCAGCTCCTGCATTTGGCAGGCGCAGTTTTCACCACGGGACCAGCAGGGAAGGTCCCAAGAGATGGTTTTTAAGTGAAAGTAACAACCAGACACTCCAAAGCAGGTCGGATTCTCTGAGATGCAAGCCCATCTTAGACAAATGAAAATGGAACTAAATAAGCCAGGGTAACTTATTGGAGGGACTTCTGGACATGGAATCAGGACACCTGATTCTGCCTCTGTCCTATGGCTCTGGGCAAGACATCTGCCTATTTTGGTACACGGTGTCCCAGTTGATAGACTGGAGGTGAGGACAATTCTCTCTCCCCTAACACTCCAAACTATCAGGAAGGACTTACAATGTAACAGGTAAGAGGCATTTTCTTCGACACAATGACTCCATCTAGATAAATGTAGCTTGACTCTGCCCCCTAGAGGCTGTGAGAGGTATCCCAATGCTGAGCAGGCCAACGAACCACTCACCTTTGGCATCGAAGCACTGGGATAGCCAGTACTTCCCAAACACGACATCCATCCTCTCACCATGCCGACACACGAAGAGGCATCTCTTCTGAGGGCCGGGCTGGCTGCTGATCCTCAGAGGCTGTGGACAAAGAAAGGCTGTAAGTAAGGGTGGGGCACACAAGGAATTAGACATGTCTCGGGGCTGGGTGCCGGGTGAGCCGGGCTCTAAAGTACATCTCACTAATGTTTAATGTACGGATGTGAGAGTTGTACTGTGAAGAAGGCTGAGCGCCGAAGAATTGATGCTTTTGAACTGTGGTGTTGGAGAAGACTCTTGAGAGTCCCTTGGACTGCAAGGAGATCCAACCAGTCCATTCTGAAGGAGATCAACCCTAGAATTTCTTTGGAAGGAATGCTGCTGAAGCTGAAACTCCAGTACTTTGGCCACCTCATGCAAAGAGATGACTCATTGGAAAAGACTGTGATGCTGGGAGGGATTGGGGGCAGGAGGAGAAGGGGACGACAGAGGATGAGGTGGCTGGATGGCATCACGGACTCGATGGACGTGAGTCTGAGTGAACTCCGGGAGATGGTGATGGATAGGGAGGCCTGGCGTGCTGCAATTCATGGGGTCGCAAAGAGTTAGACACGACTGAGTGACTGAACTGAACTGACTGTTTAATTGCAATAAGCCCCTTAAGTACCCTGGATTTAAGCCAGCCTGTCTATAAGATAGGGATAGTAAGCCTCATTTACTGACCTCGAAAGCTATTCTGAGGCTTAAATGAGATGAATTGCAGGTGCTCTGCAAAATAAGAAGGGTTATGAAAATGGTTGTATCGTTACTGTTGCTGTTCATAGGTGTAACACCCAGCTACTACTGAACAGGAAGGCAACCTGAGTTACATACAGCTCAGAGGCAAAACTAGCCAATGTGGAAAGGCGCCATCTAGAGGACAGGTTCTTCCCCTAAGGAGATGCTTCATCAGGAGGGGAGAACTTTCATTACCACAAATTCCCCGCCCTCATCTCCCTCACATGGTGTTAAGCCCACGTGGTCCATAGTCTCCTCCAGCCAGAAGGTCCTGCTTTGCCAGTTCTAATCACAGGTTAGGCCCTGTTGTCTGGCTGCCTGCACGATGATGTTCCTGGAAATGGCTCGGGGAGGACAGCAGCTACCTCTGGGTGATGAAACCGGCAAGTCCAGTCAAAGGCTTGTCCGAATGACCCTGGTTTCTATCACTGCTGGGTGGATCCTTGCGGATGTTTCTAGATTTCTTCCTTCTGATGGAGGCAGCTCTTGCCAGCTTCCTCAAGGGTTGCCAACTCCTGTGGGCTTGGCCTTGGCCAGTACAGTACACACACTTTGCATGTGCTTCCTGCTGCCCTGGCGAGATTGGTATGTGGGATGGTGGCGTGGTCTTTCCCACTGCCTCTCCTGCTGTTTCCTAACTCAAGTTCCCGACTCCAGCCAACATCAGCTAGTCTCTTGTTCCCTAATACACTTGAACTTTCAATTGGCTTTGTATTAATATATACTGTTCAAAACCACCCTTCCCCTGGAATGGATAAAGACGTGGTACACATATACAATAGAATGTTACTCAGCCATTAAAAAGAGTGAAATAATGCCATTTGCCACAACATGGGTGGACCCAGAGATTGTCATACTAAGTGAAGTCAGAGAGAGAGAAGCAGAAATATGGTATGACATCCCTTATATGTGGAATCTGAAATGAAATGATACAAATGAACTTATTTACAAAAGAGAAAACAGACAGACAGACTTAAGAGAACAAACTTATGGTTGCCAGGAGGAACACTGTGGGGAGGGATAGCTAGGGAGCTTGGGATGGATGTGTGAGTGTGCATCCTAAGTCACTTAAGTCGTGTCCGACTCTGTGTGACCCCATGGACTGAAGCCCACCAGGCTCTGTCCATGGGAGTCTCCAGGCAAGAATACTGGAGTGGGTTGCCATTTCCTCCCCTAGGAATCTTCCCGACCCAGGGACAGAACCCACATCTCTCATGTTTCCTGCACTGGCAGGCAGGTCCTTGACCACCAGCGCCACCTGGGAAGCCCCTGGGATGGACGAGTACACTCTGCTGTATTTAAACTGGGTAACCAACAAGGACCTACTGTATTAGCACAGGGAACTCTGCTCAATGTCATGTGGCAGCCTGGACAGGAGTGGGGTTTGGAGGAGAATGGATACATGTATGTGGATGGTTGAGTCCCTTTGCTGTCCACCTGAAACTACCATATTGTTAACTGGCTATACTCCAAAATAAAAAGTTCTTTTAAAACCCCAAACCCCCTTCCCCCACTCCCCCATCCTGCAGCCTTTCTGGCATATCTCAGACATACACTGATCATTCACTATGTGCCAGGTACTGTACTAAGAACCGTATTCTTATTTCCTTTAATCTTTACAATGCCCTGTGAAATAGATACTTCAGGTGACCCTTGAACAACTTGGGTTTGAACTGAACGGGGTCCAACTAATACATGGCTTTTTTTTGTTCAAAAGTAAATACTAAAGTACTCTACGATCTGCAGAGTGTTGAATCTGAGGTTGCAGAATGGTGAGGGTACCAAACTGGGTAGATGGAGGGCTAGCTCTAAGTTACAGTTAGATTTTCCAGCCCTTGGAGTTTTGGCACTCCTAACCCCTGGACTGTTCAAGGGTCCACTGTGTTACTTCTTTATAGATAACACGTCCCTTGCTCTGCAGAGCAGTCTTCCTTACTAGTCTAGACCCAGAAGCTGGTAATCATCGTCAGTGCCACCCATCTGACTATTCTTCTTCTTAAATTTTTGTCTTTCTTTTAGGATCATGTGCCCTGAGAGATCGGTAACCCTTTCAGGACAGAGAAGTCAATGCCTCACCCTTTGTAAAAAAGGTGCTCAGTGACTCCTGAGCAGAGTTGAGGATGTGGCCCTGATGGTCAGCCCTACCTGGGTGGGCTGGCAGATGATGGTGAGGGGCGTCGAGTCCCCCAGGCCCTGGTCCTCATACTGCCGCCTCTCCAGGATGCTGTCCCCAAACGAGAGTGCGTTGGAAGATGATGTGTTTAAGATGGAGTAAGAGCTGCGGAGGAAGACAAGGAAGATGTTAACTGAGGAGGAACATCTTTTTAAAATGTTTTCATTGAAGTATAATTGAGAATATTATATGAGCTTCGAGTATACAACACAGTGATTGGATATTTTTATAAGGGAACGCCCTGTTTCATACTGAAGTCTTGCAGTTAATAAATTAGGGATGGATGGATTTCTATGCTTGGAACAGATGTGTTCATCCCTCTGGGCAGGGATGGGGCCTGCGATGCTGTGGTTATTTGGGTGCCATGGGCCTGGCTGGCACCAGAGGCATGCTGCAGAATAATGAGGTATCAATTCTCTACCCATTGTTTCCAGCTCTTTTCCTGGCTCCAAAGAAATAAACAATTCCTGCTGCCTTTAATCTTTTCCACAGTGATTTCCATCTGAACTGACAAAGGAGAGGGAAGATTCTGACCCTCCCCACCACTTTGCCTGTGGCTCCGAGTGAAGCCACAGAAGTCCCTGGCCATCACCCGCTACACCACCTCCTTCCTGTCTCCAAACCCTTCTCCGTCTCAATCACACCTCCAACAAGAGGACTAAATACAGCATTTTTCAAGAGGACACCATTCTCACCAGCTGTGTGGAGCTATGAGCCAAGAGTTGTTGTTTCTGGATTTAACACTGACTATAGAAGCCCCTCAAAGAGGTCTCGCTGAAAGACAGGCAGCAGATCATGCCGTGTTTAAATTATTCTCATTAGCAAAGCTTCCAAAGAGCTTTATCTAATAAAACACTGCAATTCAAATATGGTTGTTAGGCAAATGCGACGGACAGCTCCTCCTGCATCGATGGGTGGTGTCAAGGGAGAAGATTTTAATTTTAGATTTCTTGCTGCTTTGTAATCAGGGTAAAGTTCCATATGTACAAAACAGCACTCAATCTAACACAGCCATTAGCTTTTTGGTTATTCTTTTTTGTTATTTCTAAGGAAATCTTGTGCCACTCACAGTCTCATAGACTGGCTGTTTTCATTTTAAACGGAGACCCTCCTAAACATCACAGAGTTAAAGAAAATTCAGTTTCACTGTCTGATTCATCAAAGCTTCAGGGCCTGAAATGTCTGGATCTATGGAATCGTCCTGACGTCATGCTTGTACATGTTTCCTAATTTCTGCACTGTATTGCAGCTGTGAAGACACCGACAGGATCCCTTCTCCTTCAGCTCAGCTGGCAAGGAGGCTGCCGGCCTCCTCCTCTTCTCAGGCATCACTGGAATCAAAGGCCCCGACTCCCTGAGACAGCGTGAGGCCGACAGTTCCAGTCAGACCACAGTCCGATCAGGTGCAGAGTAGAAAGGATGATGTACCTGACACCCGTAATTACCATGGAAACACCTCCCAAGGACACATCAGACCTGGGGGTCAGCTGAGGAGGACGACTGCTTAGCCCACTCCAACTCAGAGGCTTCCGCTAACCGACGTGTCTGGAGATACTCAGAACCAGGCGAGGTGCTCTCACAAAGGTGGTAGGAAAATGTTTCCTTAGGAGGGACTCAGAAAACTTGAGAAGGACAGAGGAAGAAGAGTCGTGAAGGGTCGCTGACCCCCCAAGTCCCTCCCTGATGCTGGAATCCCCTCTGCAACTTCTCAGCAAGTCAGCAGGTCCTACTTGAGGAGCCCTGTGACTCTCCCTCCCCCAGGCTACCTGGGATTAGGAGTGAAACAGGACTATCTGATAGCCTCTCTGAGTCATTTCCACTTCTGGGGTAAACAGGAAAGCACCACTCTTCTATAGGATCACTGCAGTGGAAGGGACCTCTGATTTGGTGAGCATGTAAGAGAGGACTAGGAAAGACAAGTTAGAGAAAAATAACCATAAAGCTAATGGCTGTTTTAGACCCAGTGCTGTTTTATACATGACAGTGATCCCTAAGAAGCAGTGTTCACAGATACCTATGAGGGAAACGCAATTGTTATCTTCATCTCCTAGATTAGCAAACTGAGGCTCAGAGAGGTCATGCAGCTTGGCCAAGGTCACACAGCTGGTGCATGGGAGAGTTAGGATTTGAATTCAAGACTACTAGAATAAAAACTCAAATTCGTAATTATGGCACCCTAACACCTAATACATTAGTATTTCCCCACTCTCAGCCGGGTTGGCTGTGGAAGCTGATAGTGAAATTTCAGACATAGTTCCCAAAATAAAGGGAGGTGACACACTGACCTCCCTGGGGTCCGTGGACTGAGGGCGCCGAGGCTGCCCTTTTCAGCTGAGCTCTAGCTCCAGCAGAGCAGTCTGGATGCAGAGACCTGCACGGGGCTAGCAGGAATCCCCCTGCATGTACTTCTTCCACAGCGAGCCCTACTGGTAAGAATGATCTGGGAGCTGGGTATCATCAAATCTTTTGATTATGTTTCTTCACAAATACTGCATTTGTTTTTTTATAGGCATAAAATGGTTACTTTGGGGACTACCCTGGCGGTCCAGGGGTTAAGACTCTGAGCTTCCTGGATTCAGGCAGCGGGGCACGAGTTCGATCCTTGGTTGGGAAACTAAGATCCCACATGCTACATGACATGGCCAAAAAAAAGCCCAACCAACCCGACAAAAAACAATGGTGACTTTGGAAACCCAACTTAGAAACATTTCTGAAGAAGCAATGGTCTGGGGAACACGAGGCAGCTTTGACCTTCTGTTCTGAGCTACAAAATGCTGGATGTTCATGGGGTGGGGGTGGGAAGGAAGAGGGAGGCTTGCTGGGGAGGGTTATTAGGGAAGAAGATACTCTTTCTCATCATCGGGTTTGTGGTTTGCCCGCTGCTAATCAGGGGAGGGGACTGTCTTTTCTTTTCTCCATTTAGGCAAAACACTCAGTGAAATTGCCCATCTCTGCTTCTCTTTTATGACAGTAATAACAACGTTGCACACCATGCAGCTGGTGTTCAGAGCTTCCGGCTCTCAGCCATGTTGGCACATGGCAAGAACAAGAGGGAGGGAAACAAACCAGCATGCACGCCCTGGCCAGATGCCCAAAATGCACCAGGGAAGGGCTGGCTCTGAACTTCCCGGATTAAGAAGCATAAAAGAGGAACAAGAGGCACCCATCAGGACAAAGCTGGCTATACAACACAGGCCACTCTCAACGTGGGAGCAGGCTGGTCTGGGGGCACTCCACAGAAGACCTGGGTGGGGCAGGGACCGCCTGCCTCTCTCAGCCTCTGGAGGTCACCCGTTTCCATAGAAATGGTCTCTGTCATCTAGGCATTCATGTGCCAGGTCTGAGGACTGGCTCAGGCGGTTAGGTCCCCTGACCTTGGCAAACCTGTTCACTACTGGCTGGCTGGCATAGTGGGAATCTGTCCTGCTTCTCTGGGGAGTCTGTGCAATGACCTGGGACAAAGTGCACAGAAGCCCCAAAGCCATAAAGACTTGGTGGTGGGCTGACCCACACTGAGGCCAGAAGAGATGTCCCCTAAGCAGTCTGTTTGGTCTCTGATGGAGAACTCTGACAGATGTTCCAGCCATGGTGGCGGGTGGGGTAAAGCGGGGCATCCCACTCTTCCCGTGCCCCAGCTCCGCCCTTCCCTGAACGTCTGGGGCCAAGAGCGCTGGACTGCATGCACTGTGTCCTGTCACCTCAAGGGCCATAGTGTCCTTCAAAAAGCAGCAGGCAGAGAGCCCGGCATGGGCTCACCCGTGAAATATCCAGGTGCTGCACTCGTCGGCCTTGGTGATGTAGTTCTCCGGCAGGAGTCCGGAGCAGCCCGTGGTCAGGGACGTGCCGTAGATCCAGCCCTCGCTGGTGCTGGTCTGCTCCATGGGCGACATGAAGATGAAGTCCCCGGGGACCAGCTCCAGCTCGTCGTCGTTCTGTGGGGCATATGGGTAGATCACCTGCAATGTCTGGAAAAGGAGAGGGAGGCATGAGGCCCATGCCTGACCAGTTCTGCTGAGCGCTCAGGGCCCGCCTGTGGGCTCTGCTCGCGTTCACGGGCACCTCTGGAGTCTGTAGGCTCCGAGTAGATCTGGATTCAGATCAGAAGGAGTTTCTCCTCCTCTCAGGATGTGCTAGTGCTTCTGGCTCGTTCTAGACTTTCCTTCAGGCATAGCTTTGCTTCAAAAGACATGGCTTTTAGAAATTCATACGAAAACCTGTAGGTTCTCCAGTAAACTGCTTTACAGACGGGTTTGGACCTCGTTTATCCCTGCTCTGTCTGCCACGTTGATGCTGTAAGAGACCCTGGACACACAGCTCATGGAAAGGAGTCTTCCGTTCAATGTCACCAACACCCAGATGAGAGACTCTGCTAGGAAGGCTTTGGGGACAAAATGTCTCCTCTCCATGTAACTGAGCAGCTCAAATAAGACATGGTCCTGCCTTCAAAGAGCTTTCTTTAAACCTCCATGGTTAACAAAGACCTCGAAAGAAAAATATCTTTCACAGCCATCAGTGTCCTCTGTGTAACCAGCTCTTGTCAGTCAGCAGGTGGAGACCACGTGTTCCCTCTTTGGGCTCAGAAAAAGCCCCTTGGGCCAACCCCAGGCCATGTCATTCGTCTGATTTATTCCATATTTTGCCTCCTTATTTATTTTGCCTCACAGGCAGAGGTATGAAGATACTCTGGAAAACATCTATTAATATTTTACTACTTTTCTGTTAACAGCAGGAGACCTCAATACTAAGGAAAATATTTTTCCATGTGTTTCATAAGGGGACACTAAGACGGAGCTGTTTTATCAGCTTTTCCTTCAATCCTGAAGCCGCTAGAGGATAGCTAAGTATTCTGGTTCCCACGTATGGGTTTTTAACTTTGTTTGGCCTCTGTTATTTCTCATCTGCAGGGGATTCCCTGGTGGCTCAGACGGTAAAGAATCTGCCTGCAATGCTGGAGATCCAGGTTCAAACCCTAGGTCAAGAAGATCCCTTGGAAGATGGCATGGGAACCCACGCCAGTATTCTTGCTTGGAGAATCCCATGGACAGACTAACCTGGTGGCCTACAGTCCATGGGATTGCAAAGAGTTGGACATGACTGAGCGGCTACCATTTCATTTTCTCATCTGTAAAATAATACTTGGACTATAAAAGCTAAATGAGACAATCTAAGAAAACTCCTGAGGACTCTGGTACACAGAAGAGGTGTAATTATTTCTATTGAACCATGACACCTGGCTTTCAAGGGGTTATCTTTCCATCAAGCTGATGCTAACCCCCAAAGCCTATGCTAGGTAGGCCTGTGAGCTAATTGGCTCCCTGGGGTCAAGGTGATCCATCAGAACATGTCAAAAAGAATTTCCTTCTGGAAATCTCTAATGAGAAGAGTCAGTAAAAATTATTTCCCCCCACCAGAGAATGAATGTGATAATGCACAGAACTCGAATGCCCCACTGGATTTCTGACATCCCTTTTATTTAGGGCACCCACTTCCTCTCCGAATCCTCACTCCAGCATCTGTTGGTTCTAGATCTTCCATCCCATCGACTTCCCACTCCTCTGTCAGATACACACTCAAATTACATTTCCAAATGAACCAGGAAGGTTTTTTTTGCTGGGTTGTTAAAAAACAGCTTAAGGAAAAAGAAAAAAAATTCACAACCAACCACTTAAATCTCTAAGCTAGGTATGTGATGAGACACCAGAAGCAATGCTCCTTTTCCTGGAACAGGGTGGAGAGAGGCACCGAGTCACAGGGAACAAGTCTAAACTCAGGTTCCTTAGATGCTCAAGCATAGCACAGTCTTGGGTAATGATACCTCTGACTGAGTGGCAGGCCTTTCCTTTGAGAAACTCAAAAATGACAGAGAAGATCTCATCCCTCCTTTCACTTGGGGGTGAGTCTTCTGGCTCTAGGAGATCCCAGGGAGGTTGAGGTACAGAAAGGAGCAGAAGGTACAACTCCTAGGCAGAGAGCAGTTGCACAACAAGGAGCTTTGATTTACCGAATGAGCAATAAAGAAAATCAATGTACTGCAGCAAATCTTAAATTATAACCGGTGCTCAGGTCCCCATAGTTCTTTCCTGCTCACTGAAACCACACGGCGTGCAAAAGTCAGCCCAAGTTTGGGAGATCTCAGGACACACTGCTTAGTTTTGTCCTGAAAGTGTTAGTCACTCAGTTGCGTCTGACTCTTTGCAAGTCCATGGACTGTAGCCCACACCAGGCTCCTCTGCCCATGGGATTCTCCAGGCAAGGACACCAGAGTGGATTGCCATTCCCTTCTCCAAGTTTTGTCCTACAAGATACTTACTCTCTTATGTCTAGCATCTACTTGTAAGAATTCTCGAGTCTATTTCAAGTATGTTTTCCTCCCTTCCTACTTGGGGACTAAGCTCAAAGTTTGCTACCCTGCGAAGGGCAGGTACAGTCCTTTGTGATGATAGGAACTGACCCTCTTTGCCTTTGAAGCCCTTTTCACAACTATGCCAATTTTGCTGTTGTTGCTGCAACCTCTCTTATGGGAGGCCCTCTAGTCCATACCAACAGTCTAGCAAAATGTCATCACTGTTTTGCACCCAAGAGAACTAAGGACTGGGTTACTATCTAGAAGCTGTAAATGCGAATCTAACTACTGCTAAAATAGGGAGTCAGGATTTGAAGCCATGTGTGCTTGACTCCAAAATCTATGCTTTTTCTAGAACTCGGCTCTTCCTCTAGATTTCCAGTGGTTGGCACATAAAACTAGTGTGGCACACTGAACGTGGAAGAGACAGTGTGAAGCACAAACAGGCACGTGCAAGCCCACAAGTCAGCACCTGAACAGCAGAGGGGTGGGACCTCGGAGGATTCCTAGGCGTCACCTGCTGACTGTCCTTGCCTAAACCACTCGCCTTGTCTGGACATCTGTTACGTCACTGGATCGATCACTTAGTCCTGCCTCCTGAGCACAGGAGGAGGTAGAAGGCAAGGTGAAGTTTATATATGCAGGGGGCTCAGGTAAAGCCAGATGACCCTGGACGGAGAGCTTGATCAGGAGGAGCAGTAATAAATGAGTTTTTACAAATAGATAAAAAGAGGCCATGTTATTTTTAGAAAATAATTCCTGTGGGCACTAGCTGTCTCATTCCCTTGGTGCCAATTGAGCAGAATGTGGGTCAGGCAGAAAAGCAATTACCCTCTGAGTTAACTGGAGGGCAGTGTTGATTAGAAGATACTCCTTGGAAAATTCTATTGCCACCTCCCTTCTCTTGGAAAGGTGACTTCTCACACCCCGTTGGCATGCCACCCTTGACTGTTTTTCCCCTGCCCTCGGAAGGGATCCATTCAGCTACACCTCTTTTGTTCTACTTAGGGCTCATGCTAAGCAAGTCCAGGAGACGTCAGAATTTTGAAGGAAGGCTACACTCAGTCTCCTTGCTGTGTCTTTACAGAAACTTGCATCAAATGACTTGGAAGGAGGATGTGATGGTCCCATCAGCAGAGCCAGACAAAGCTGCACATCCCTGATCCTTTTGGACCCCATGGACCTCAATCCTGGGCTGGCTCTTCCCACCACATTCAAATCAACAATGAGGTCGCCTGACCTAGACCCTGAATCTCTTCATATTTTTTTTTTTAAATGTCTAAAGGATGTTAAAAGTCTATATAAACAAAAATATCAGTTCTTTTGCTGGTGAAAAACTAGGAGATAAATTATGTGTCACAAATGTAGTTAAACCGGAGGACAATTTTTGCAGACTCTGGTCTCTTTTTAGATGGGTTGCCCATCTTTACTTATCAGAATCTCTGGCTTTTGGCTTCAGTTCTGGTCCTAAGTTGCTCTTTAGCTTTGACCAGTCACTGAATTCCTGGGTCTCAGCTTCTCTTTCAGGAGAAAAAGTACAGCAAGACTCTTTAGAGGTGGCACACTGATCCTGGAAAGCAACGTGGATTCCCTCAAAAGGATGCCAGCACCGTGCCAGCGGTTCCGCCTGTCCCTCTTAGGCCCCCTATGTGATGCACACACACTCTCCTCATATTTGGTCCATGCCTTCATTTCATATGCATCTGTTCTCTCTCTCCCCCACTGGACTCAAACTCCTTGAGCAGAGGACATTTTAAAATTTTAGTATGTTCCAGGGGAACGTGCATGCCACAGCAAATACCTGTTAACTACGTGTTCACAGATTTTCTTTTGTATTTAGCTATCTTTCTCATCTAAGATCAGGATGATGTCATCCCATGAACAGAGAGAATATTTTAAAATTTACCGACATGCTTTTCTATCTATTCTGTTTCATTTCTATCCTATTCTGGTAAGGCTGGCAGGGCAGACAGAAGAGTGGGGAATATTACACAGCTCAGCCACGTGGGACCCAGAGACGAGAGATGCACAGATTCCCAGTGAGCCAGCCAGCGCTTGGACGAAATCCCGGGCTGGCTGACTCCTGGTCCAGTGCTGGCCCCACTGCCTGCCTCGGGTGTCCGTCTCCCCTCAGCAGCAAGCACTGCTGGTGCTGACAGCGCCCGGCATCCCTGGCAGGGGCAGGAGCCCCAGTGAGATGTTACCTCGTGGTTAGCAAATCGGATATCCCGGGAGAATATGGTGGCCACCCAATCACACCCGAGTTTGACGTCGATGTTCTGGGCGAGCTTCTCCAGGGTGGGCAGGTGGCTGGCTTGGAAGTGGTAAGCCAGGGTCACGTGCAGCTGCTTCTTGTGGGGTTCCACGTGCACTTCTAGAGGAAGGGAGGAGACAGGCAGTTGGCGCACTGCGATGGTGGAGACACGAGGAAGGACACAGAACGGTGCCCTGATAAAACTGCTTCCCAGCAAGTAGAGGAGGGAGCCCCTCGGTCAGACAAAAGCTGTTTCTCTCCTCCTTGGCAGCTGAATAAGGGTGGGTGGGGAGGTAACAACCCACAGTCCGAGAGAGAAACAGCCATGTATCTGGCTTTTCTGGATCAGCTGAGAGGCAATCGTTTTGACTGCTGGCTGCTCAGAACAAATCCAGATGAGTATCACTGGCCCAATCATTCAGATGAGGAAATCGAGACCTAAAGGGATGAGATAAGTATGGAGCAAATTTTGCCATCCTGCAACTCCCAAAGCTGAGTTGTCTTCGTTTTGAAATCAAGTCTTTTAGCTCCTGGGTGGCTCTGATGGAGAAATGCGGGGGGTGGGGGGGGGGGGATGGATTACTTTCAAACTTTAAAACAGGGTTTCTCATTGTCATTTTGGATCAGATTACTCTTCGTAGCAGGGATGTCTTGTGCAGTATTGGGTCTTTAGCTGCATCCCTGGCCCCCACCGACCAGATGCCAGCAGCACCCACAAAGTTGTGACAATCAAGCACGACTCCAGAGACTGCCAAGTGTACTGGCAGGGGGGTGGGGGGGGCAAATCACCTCTGATTAAGAGCCATAGGTTTCAAGTATGCAGGCTATCTAAGAGGCCCTGAAAAAAAACAAAACAAACCAGCCTACCTACACAAGGCAGTGCCTTCTGTCTTTCGTATGTGTTTTCAGTTGGGGAGAGTCATTTACTGTCCAAGTTAGAACACTGAAGAAGATACGACAGAAGGGAATTCCAGGAATCAAGGGGCTTGCTCTAGTCACACAGAGATGGAAGTAGGTTTGGGTCTCTGGGGGGTTTTGGCCATGCTGTGTGGCATGTGAGAGTTAGTTTCCCAACCAGGGATCGTCCCTGGGTCAGTGGCTTTGAGTACTTTTTCTGTTATACTGCATTGTGTATCTTTGGTATAAAAGCCTCTGAGGTGAGGGCTCTGTGTCTTGTTTGTATGTTACAAAGCACCCTTCCTCTCTTGCTCAGCAGGCACCCCTGTGGATTTTCAGTATTTGTTAAATGACTGAATACACACAAATGAATCTCCGTAAACCACCAAAGATGAAGGATGACACTTCATCTACTCACTCACTGGTGGAAGCTGGGTCTGCCACACCTCTGAATACCAAGGCACAATTTCTAAAGACCTGTCCAGGCTGGGCCAGCCAGTTCTCCGAATCACCACCAGGGGGCAGCACCAGGGCTGAGATGCCAGCCTGGCAGGCCCGTTCTCGGGGAGATGGCTCAGGCACTTGGAGGGGAGCTGGTTCTCCCTCTTCCTGGCAGGAAAGCCAGCAAGGGCCCACCATATGCGCTTTATAAATCAGCCGCGTCCTGGCCGAGACCTGGTTTACTCATTTGGGAGGGACTGGGATTTTGTGGCTACAACATCAGACTTGGTTCTTGTGGGAGTTTTAGTGGTTTTGACAATAGCTACTGTGGGATGAAAAAGAGCTGTTTCCCTGAGGTGGAGGGATGGGAACAGGAAATAATCTGGCGATGATGCCATTTGTCTGAAACATTAAGCGTTTGTGAAGCGGGCAGGCTCCACCCAAGTCAGCAGAGATGAGCCCTGGGGGGTGAGGGGGTGGGGTAGGGTCTAAGAAGACCCGGTTCCCAGCTCACAGAGGTGACCTAAGGGCCCGGGTCCTTCTGAGAGTGCAGAGCTCACTGAGTCTGGGCCCTCACCACACTCTTCCTAGAGTCCTGGGCCCTGTTTGGAGATTTTCTGCTAAAGGACCCTGAGCAAAAGGGCCTGAAGTGAAAGTCAGTCACTCAGTTGTGTCTGACTCTTTGCAACCCCATGGACTGTAGCCCACCAGGTTCCTCTGTCCATGGAATTCTCCAGCCCAGAATACTGAAGTGGGTAGCCATTCCCTTCTCCAGGGGATCTTTCCAACCCAGGGATCAAACCTAGGTCTCCCACATTGCAGGCAGATTCTTTACCAGCTGAGCTACCAGGGAGGCCCAAAAGGGCCTGAGCTGGGGATGAAAACAGCAGCTAGGGACATGGGCAGGTGAGGTGGAGGCCAAGGCCAGGGGCCCAGGGAGCAGATGGTGGGGCTCGGCCAGCTCTGCACTCAACACCCAGGACGCTGGTGGGCACACGCTCACGGCCTTGGCTCTGGTCAGGGTGCTCTCCCTGCTGCTGCCCCCCAAACACCCTGATCCTCCCTGCCTGTGCTTGTGCTGCCCTCCTGCAGGGCCCTACGCCCGTCTAGTGGATCGACACCTTCCTGGGGTGACTCTCCTCTCCTCTGTGAAGGGGGCCCTGCTCCACCCCGCAGGGGCATGCTGGCCTTTCTCCTCACAGCTCTCATTACACGAATAGGGTTTCCCAAGCATGCCTCTGCCAGGAGAAACCACTGCTTCTTCCCTGCTGCATTCTGCATGGAGAAACACACGGTAGGTGCCCAATAAATACCTGCTGACTGTGATTCTATTCTAAGGGGAGCGAGTAGACTCCCCCACCCACTGTCTGTCCATCCGTCCCATGGCAGGTGAAGCCCTCGTGGAGCTCAGTGAGCTGTCTGCACCTGAAGTCACCCGGGAAAGCTTTGCAAACCTTGGTCTCTTGTCCCCTCTCTGTGCTGCCTTCTGTCCATTGAGTCGATACACATCCTGAGCACCCCTCCAAGCAGATTCCTTTGACAGCAAACCTCAGTTGCTGGCTTGAACTGAGGCCTTCCATGCAAAGAGCAGGTGGCATCGTGAAGGCGTAATGTTTGGGGCTTGTCTACAGGGCTTCAGCTAGTCAAACGAAAGATGTCATTGGCTCAGTGGATTTATTACTGGATGCTAAGTGGTTCCCCTCTCCTCTCTGGGCCGTGCGACCTCCTAAACAAAGGCCTCAGTCCTCATGGAGGGGACAGGGCAACCCAGATAAATGCCTGCCTGCTAGGGGGGTTGGGAGGAGGAAAAGAAGGTTCCCTGGGTATTCCCTGGCGGTCCAGTGGTTAGGACTCAGTGCTTTCACTGTTGTGGCCTGGGTTCAATCCCCAGTGGGGAACTAAGATCCCTAAAGCTAAGAGGTGCAGCAAAAAAAAAAAAAAGCAAAATGTTCCTGAACTGAAGGGAGGAGCCGATGGCGGGGCTGTGAAGGAACACGCTTACAGATCAATAGGAACAGTCACCTGCATGCCTTCAACATGGGTGTCATCACACCTGCTCTCAAGGAGGTCAGCAGAACTGCAGCTGAATGTTTTTCAAAGGGGCAAGAGGTGTGGGGTCTGCAGGAAACGGCTGTCTTCTTGGTCACATTCTGCCCATTCCTGCAGGACCTCCCGACTCCACCATCACTTTCTGTCCCCTTCCTTCCTGACTTCCTGATTTCCAGGGCTGGCTGGCCTGGCGGCTGGCTGGCTCACCAGTTTTGGAGGCAGCTTCTGCTGCGAAGTCGGCAGCAAACTTCTTGAGGACCTCTGCGCTGTCTTCCTTCACGAAGAGGCCGATAAAGTTGGAGGAGGTGTAGAGCTCCAGGGGCAGCGGGGCTGAAAACTTGCATCTCCAGCGGCTGACGGTGGTCTGCAGGGCCTCCCCCAGGGCGTCTACCTTGCTGTCCTCACACTGGCAGGGGAAAAACAAGAGGCTTCTTTCAGAGCCAAGGGGCAGTGTCTGCCATTGCTTAACTTCTGTATCCTCTGCCCCACACTGGGGGCTGAGGAGGCAGCCCTGGAACCATCGCTCCTGTCTGCAAGGAGGGAGAAGACCTGCAGCCTCCCAGTTATCTGGAGACAGATTATCCAGTGGGTAGATCAAACCAGGGCAATGGACCCCCTCCGCCCGCCCTCCCTCCATGCTGTGCTTGGAGCCCCGCCAGAATGCAGTAGGGCTGGTCCAGCAGAAATGGAGCATGAGGGACACGCCAGGAGAGCACGCAGCACCCCAAGGTAAGTTGCTGTGTGTTTTCTATTGTTTGGCATCATCTGCGCCTTTTCTCTTCAGCCTAAATGATCCAAAGCTGATGCCACCTTTACCCCACGATACTAGGGGAGAATGAGGCTCCAAGAGTTGTGACATCCTCCTCCTCCTACACCCCCACCCCCCTGAGCACTGGAAGAAAGAATGAGAGTGTCTAAAACTCCACATGCTTTTGAGAAAGATCCTGGGTGACTAAGAGGAAATGATCATCATTTTAATTTTCAGCGTGAATGGTGAAAGACAAGGTGTTAGGAACATATTTTCACCTATAAAAGGGCGTGGGGGATGGAGAATATGAAAGAGATTCTGGAAAAACCACCCCAAATATTAGAAAAACATATTGTCTTAAAGTGTGATCATTCTGCCTTATCGTGACTATAGCTGGATACATCTGTTATTCTCCATCTCTGCAGAGAACCAAAGGAGATGAAATGTGTTTACATTTACTAGAATGAGAGGGATTTAATTCAGTCACTACCTAAGCTTCATGAGGCTAGAATTATGGGTCAGGTAACAATGTCAGGAGAAAGGTATCTCCTTCCATTTCTAGAAAGACCTCTAATGTGGCAAAACCTGTAGACAGTGTGCAGGAGGCCAAAGTCACTTCCCTGTCTCGAGATTACATTTCTCACCCCCAGCTTTCTAATGCCTGCTCTTGGTCAGAGGGAAGGGAGACGATCGACAAGGGGAAGCCAGGTCAGAGAATCCATTCCCATCATCGCTGCCACAACAGTGGGCCATGCAGTGGGTCAGGCTTGTCCCCTGCGTCCTGAGGAGCACGTGGTCACCACGATGCTACACCAGACCTGGTGTGCTCCTGGGTCTTGGCAGATATTAGAAAGAGGACAAGGGACTTTCCTGGTGGTCCGGTGGTCACGAATCTGCACCTCTGTTGCAGGGGGTGCAGGTTCAATCCCTGATGGGATACATAAGATCCTGCATGCTGCACACCCCATCCTCAAAATAAAGAGAGGACGACGAGACTGGGGTGAGCAGCCGACCTCACTGACTCCCCCAAGGCTCATCCCGCTCTGGAGCCGTGACTGTTTCTGCCAACATCCTGCGAGGCTCCCAGCGTTGACTCCAGCCCCTCAGGGCAGGAGGGATGTGGGCCCCCTGGGGTGGGGGGCGGGGGCTGTGGCTCACCATGAAGAACTGGCAGAGGGTGATGTGGGGGAAGATGTTGTGCGCCTTGTTCTTGCCGCAGATCTGCTTCGACTGCTGCCAGAAGTCGGAGAGCTTCTGCGCCAAGGGCCCGGTGGGACGGAGGTAGAGGACGTACTCCCGGGGCAGGGGGTCATCCAGGAAGGGGTCGCCGACGTGGGAGAACAACCTGCCAGAGAGATGGGGGCCGAGCCGGCCTCACTTGAGGACCACGGAAGCCAAGGGGGAACCGAAATCAAGATCCATCCTTTGCAGCCTCTACCCGTCACGCACTGCAAGCGAGAGCGTCTTTGGTTTTGTATTTTAAAAAATCTACCTCCTGAGGTGCACAGTTTGTAACCAACTCTCAGATGCACCAACATTTCTTCTCCTGCCTGTCCTATCGCATTTGCATCCCACAACTCCCCCCCCCCACTCCGCCAAAATCCTAAGGCTACCCTCTCCAGGAAGCACTGAGGATCAACTCCAAATCCTTTCCTAGCCCACCAGCATGGGTCCAGCCTGCCTGTCCCTTCAGTTCAGTCTACACTTAAGCCCACATGCCTCCGAAGACAAGAGAAACTTCGAGGGGGCCGCTGTGGGGTCAGCCCTAGGTAGCCCTATCCTGCTGGGAGGTCAGCGGATGTTTGTCAACTGATTTGTCCAGTATCTACAGCATATCTTTAAGTGACTGAGTGGGGAGCAGGGGTGAATATCATGACAGAGACAGCATCTTGGAAATGCTTTGAATTTCTTTCAACAGCTCTGAGGGAAGCCCACTCTGGGGCCAGGGCACGGGGCAAATGGCTTGCCACGCGGCCTCTTCTCCTCATTGGAAGGGTCCATTAGAGACAGGCTGCACATCCCCACTCAACCACACACACACACTTGGGATTAATTACATGCTATTTGCTCAATTTATTTATTTTATACCAACCAGTCACATGCTGCCTGAACGCTTCTTCCTCCCGTGGATGCCAAGGCTTTTTGTCTGGAAGGAGAAATCAGATTTCTATTGTTAGTATTTTTAACCTCCTATCAGCTTTTCCCACCACAGTGACAAAGCTGGGTGTGAAGCAGACATGATGAAGCCTCTTCAGGGGTGTGAGGGAGACACCTGCTGCAGGGTGTCCCCCCCAGGGGTCACAGCAAAGCCTGTGGACCTCAGAACCTGTGATTAATTTCCATGTCATTAGCATTCGATGCACATGCAGCCTGACGGCTCATGGCATCTATTTTTAGCCATTTCCACATTAGACTTTTATTTTTGCTTCCCTAAAGGTTGTCATGTCTTGCTTTTCCCTCCTTCCCTTTCACCCACTCTCTTTTCCTGACCCAGATCCCCTGCAGAGCACTTTCTCATTTGCAGCCTTTTGGCAAAGTGTGTTAGAAAGTGGTGCTGGGGCTGTTAAGACTTGAGGCTAAATGCCCACAAGGACAATTGGTCTGGTTCAATCCAAGGCCTCCTCCCACTTTCCTTCAATCACCACCAGCATTCTCAGACTGGATCCAGAGTCTCCAACGACTTTACAGACATTTTTGTGGACACACAGCACTGGGTAAAGGCTTCCCAGGTGGCTCAGTGGTAAAGAATCTGCCTGCCAGGGAGACGAGGGTTCAATTCCTGGGTCGAGAAGATCCCCTGGAAGAGGAAATGAAAACCCACTGCAGTCTTCTTGCGGGGAGAATCCCATAGACAAAGGAGCCTGACGGGCTACAGTCCAAAAGGTTGCAGAGAGTCCAACACGCAGCGCATGGTAAAGGGGACTGGCCAGAGAGGGGAAGCCCACTGCTGGAGAAACATTCCAGAGTTCTGTGTGCAGTGGAGTGGTCTCACAGGGTGGTTCCGGCAGCAGGTCACAGCCTTGTACACAGGCATCCGAGAAGAGCCCTTCTGAAATGTCAGATGGGTCTCCAAAAGCCACAGTTCTGGGTTTGTACCCAGTTTTGCTATTTGTCCATCCATTCATGCATTCAAGTTTATGACTGTTTAATATGTACATCTTGAATGGCAATGACTGCCAGCACTGTGCTGGGTTCTAGGAATACAGTGAAAATCAAGACTTATATGGGCCCTGGCTTCACGGGGTCTTTGAAGAGCTAACTACTGAATCACTCTGGTGGTCAGTGCAACGAGGGGAGGGCACAGGGAACCCTAAGAGCATGGACGGAGACACTTGACCTGGGCAGGGAGTGGCAGATTGCGTGAGGGCGATGGAGACAGAATTCGCCCAGTGCCACTCCTCTACAAGCAAGAAGCCTTCAACAGAGCCCCACACACTGGAGGTGACTAATAATAATTACGCCTGTCCGGTTATACTACCTCAATTCAGGGTCTTTGGGAGAGAGGAGAGAGGGGAGGAGTTTCTAGTTTAAACTGATGAGCTTTCCAAGCATCCTTTTCCCGATTGCCTGCTGAGCCCAAATCCTCCTTTCTTTTCCTGGTCCCTCTATGGAGCAGTGAGAACCGATGACGCCGTGACAATCACAGAGGGTCAGATTGGAAGGGACCTCAGACATCAACTAGGGGCCCAACTGCTTCACTTAATGAGGGGACATTCAGGTGAAGGAAGTCGAGTCATGTAATCAGGACAGCCAGATTCAATCAGTGAGCGCCGGGTGAAGGGCAGACTCCAACCTGATTCAAGGCCAGCCCCAGTTTCTCTGTTCCATGGTCCAAAGAGAAATGCCTTTTCCCCCACAAAAATCTAAGCACAAATACCAAATGATCAGAATAAAAAATCTGCACAGCTAAGTAGAACAACATTCTAGAAGACAAGCCTCCTTACAGTAAGATGAGGTTATGGAGAAGCAAGACAGACTCCTTGGAACCCCTTGGAACAGAGGCTGGTGCAGAAAAACGCTGGAAATGTAGGAAACCCTCACTTCCCCACACCTGGATAAGGTGATTAATTGTTGCCAAGATGCCAGCCCTGTTTCCTTTACCACTTCCTAGACAGAGGCCACATGGTCTTTTAGAGGTTAGAATCTCTGAGATTAAGCTCACCAAAAAAAAGCCCATCATTTCAAGAACAATTGGGAAAAGGAAAGCTCACTCGTACAATGTGCTATTTATATCAAGGATCCATTTTTTCCTAGGTTCTTCCTCCAGTGAAATATATCCTATCTGAAGTTTATTTTTCCTTAAGCACTAGGAACATCCTCTGGAAATGAAAGCTCTCATTAAGTTGTGGTCCCTGCAATTCAAAAGCCAAGTTCTGGGGAGGAATCAGATACAACTGAGAAAGATAACAAAAGGTCTGGGTATTAAGGCTGTGGTGAAAGGCTAAGGAAACCCAAATTCTTCTTTCTGGAGAAGGCTGAGAGGTCTTCAATTTTATGGAAGGTTATCACATCTGATGTACCTTCTCTCGTGAGGGTCAGCTAAAGTAAAACGCCTTTTGGCCATATCAGAAGGGACTCAAGTTAGACACCGGGAAGAACTTTTTTTTGGCAGTAACGTGCTTTGAGGGCTACTACCCCTGGGTTGGGAAAGTCCCCTGGAGAAGGGAATGGCATCCCACTCCAGGATTCTTGCCTGGAGAATTCCCATGGCAGAGGAGACTGGCAGGCTACAGTCCATGGGGTTGCAAAGAGTTGTACACATCTGAGCAACTAAACACACACATTCACAAACACAACATGCTTTAAAGTGGCTTTTTGGTTTGGTTTTGTTTGGGGAGTTTCTAGAAAGTAGTTACCGATCTGACCCAGGTGTGTGATTCTCTAGGCAGGAGGCCGTGGAGGAGGAATAGTGTGGCTTCCCCAGGGTCCTGAGCTCTGCTGCTCCATCGCCCACTGCCAGGCTGACAGCGCTTTGGGCTGTTTGTTCCCAGAACTCTGCCCACAGAACAGACTGAACACGGGCAGTGGCAGAACGTCTCCCCACTCCAGCCCGCTGAAGAAAGCCTGTTGCCATAGAGCTCCCACCTCCATGGCCCACTGGTGGGGCCGGTGCCAAACAGTGGGGCACGGGGGGCGGGCCCCAAACACCAGGCTGAGCTTGAACAGCTGCTACCCCCTCAGAGGGACTCAGAAGTTGGCAGCGTGCACTGGGCAGATAAAGGGGGAAATACCCCTTTAAACTCCAAGAACTGCACTCTAGTCACCGGATGACAGCCGCTCGTTATTTAGATGGGACTTTAGTGGTTTAGCATCAGAGACACATGTGAACCACTGAGGTTTTGCTATTATGTTACATGAGAACACAAATCTGACTTTGGACCCTCGTTCTAACCTTCCCAGTTATGTCTAGGGTTCATTCTTAGCAGAGTGAGTGGGGGGGGATGATGCAAACTCTAATACATGCTAATGATGGGCAAGAAAAGCACAAAGCAGATATAAGCAATGGCTCGTCAAGAAAATCAGGCAAGCAGCTGTGAGGAAATCAGCCAGATGGGGACAACCAGCAGCACCATGGACGGCCATGCTCCACGCGGCCGGGACGGCCAGGATCCCTGTCTGCCCGCAGTTCTGCTGAGTTTCGGGTCCACAGTAGATCTGGCCCCAGAACCACGGCTCTATCCAGACACCACGGTCACGGCTGTGGCAGGCAGAGCCGCATCCTTCCTTCCTCCCCCGCACCCACCTGGCCCTCCATTCTCTTGATCTCCTTCCTTCTCCTCCCAAGGAACTCTTACCAGGAAACCAAATGTAAACCGAGAATAAAACCAAGAGTTTATTGGGTGTCGCTTTCTGATCTGAAGTTTGGTTGGAGCCCTCTCAGAAACCATGGTCTCTGGGGCCCATGGCTGAATTCAGGCCTGATGAGTGGACTCGGCTGGTCCCATGTCTGGGCCCAGCAGGATCCTCAGCCCCTCTCTCCGAAACACAGGTTCTGAGCCCAACTGGAATTTCCTGCTTAATTGTCACCCAGGCTGACTTCCCCTGCAGCCGCTCTGGTGCTACAGGTTCCACTGGCGTCTCTCACACTCCAGGTCAGGAGGATCAGATCCTCCCAGCCGAGCACCAGTCCTGTGCCAGGCACTGTGTTCTCATGAGCAAGTAAGGAGGAGGAAGGACGATCCTCATCCTCAAAGAGTTCACAGCGTCAAGACACACAAGCGGCTTACACGGCGACATGTTAGTGGCCGTGATAAAAGAAGGGCCAAGTGTGCTTGTGCTAGGGTAGCTTGGAATAGGGGCTGCCGACTCAGGAAGGGGGGCTGAGGTTCTCAAACTGTCCACAAAGCTACTCTAGGTCAGCACACCGCAGCCAACTCAGAGATGTCACAGGAAACTGTTAACTTTTGAATGCAACAAAGTCACCCTCATTATCTGTTGAGCATCCCCCATAAGCTACGAGCTCAATCTAGTTCCAGTTTCATTCTTTTAACTTTTCATCTGACATTGGAGCACAGCTGATGTTTTAGTTTGAGATGTGATTCAGCAAAGTGATTGATTTATAGGTATACATGTATCTATTCTTTTTCAAACTCTTTTTCCCATTTAGATTGCTATATAACATTGAGCAGAGTACCCTGTGCTATATAGTAGGTCCTTGCTGGTTACCTGTTTTAAATACAGCACTGTGTACATGTCAATTCCAATATCCCATTAGTAAGTAGTTGCGGTTCCTTAAGAATGAAATTAAAATATTTTTCTTTCAAGTTTGTGTATTATTTTTTCATATGGCCTTTAAGTTGTTAGGAGCAATTAATTGAGTTGTTTGGGTTTAGCTACTAAATACACAAAACCATTAGGTATTTCTGTTGGTCTATAGGCTCTATGTAAAAATTACTCAGACATCCTAGGATGCTATGAACTGAAAAACCTGCAATCTGTCCAAGAAGAAACAATGCTTGATTGGAATCTTAAACTGAGAGTCAGAGCTGGCTAGAGAAATTCACAAAGAGAGACGGGTTTCTGAAGCGAAGACCATGTCAAGAGCTACCGTAGGAAAGTGAGAGACAGCACTGTATGGGTAGGGAAGTTGGAGTTTGGTGATACTAGACCAAAAATGGTAATGCTTGAAGAAGATGAGGATGCGGCTGCAAAGGTTGGAGGGGACAGCTCACAAAAGTCTTCCTGCCGTACTTGAGCTTTGACCTCATGGCTTTAGGCAGTGGGTAACAATGAAGGCATGATCAGATATGCGTAGGAGAGGCAGATTTAAGGGAGACTAAACCATTCTCCAAGCCAGGCTTCAGCAATATGTGAACTGTGAACTTCCTGATGTTCAAGCTGGTTTTAGAAAAGGCAGAGGAACCAGAGATCAAATGGCCAACATCCGCTGGATCATGGAAAAAGCAAGAGAGTTCCAGAAAAACATCTATTTCTGCTTTATTGACTATGCCAAAGCCTTTGACTGTGTGGATCACTATAAACTGTGGAAAATTCTGAAAGAGATGGGAATACCAGACCACCTGACCTGCCTCTTGAGAAATCTGTATGCAGGTCAGGAAGCAACAGTTAGAACTGGACATGGAACAACAGACTGGTTCCAAACTGGAAAAGGAGTACAGCAAGGCTGTATATTGTCACCCTGCTTCTTTAACTTGTATGCAGAGTACATCATGAGAAACGCTGGACTGGAAGAAACACAAGCTGGAATCAAGATTGCCGGGAGAAATATCAATAACCTCAGATATGCAGATGACACCACCCTTATGGCAGAAAGGGAAGAGGAACTAAAAAGCCTCTTGATGAAAGTAAAAGAGGAGAGTGAAAAAGTTGGCTTAAAGCTCAACATTCAGAAAACAAAGATCATGGCATCCGGTCCCATCACTTCATGGGAAATAGTTGGGGAAACAGTGGAAACAGTATCAGACTTTATTTTGGGGGGCTCCAAAATCACTGCAGATGGTGACTGCAGCTGTGAAATTCAAAGACGCTTACTCCTTGGAAGAAAAGTTATGACCAACCTAGATAGCATATTCAAAAGCAGAGACATTACTTTGCCAACTAGGGTCTGTCTAGTCAAGGCTATGGTTTTTCCTGTGGTCATGTATGGATGTGAGAGTTGGACTATGAAGAAGGCTGAGCGCTGAAGAATTGATGCTTTTGAACTGTGGTGTTGGAGAAGACTCTTGAGAGTCCCTTGGACTGCAAGGAGATCCAACCAGTCCATTCTGAAGGAGATCAACCCTGGGATTTCTTTGGAAGGAATGATGCTAAAGCTGAAACTCCAGTACTTTGGCCACCTCATGCGAAGAGTTGACTCATTGGAAAAGACTCTGATGCTGGGAAGGATTGGGGGCAGGAGAAGAAGGGGACGACAGAGGATGAGATGGCTGGATGGCATCACTGACTCGATGGATGTGAGTCTGAGTGAACTCCAGGAGTTGGTGATGGACAGGGAGGCCTGGCATGCTGCGATTCATGGGGTTGCAAAGAGTCGGACACGACTGAGTGACTGAACTGAACTGAAACCAAGTGTTGGAGACGATTTAAAAGGCCTTGACAGAAGAGGGACATTGAGAGACTGAACTATAATGAGGATGGGGATATTAAGAACGATGTTTGGATTGTTGATTGAGTGAAGCTTGGAGATGGACTAGCAATCGTAGCTTACAGGCTTATATGGATGGTGGAGACACCCCTAAGTGAGAATGCAGGGTAGAACAACTTTGGCCTGGGGTGGTGAGTGATGAGTTGTTATTGTCCCCTGGAGAACCTGGGGGTCTCGGCTAACTACAGCTAGACCAAACACCATTAACAGACAGCAGGTCTAGGTATAGCGTGCCGTGTCCCCAAAGCTTTCTCCGTTAGCTTGACTATGACTCCTTGTCTCTCTGTTTGAAAGCCAGACACTTCTTTTTGGCTACCGACCGAATTCCTATTTCCTGTCTAAGGAATATCTTCAGCTCCCAACTTGTTCAGTACTGACGTCAATAAGTACTCATGCCATCCTCGGCTCAGGCAGATAGGTTATTAGCCCCAGGTTCTTCAGGTTGACTCACCTCTCGCTCACAGAGGAGAGTTAATCTTTTATTTTATTGTACTTGACAACTCGCAAGTGGAAAACAACAGGCAGCACACACACAATGGAAACAGCAATAACATTCCCTCGGAACAGGGATTCAATTGAGTAGAAAATGAATTTGCTGAGCTTTCCAGTTACTTGAGGTTGTGCAGTCCTTGGCTTTGGTTTGCTGGTAGGTGTGTGCTCATGGTCTCAGCATCCCATAAGCTCTGTGCAGTGGTTCCCTGTGACCTACTCATTTGTGAAGAAAAGAGACAAGAGGTCAAGTGTATAATCCTCCAAGTGGATAAGGCTCCCTGGGCAACCAAAGTTGAATTATATCTTTCTCTTGTGTAGCTAAGACAATCTCAACTTAGAAACATTTATAGCGAAGACAGGATTTTTTAAAATGCTCTCTACTTCTACGATACCAGTTGTTAAATTTTCCACATCTAATACTGTGAATTCAATTAAAAGATGACCTAATTAATCAGATATCTCATTCTTTTCCCTGGATCTGCACCAGACTGGGGCAAACTTGGAACCCAACTTCTATTTTTCTTGGTTGGAGAGTCTAGTCATATAAAGAAGCCACTGGTGCCACTAAGCAAAACTGAGGAATTTTAAAAGGGTGTCTGTATTTGAAAAACAGACGTTGTCTTGTAATGTGGTTTTAGATAGAGATACAGAGACTTTTATTGTGCTCCATGAAGAGTCACCCGCTCAGTGCCAGCTTCTTCATGGATGATTTGCGGCAGCTTGAGCCTGCCTGAAGCTGACGGCTATCCTGAGAACAAAGGGCAAGCGGGTAATTCTGCATCTCTGTTTCTCGTAGGAGAAAAATAAGGACAAGGATGTCAGTGGCAGAAGGCCTTCTATGTACCAGGCACTCAGATGTTAAGCCTTGTGACAAATGGTGAGGTTGGTACTGTGAGGAGCCTCTCTGGACCTGGGTGGCTCTTCCCTGACAGGTCAGCTGTCCAGCCATCTCTGTGGCTGTCCCAACCCAAAGGTTGGTTCTGGAGACAGGGACCAAAGTCTGCATGAATCAAAGCGGTATACTGAGGAGTCAAAGCATGAGACAGAATCCCAGCAAGCAGCCTCCAACTCCATCCTCTGTGGAAACTCCGGGAAAAGTGGACCCTAAGCCTCACTGGGTGTGATCCTGCAGATATGGGATGCCTTCCAGGTTGGAATGGGACTTCTTGGCAAGAGAAAGTATCCCCCGTGAGCAGCCGCCCCCCTATCAGGACCAGCAGGGTATGAGGATGGGGTGGAGGAACACAAAATACAGAGCAGACAAGGGTCCAGGCTACTCTATGGCCAGTGATGGAGAGGATTTGAGAGCAACAAAGTAACCCCCTTACATCCTGTAGCCTCCACACCCATTACTGCCTATTAATTGAGACTTTGGTTTCTGACATGGTTACCCTCTCTGCTGTGCTGTGCTAAGTCACTTCAGTTGTGTCCGACTCTGTGTGACCCTATGGACAGCCTGCCAGGCTCCTCTGTCCATGGACTCTCCAGGCAAGAATACTGGAATGGGCTGCCATGCCCTCCTCCAGGGGATCTTCCCAACCCAGGGATCAAACCCACGTCTCTTATGTCTCCTGCATTGGTGGCAGGTTCTTTACCACTAGCACCACTTGGGAAGCCCACTCTCATGGCTACCAGTGGCCAGTAAGATCCATACAGACTTAAACCCACTTTTATTTGATCAAAAGTCAAACAAATATGAGGGACCATATTTAGCTTAGTGGAGCAGCTTAGTGGAGCAGCTAAGAGTCACACAAGCCAAGAAGGGGGAAGAGGTGGCATTTTAGTAAAAAGTCAAATAAAAATCAAGGACTGGCCAAGTACTGTTGCCCTAGTGGGTCCCTGCAGGATCTAGAACATAGGTGCTGGTTTTCAGCTACCCGGGAGCTTTTGTTCATCATCTCCCCTTTGGAGATGAAAAACTTACACCCAGGGAGGCTGAGGAAGAGAGTTGGGACCTTTAGAAAAGTGTTTTGAGGTCCTCAGAAGCAACAAAAAATGATACACAGTGATTCTGTAGCTGCAAAGCATCTTAGGACCATCCTGTCCATTCCTCCTTAACCAGACAAGGTTGTACTTCCTTCAAGGGATCTTTCCTGTCTGTCCTTACAGACCTTAAGAAAAGGGGGACAACAGTGTTTCTTTTTTAATCAATCATCTTTGTGCTCGGAAAGTTCTTCCAGCTGTGCCCAAACTCAGGCCACATTTTCTGTACCTAGGAGACCTGGTCACTCTGTCCTATACAACAAAATCATGGATTCTGTCACTTTTACACAAGGGATTCTGGCTACTTTTTGTCATCACGGCCAGTAAGATAGGCTTGCAAAGACCCGGGCAGTTCAGTCTAACAAGCGCATCTCTGGCCCCCTCCCTGTGAAGCTGAAGGAGGGCAGTGAGAGGCCTGTCAATACACATAAACCCTAATGGGCCAACCCATTTCCTTCAGAGGAAATGAACCTAATGGAGAAAGATATATTGATCATAAAGACCCAATTTCACGATCAGTCTCCTGGTGGTGAACCCTTTCAGCTGGCCAGGGCCTAATGGCCTGTCTGAGAGCCGTGCATCTAACAATCAATGGGACAGCACGCCTGCTGGGGGGCCAGGGACGCTACCACCAAGAGGCCGACCAATGGGAGGAAAAACCTGTGGGCTTTTATAGAGAGCTAATCGGAGAAGGAGAAAAAACCTGCTGAGCTTTGGGGGCTTTAAGAAGGCCTTCCAATGGAAGACCTTCAGCCTGTAGTGATGCTCTTCTGTCTCTCCAGCAACAAGGCTCTACTTCCCAGCCCATCAAGAGTCTATTAGGCAGCTCTCCTCAGGGGGCGGTTAACAGGGGAAATGCAGCTCGGGCCCCCTGATGTTTTATGTGGTGGGGCCCAGCAGCCCGCCTGGAGAGGCCTTATTTTGTTATTGCTAAGAAGGGGCAGGGGCTCTGGCCTCTGCTCTAGGGAGGCAGACGTTTGTAATTGGGAAACCAGCCATTAGACCATGGGTGGTGACATAAGAAAATACACTTCTCTTTGCCTCGAAGTCTCCCTGGGATCTAGACAAAGACCATTCCTCCCCCTGAGATCGATGCATTTTTGCACGGAGGCAACGAGGGAGTGTCTGCCGTGTAAAAAGGGGCACATTCTCAGGAGCCCACCTCTTACTAATTGTGGGACTGTGGAAGAGTTAATTAGCAGAAGTTTCATTTTCCTAGTCTCTTCAACGGGGCTAACAATACCTACCATGCGATATAACGATGATTAATATCAATATCAGACCATTTGAAGAGCTCAGCACAGCCGTCTGGCATATATTCAGTGCTTAAAAATAACATCTGCACAGACGCCTATGCATATTATCTAACAATCTTTGCTATTTGCCCAGAATAAATGTCTGTGAGTTCCATGCTAATAGGAATATTTCAAGACTGGGCAACAGAAGATCCAGATAGCCTCTCTGGCTAAAAACAACCTACAACCATTTTTGAAGATCGTGAGCAGCATATGAGATTGGAGAGAGGAGAGAAATCTTCCCAGAGAAGGCAGTAACACAGGTAGAGGCGCGGAAGGAAAACCAGCCAGTGATATGTGGCTGTTACAGAGAAAGTCCACAGGGGACCTCTCACTAAGGGGGACACAGCCCAGACTGCTGGGAGGCAGGCAGGAAAGCTCAGCCTCCATCAGAAAGGGGGCTGGGAGCCACTGAGAGGCCCCGAGCAGAGGGGGACAGAGTTTCTTCTCACGGAAGGAATCCAAGGGAAGGAGGGACAGCCAGCCCCAGTGTGGGTGTCTGTGGTCATCAGGCACTGGGGAGAGACTTGTCAGGGTTCCCTTCCTCCTCTGAGATCCTGTTACTGGCCCTCCCTGTGAGGCCTGTGTTCCCCAGGCCAAGGGGGAATACGAGCTGAACCACGTCCCAAAGGACAGGACACAAGTTTCGAAAGTTCAATCCTCTGTGCGTGCCGAACTACTATTATTCCCTGAGAAACGGAAGACCAGACGCCACCTCTGTTCGGGCCAAAGACACACAGCAAGCTGGGGACCCAGGGATCCCGGAATCAGGTAAAAGGAAATCACCAACGTTAGAGTCACATGTGGCCCAGTCCCCTGCCTGGCACAAGTTCTCAATAAAAATGGCCAAGATTTATCTTTTGATGACAATCTCCTCTGTCCTCTCTGGGACTTAACCATTTTTATGTGCTTTCAGACACTTTTCCTCCTCTAAGAGAGACAGGAGGATAGGAAGCGAGTCGGTGCTCTGACAAGTTGCTGAGTTCAGTTTTCACAGTAAGGCATTGGTCTCTGACTCTGTCAGTCCAGAAGATTCAGTTTCTAGGTTACGGGTTCTAGAGAAAACCATGGAGATCAGGCACCCCTGGGAGGGGGTGGAGTGTTTGTTGTGCAGAGTCTCTGTCTCCCTGCATAAAAGAGGGTACAGTGGAGGGTCAGGGTGGCAGTTAATACAGAGCCACAGAGAGCGCCCAGACGCCTTTGAGGCTGGCGGTCCAATGCGAAAGTGCTCCGAGGTGGACAGGGAAGCTCCTGCAGGAAGACACAGGAGAAAGGACTGCCCCTGGGGAGGCGGGACTCGCGGGGGCTGGAGAAGGACAGGGCTCACCGGTAAACAGGGCGGCAGTGCCGAGGCTTTGCTCCAGATTGCTATACCATCACTCTTGGACCCCCCTAACTGCCCTGAGAGGTAGACAGAGCATCCGTGTTATTTTCATTTCACCGATGAGAAGACGACACCAGAGAGGTCAAAATTCTTATTCAGCTGACAGAGCAGCATGACTGTGGCTTTAGCTTGCTTTTTTTTAAATTTTTATATTGGAGTATAGCTGATTAACAATGTTGTGATAGCTTCAGGTGCACAGCAGAGTAACTCAGCCATACATAGACATGTATCCATTCTCCCCCAAACTCCCTTCCCCTCCAGGCTCCCACATGACACTGAGCAGAGTTCCATGTGCACAGTAGGACCTTGTTTAACCAGCTTTTTCATGAGCTCTGAGGTACAACTGAGTCTATGAGGTTAACTGTGGCCACAACGACTGGCAAGCGGGGATTATCACATGTGGAGGGAGCTGCCCCACCTCCACCGCCACCAAAAAGGATCTGGGAGAAACAGACAACAGGAGGACTCACGCCAGTTGCAGAGACTGCTTTGTTTCCTCCTCCCATTTCCACCTCCCTTCCTCTCCAAGTCACTAGCATCAGCTAAAAATACTTAAACACGGATGGCTTTTAGTCCCTCTGAAACAGTTTCAGCCCAAAGCTCCACAAGAGGCTTTGACTCACAGTGTGTGGGGGTCAGAGAAAAGTACAGACCAAACAGAGCCGCTGTTGCTTCACGCCGTCGCAGCGTACCTCTTCACACAGCCAAGATGGAGTGAGTGTTTACTAGGAGCCCGGCATTGTACCGACGTTTTAAATAGAAATGATCTCATTCAATTCCCTCACCGAGCAGGTGGGAAAAGTGAGGCTTGGAGAGACTGGATAACAGAATGAAGCCAGGGAGAGGGAGGTATGGCATTCAAGCACGTGCTCAGGAGCACACACGTCCATGGAGAAGACAGACATCAGGACCAGCGCGGCCACCCTGCTTCCGGATCACGACGAGGTGAAGGGCAGTGATGATCTTCCATGGAAACTTGCTACAAAACACGACGGCGCTGACTTCTCACAACTTGTGACGGTCTGTTGGTCTGTTCATTCACTCAGTTAAACATTCCATCACCAGCACGTATCACAGCCAGCTCTGTTGCTGGGCACTGTGCTCAGGGCGGTGAATATAATGATAGAAAACCATGGCCACTGCCCTTAAGGGAAGTCACCCTATGGCCAATTCAACAAGCAGGTATCAGAAAGAGGAGGAAGCCAACATTAATGGGGCTCCTGATATATGCCGTGCATTTGCAGGTATCAGCTTGAATGATTCTTAAACCAATTTGATGGAGTGGATATTACTGCCTCCATCTTATACACAAAGAAACCGTGGTGTAGGAAAATTAAGAGTGTGGCTGAAGGCACACACGTCAGTGGCAGTTTTGGCATTAAAACAGGTCTTGTTTTCAAACCCATGTTCTCCTGGAGCACCCTACTTCCCTGCCCTACTCCCATTCTCTCCCTCCACTCAATGACGGAAGTGAGTTACCATGTGGATAAACAAAAATAAGCCTTGGACTTGAAGAATTAAGTTGAGGGTCTTCTACCAGGAGGATGCGTTATTATCATGGGATGCTTGAGAAGACCTGTGAAGGAGGATGTAAGGCAGACACACCACTGAGTCTTGTGTGTGAGCCAAAGTCTACTAGACCCAATCCCATTCTGCTGCCCACTTATTTGAAGAGGTATCTGTGGCTGCAGAGGGTGAAGAGAAACGGAACCCTCCTACACTGTTGGTGGGAATGTAAATTGGTGCAACCACCGCAGAAAACAGGAGGCGGCTCCTCAGAAAACTAAAGATATGATCCAGAAACCCCACTCCTGGCCATGTATCCAGACTAAACTATAATTTAAAAAGACACATGCACCCCAACGTTCACTGCAGCACTACTTACAACAGCCAAGACATGGAAGCCACCTAAATGTCTGTCGATAGAAGAATGGATAAAGATGCTGTGGCCCATATATATACACAATGGAATACTACGTGGCCACAAAAAGAGAATACAATAATGCCATTTGCAACATGAATGGACCTAGAGATGAACATACCAGCTGAAGCCAAGAGAAAGACAAACGGCACATGGTATCATTACACGCGGAATCTAACATACAATAGAGATGGACTTAGCTATGGAGTAGAATCATGCAGGTGTAGAACAAGCTGGGGTTGCCCAGGGGGAAGGGGAGCGGAAAGGGGTTGAGGGATGGATGCAGTGGAAGACTGGGGTTAGCAGATGTAAGCGTTTACATATAGAATGGATAATCAACAAGGTCCTACTGTATAGCACAGAAAACTATACTCAATATTCTATGATAAACCATAACGGAAAAGAAGGTAAAAAAAATTCACTGCAAATATATGTATAACTGAATCACTTTGCTATTTGCACTCAACACTGTAAATCAATTGTACTTCAATAAAATAAAACAATAGGCGACTTTAAAAAGAAACACATTGAAGCTGTATTAAGGTGATGGATTGTTTTTCTAGTAATGTTTTCTTTAATGTATTGTTACATTGTTGGTTTAATTTGAAAAGTTAAAGTGCAGAAAATGAGAAATTCAAAATAAAATCAATTTTATTTTCTCAAAAAAAAAAAAAAAAGGAGTAATTTACACTAAAAAAGAAAAGAAGTCACTTAGTCGTGTCTGACTCTTTGTGACCCCATGGACTGTAGCCCACCAGGCTCCTCCATCCATGGAATTGTCCAGGCAAGAGTACTAGAGTGGGTTGCCATTTCCTTCTCCAGGGGATCTTCCTGACCCAGGGATCAAACTTGGGTCTCCTGCATTGCAGGCAGATACTTTACCATCTGAGCCACCGAGAAGAGGCTATTTGTGGAGCTCAAAATCCAGGCTGGCAAAAGAACTGGACCATCTTGGAGTCCACTGTGTGAGCAACAACCAGGGCAGTTGTACCCACGATAGGAAGAGGCAGAAAGAAGGTATTCAGAGCTAAGGGGGCAGGCTGGTTTAGGCACCTGCTGCCATTCAGGGCTCAATATAAAGCATGCCCATCCTATTATTCCAGACTGTCACCTCCAAGAACACGTACAAACTCCTTACCGTGCACCCTGCACCTTCCATGGCCTCAGCCCTGTCTGCTCTTCAGCCTTACCCTCAGGCATGCTGTTCCCTGGATCCTGTCTCATGTTCCAGACTTGCCTCCTGTGTGGCCCTCTTCCTGCAAGGTCAACCCTCCCCTCAGCCACCTGGCTGCTTCCTACCTATGCTTTAACACTCCACATGTTTTGTCTCCTCTGGAAGCCATCCCTGACTGGCCTGGACCCCCAGAACACCCTGGTTGTGGTTGTTACCCCAGCACCTCCTGCATTACATGTAAATGATCTATCTTGTGCAACAGACTGTGAGCTACATGAAGCTGAGACCATAGTCCTAACAGATGATATCATATTCAGCACAGTTCAGTTCAGTCGCTCAGTTGTGTCCAACTCTTTAGGTGCTAAATAATTTTTTTTTTTACGTGAACTTCATGAAGATGTTAAGGGTCTAGACATCCAGGGCGGCAGACAGAATCTATGGTGATGCTTTAGTAATCTCTGTCTTCTGGCGTTCACTCCAGTGAATAAATCCTCTCCCACAGAGTGTAGGTGAGACCTAACATACGGGTCTGTCCGATTCTATTGCTCCCGTCCAGGAGAATACGGTAAACGTGATAGATGTCACTGCTGTGACCCACTGTGATGCACATGTAAGACTCTAAATGACTCACTGCCCTTCTGGCCTTGAAGCAGCAGCATGTTGTAAACTGCTATGGGGAGAGTCATGTGGCAGGGAAATGCGGGTGGCCTCTAAGACCTGAAAGTGGCTTTTAGCCAACATCCAGCAAAAAGCTGAGGCTCTCAGTCCTACGACCAAAAGGAAATGAATTCTGCCAGCAACCTGAATGAGGCTGGAGGTGGGTCCTGGTTGAGCTGCCAGATAACAACACAGCCTGGTCAGCAGCTTAATTGCAACCAGACTCTGAGCAAAGAACCCAGTTAGGCCTGGACTCCTGGGCCACAGAAACTGGGAGATTAAAAAAAGTGTGTGTTTTAAGTCACAAAGTTTCTAGTGTGGCCTGATAGAAAAGAAATGGATGTCCAGGAAAAACAGGCAGGAAAGTAACATCAGCTGAGCACTGGCCTGTAGAGGCTGGTGGGACCAACCTCAGCATTGAAGGTGGCGCCTGCATATTTAACTCAGGAGACCGGACACCTCAATTCCACGACCAGCTGAAACTGGCCGATCTCATTCTTTCATCACACATACATCCCAGTTCTTTCCTGCCATCATTCATACCTGACTGAGGCTGTTACAAGGCCAAGGGTCACAAGTTGGTACTTAATAGAGGAGCAGAATGGAGTGGCCAAGACACAGACTTGGAGTCAGAGCGGGGCGGGATCTGCAGCTGCTCCTCTCAAGATGCGGCGCTCCAGGTAAATGACCTAACCTCCCTGAGCTCAGCCCCCTGGGGAACCAAGGCTGATTCCAGGGCTCTGCTGCCACTGTATGAAATGGCAAGAAGTGACAAGTTCAAGGTCTATGTTCTGTGGCCACTGGTTCCCTCCCCACCCCCACGGCCCTCCCCCACTTTCCCCAGCTCTCATGTTAAGGCCGCTTTGGGATTCTCCTGGACTGAACGGCTCTTGGCTGAAGCCTGAGAGGTTGACGCTGCAGCTGAAATCCCAGAAAATTCTACCCTGCCTGCTCCAACGCCAAGAGGCTGCTGAGTGATCAAGCCAATTTCCTGAAATGACTTACTGCTTCCCCTTTCAAGGGGCATTTTCTGTACATAAGTGGGCCTTTACCAAACACGCTGGGAAGTAACAGCAGTCTCAACTCCCACCCCCTGGACCATTGCCCCTCTGCCCCCAGAGCTCAGGAAACTAGGCGAGGGCCCCTTGGACAGGAAGACAGCCTGCTGCTACCCTGGGGACCCTGAGGAAGCTTCACTCAAAGGAGGGGCTGGTTGGTTTGTTTTTAAATAAATGAGGTGTTTTCCCATGAGGCTTCTGAGAGCTTTGGGTCCTTCCACCTCTAAAGCCCTCCTCCCTCAATATCTGTGGAGGGAAGGAGACAGGGACCGGCTGCGGCTGCTGCTGCTGCTAAGTCGCTTCAGTCGTGTCCGACTCTGTGGGACCCCATGGACTGCAGCCCGCCAGGCTCCCCCGTCCCTGGGAGTCTCCAGGCAAGAACACTGGAGTGGGTTGCCACTGCCTTCTCCAAAACACGGAGCAGAGGGCAACAATTCATTTTATGTTTCTGCATAGAGAAACACAGCCCACTTGTCTAGTATCTCACCGCCCAGAATATCTAGACTTATCAGATGTCCACTAATATCCAGGACTGTGTTGGGTGTTCCTGAGCATGTGTGTGTGTCTGTCTGTCCATTCATAATCTGAGATTCTGCTAACAGTGTGTGTACTAAGATACGATATTTAGGATGCTCAGGCGGTAAAGAATCTGCCTGTAATACAGGAGACCTGGGTTTGATCCCGGGGTCGGGAAGATCCCCTGGAGGAGGAAATGGCAAGGCACTGCAGTATTTTTGCCTGGAGAATCCCATGGGCAGAGGAGCCTGGTGGACTGCAGTCCATGGGGTCACAAAGAGTCAGACACAACTGAGCAAGTAACATACAACAACACAAGAATTTCAGGCTTTCAGGCTCAATCCTCCTGTGTTACAGGTGAGGAACTAAGACCCGCGGAGGCAGACAAAAGGCACAATTCAGGTGCAAACTGTGCTCCTGGCGCACTGCTGGGCGGCGGCGCTGCCTCTTCTGTTTAGATCCTGCTGCTTGGGTTCCTTCTGATCTGACACCAGTTCTTGAGCCCCTGGGCAGCTGCTAGTGTGCTGACGGGCCTTGGGACACACTTCACAGGGAGCAGCACCGAGAGGCGACCCTTCGGTTTGCCTCGGGTCCCCCAGCGCAGTCTAGGCAGCGCAGCCCTCCCTCCCCTGGTCCAGCTTCCTTCTCTGATCGCCCCCCTCCACTGCTCCCCCTGCACCCCCGCCCTACCTACGGCCCTCCACACCGGGGCACTACAGCCTTCCTGCAAAGGGAGTGGAGTCAGCAGAGAGCCCACCTGCTCCCCTTCCCTGGAATGCGGGAACCAGACGCTGGGGATGCATGGCTGCTTCAGGAGGAGGCAGCGGAAGGAGGAAGTGTCAGGAAGCCACCGCACTGAATCCTCAGGGCAGGTCTTTGAGGAAACTGAGGCTTAGAGAGGGAGGCAGGGTTACTACTCAGGTTTATGAATATGGGAGCTTAAGAATCCAGCCCAGTCCCTGGCTCCAGTGAGCAAGACAGGGCTACATTTCCAAGGCACCAAGAGAGCCTGACTCAGCGCTAGGTGGCTCTGTGTGACCAGCAAGGCCAAAAGCGCTGAAGAACTTTTCACACCGTTTATTTTTATTGCCACCTTCCACTGTCAGCCCTGACCGCAGTGGGCCCTGATTCCTCTTGGGCCACCGCAAGCTTGTCTATGCTGAAATGTGGGGCTTGATTCCTTCCGGCCTCATTAACTGACCCTCTTCCTTAACTAGCAACACCCATGTCCTGTGTTCAGCACCACCACGGTACCAGGGCCTGGGGCGCTGCAGTGTTTGAATACAAACAATTTCTGAAATTAGCTCTGAACCCCAGGAAAACACAACAATCAAATTAACCAGTGAGTAAGGAAACCAAAGTAGATTATAATTAATTACCTATATTTGGACCGGGTTTGTCTTTAGGCACGAGATTTACAAAACAGCTTTCTGCTCTGTTCTCTTTTTCTACATATAAATCCATTCTTAGAATGCTAGGACTCTGAGCATCAGCTGACAAAAGCTAAGTCCTCAGCTCAGAAGAGGATCCTAAGTGAGTCACTTCCCCCTGCCAGCTTCCCCCTGAGCTGATAAGCCTCCCTCTTGGGGTGGGAGGGAGAGATAAGAGTTGAAGGCATTATTCTTTGGGAGCAGGGAGCAAGCCTGGCTCCCGGAGTCATTCTCATTCACATTGGAAGCTTTTCTGAAGCGGGCTAGGCAAAACTCCTTGAGACATCACTCTTGAAGGGCCACACTTTCTAACCCCAGCTACCTCCCCAGAACCAACAATTTGATCTTCACTTTTCTTTAAAAAGAAAGAAAGAAAGAAAGAAAAGTATAAAGTGTTCAGGCCCTTTACACATAAGGCTACAAGTCAAAAAGTCAACTGCTATCTCAGTCTTTTTATGGAAGAGGTGGGAAACTGAGAAGCTGAGAGGGGCAAGGACTGCACGTTCCTCATGCTTGAGTATTAAAGTGCTTTCAGAGTGCTGTGCAGTGTGAGACGAAGGGTATTAACCATTAAATGTGCTCAGAGCTCTGGGGCTTCACTGAAACTCCTATTTACTGCTGGACTGTGAAGGCAGAGTCTAACTTCTCCATTTCACAGGGCAAGGAACTGAGGCTTAGAGAAGAAAAGTGAGTTCCCTAATGACATGGTGAGCTGGTGCTAAGTCAACTTAGAAGCCAGGACCGGGACTTTCCTGGAGGTCCACTGGTTGAGAACTTGCCATCCAATGCACGGGATGCAGGTTCAATCCTGGGTTGGGTACCTAAGCCCTTGCACCGCAACTAGAGAAGCCCCTGGATGCCTCAATGAAGACCTAGCACAGCCAAATAAAAAGAACCCAGGACTTCCATATCCTCATCACGTACCCATCCCACTACTCCAACTGCTGGTCTTCTTTCTGTCTCTCTGTCCACTGAGTTTCCCCAGAAGAAAGACCTGGTGGGACAGCCAGTTCTGGCCTTGGCTCCGTCACCCCGTGACCCTGGGCAAGGCCCTAGCCCTCCTGGATCGTGGAAAATGGAAAGGTTTAGATGGATCTTGGGGTCCCCTTGCAGTTCCCCCAGCCTGTGAGTTACATGTCCTGTGGGTTCTCTTCCCTTCCCTTCACTGAGGGGAGGCAGTTGTTTCTTTACCCCTAGATGACAATGATGGGTAAAAAGAAGTGCCAGTTGTAGGCTGATCATGAAGAGTGGCCTGCAGAGGAAGGATGGAGGGGTCATGGAGAATCTTCAGTTGGAGGTGACACCAGATACCAAAGCAGGAGTCACGCTAACAAATACCCAAAGCAAGGGAGAGCAGCCGCTTCAAACTGCAGCCTTCTCTACGGGTGGCAGCCTCAAGCCTCACTGTGCTCCACCCCAGTGGGGAAGGACCATAGTCTCTGGCTCTCGGCCACTCGTGCTTTTTCCGCCCCCTTTGGCTGCTCTCCCAGAGGCAATACAGGTTGGGTTCCTCCAACCACTGAACACAGATTCAGTAGTTAAGACCTCAAGAGAATGCTGCTTCAGGAAAATGAGATGCCCTTTTTAACATCTCAGGAAGACAGTTTCCTTGAGAAGTCACAAGTCACACAAGTGTTAGTCGCTCAGTGGTGCCAGACTCTTTTCGACCCCATGGACTGCAGCCTGCCAGGCTCCTCTGTCCATGGGATTTCCCAGGCAAGAATACTGGAGTGGGCTGCCATTTCCTTCTCCAGGGGATTTTCCCAACCCAGGGATTGAGCCCGTTGTCTCCTGCACTGCAGGCAGACTCTTCCATCTGAGCTACCAGGGAAGCCCAAAGGCCCATCTCTACTTCTGGAGTGGCAGTCACATACTAGAAAGGCAGCCTCTGTTAGCCCGAAGAAAAGACATTTCTCCCTCTGGTCTGTCTGTCTGTCTTTCTTAGCAATTGAGTGTCAGCATGGAATTCCCCTCGCTATTGTCCATAAAACCATTCCTTGGGAACCGTGTTGGCCGATATGCTAGCCACATGCAAAACAGAACTACTCAGTGTTTTAAAAATTCATTTCCTCATCATGCTAGTCCTATTTAAGGTGCTGGTGGCTGCCAAGCTGGCTGTGCAGACCTGAACTTTCTCATCACCGCAGAGCCTTCAAGTGGACAGTGACGCACTAGAACGCAAGCTCCCCAAGAGCAGGGACTTGGAAGGACTTCCCTGGTGGTCCAGGGGCTAAGACTCCCTGCTCCCAATGCAAGGGTCCCAGGTTCAATCCCTGGTCAGGGAACTAGATCCCACATGCCACAACTAAAAAAGAGTTCATACGTCTCAACTAAAGATCCTGCATGCCGCAACCAAGTCCCAGTGCACCCAGATAAACAAATACTAAAACACACGCATAGGGACTTGGCCTTGCTCATTTCTGATCTCAGTACCCAGTGAAGTATCTGGCACATATTTGGCACTTTACTGAATGCAGGTTGGATAGGGCAAAGAAAATGGTAGCGCCAGTTCTTTTAGCTGGTAAGCTAAAATTATGTGGTATATTTATTCTTAGAAACTCTGATTTCCTCTAGTGTTCGTTCTCTAAGAAGATTTTGAGCCCCCACTGGTGCATCCCTCGCCTGGATACTAAGAGGGATATGAAAGCAAGGGACTTCTCTGGGGGTCCAGTGGTTAAGACTTTGTGCTCCCGATGCGGTGGCCCCGAGTTCCATCCCTGATCAGTGGACTAGATCCCATGTGCTGCGGCTACAGATCTCACATGCTGAAACGAAGATCAAAGATCCTGTGTGCCACAACTAAGACTCAGCACAGCCAAATAAATAAATATTTTTAAAAAAGAATAGAAAAACAACAAGAAGGCCAATCAATGTGCTGGAAGGGGCAGAGGACTGGAAAAGGTTCTAGTCCAGATTCCAATCACAGGGACAAGCAGGGGTCAGTCAAGCAGCTCCTTTGAATCTCTCTCGTAAGTTGTAAAATGAGAGTAATAATACTCTCCCCAAGGAGTTGTTTGTATGAACCAAATGGATAATAGAAAATACTTGGAGCTTATGTCATTGACTCTGCCGTCAAGTTGCTTTTGAGTACCATTGCCTTATCCAACTGCTCTCCCTGCCCTGGGATCACCTCAACCCACTGTGCATACCTCCAAGGATGTATTTCTGCTGAAACACCACTATTACCATGCCCCAGGGCTCCAAAGACTGAAATGGCTCCTTACTGTCTCTGGGATCAAGACCAATCTCCATCTTCTAATATGTGGTACTATTACATGTCCCCTCTGCTTAGGAAGCTCCCATTCTGTGATTATCGAGAGGATATGCCTGAGATGAGAACCATTATTCCTGTTACATGTGTGCCTTTGCTCCTCCCACCTCTTCAAGCTGCGCCTGCTCCCTTCGTTCACCCTGTCTGTGGACTCCAGGCCCCCAAACCCAGGCATTCTGAGTGCCTCTCCCGTCTTTGTGCATGGTAAGTTCTCCTGCATGGGCTTGTCCTGGTCGCTTCCTGTGTCTTAGCTCCTCCACCACATGAACCACAATCAAAAGAGCGGATTGTTCTTAGGCAGCAGTGGGATTTTTAGGGGAACCTAGAGCTGGGGATGAGGTGCCTGGCCCTGGAGGCCTGGGTATAAATAGGGCCAGATAGATAGGGGGCAGGGTAAGCCAAGATTAGGCTTGAAAAGACAGTCCAACCAGCTTTGTAAAAGTGGACTATGCTTTTCCTTCACACTTCGAATGTCTTATTTTTATTAATAATAAATTTATTTCCCCATTTTATTATACTTTAGGTTGATATCATTTCAGCCCACAGGAACAGAATTTTAGTTAAATCAGGCTTTCCTTCAGAGAACTGACTCCTTTTGGTTTCAGTAAACGGTCTCACCCTGAATCAGACCTCCATGAACCCCACGATTCCTCTAGAGGCTTCTCACAGGGATTGAGGAGGAGGTACAGCAAGGATGGATGTGACGTGGAGCCCGGTGACTTAAAATGACATTTGAGGGAAAAGTAGAGCACACTGATTAGTCAAGGTCATCCCGGAAGGTGGGACCGGGATCCGAACCCACTGCAAGAGGTCAGGGTGTGTGGCCCCAGACTTCATCCTCTTTATGGTAAACAACGTCTTCCCTGGGGAGAACAGGGCTGCAGCCAGGCGGTCACTGCCTGCGTGAGACCTAAGCCAGCACAACAGTCCTGGCTGAGTATAAATAAATGGAGTGCCCAATTAAAACCCCTAATTATTGGGCAGGCTACAGCCAGGAGAGGGCTTTGTTGGTGGCCCCGAAGCCAGGTGCCAGCCAGGCTGCCAGCTTCTCCCAAATCAGCCACAACTGGTCTCAGACCGGAGGGAACCTGCAAGTGGACAGAACCCTCCCAGAGGGGAGAAACCCCTAGGGCCGTGGGAGTGTTTCTCCCAAGGAGCCTCCAGGCAGTGTTCTGGAAGGCTTCGGGTTAGGGGGCAGGGCGGGGGAATGCTCCTTAGCACAGGGGAATAGGGATTTCACTTCGGGAAGCCAGCTGCCTCACCTAAGGAAAGGGATACCTAGTTCATGGGATAATTATGAAACAAATGTAGCCAGGCGTAATCTAAAAGCTCTCTGCTCTTGGCTGAGCACTGCAATAGATTACATGCTTTCCCAAAAAGCCAGAGGCAGAGATGTGCTCTGAACAGCAGTGGCCCAAAACCTGGGAACAAAATAGAGTTTTTCCTGCAGGTGTTCATCCCTCTCAACTCTACCTCAACCATCACACAAATAAACCTTTTGCAGTGATACTGATAATAAAATAAAATAAGTTTCTAAGACGCCTTTCCTCCTAGGATTTGAAAGCATGGTTTACAGGCATCTACTACTCCAACTTTCCCAAGAGGTTGATAAGAGGGATGACTGCATTTTACTGGTGGAGAATGGGTGCTTTGTGTTCAAGTGACTTCCCCCCAGCTCCACCTAGGATGACAGCTTGGACTGGGACCTTGAAATGTAGGCATCAAGGCCATCACCTTGAAGCCCGCTAGGTGAACCTTCAAAGCACTGCAAGAAGTGGACGCTATCAGGTGGAACTGAGGTAGAGTCCAGATTTCGGCCTTTCTGGAATCATTTTCCTAGCCTCTTTGGTGGAGAAGACTTTTTGTTTCTTTTACACAATAAAAGGATGAGATGTGACCCCTTGACTCATGCAGGATGATACTGTCACTCAAGTGTCCTTAGCTCACATAGCACCGGCTGATCAGAGGTCTCTGTAGCTTTAGGGGTTTAGGTCAAAAGTACACCACCACCTTATGAGGGTATAACAGAGTATACTGTGTCCGTGAGGGGGGAAAACACCAGCCTGAGCACTATGCCAGAAGGGAGACCCCTGCCACTGAACCCCACCTCAACAAAGGGCATCCGTGCTGGCAAGCCTGTTCCCTTAGCAGTCTAGGCATTCTTTGATGGAGGGATGGGAACTGCACTAACAAAGACACTGAAAACAGGGTCAGAAGATCTGGCTTTGAGCTTGGCTCTGCTGTATATTACCTGTGATTTAGGGAAGACCTCTCTGGGCATTGGCATCTCATCTATAAAAGTGGAGAGATAACCACTACTTCACAAAGCTATCGTTAGACATAAAAGACAGTATGAAGACTTTCCAGGTGGCTCAGGGGTAAAGAACCCATCTACCAGTGCAGGAGACACGGGTTCAATCCCTGGGTCAGGAAGACCCCCTGGAGAAGGAGATGGCAACCCACTCCAGTGTTCTTGCCTGGGAAATCCCATGTACAGGGGAGCCAGGCAGGCTGCAGTTCATGGGGCCACAAAAGAGTCGAGCATGACTGAGCAACCAAACCACAACAAAAGAGAGTATGGCATAGTGGTCACACCCCTGGCCTCCAGAGACAAACCTGAATGTGAATCTCCCAGGTAATTTACTGAGTATAGTGAACCCCTAGTTTTCTCATGAGATACCAGAAAATGGCATTCATGTTGTCTGGAGATTTTTCACTGACACAGTGCCTGGTGCACAGTGCACACTCAAACTCTCCCTGTTAGTGTCGCCCATAAAAGCTGCAACGCACAACACAACTGCAGTCAACTGTGATTATTTTCTAGGTTTTGGGCAAATGTTGTCAGTCTATGTATGAAGTGCTTTGCATCTGGTAAAAGCATAAGTACCTGCTCCGTGTAATTATGGCATCCATATAGCAGTAGGTTCACTCTGGAATTCAGCTCAGAGATTAGTATCATTTACAGTAGCGACATTCCAGGCTGCCAGCCCTACAGAGGAGACCAACTAAAGACAGGCAGTTCACGGTTCAGCTGCCTCTCAGGGGAGGGCTTCTGGTGACAGCGAAAGCCACAAGAGATTCGACCTGAGTAACCTCTATGTGTCAGCAGGAGGCTCTTCCTCTCCCAGGGAGCATAAAGAGAGTGCCATGTGTGGTTTGGGGCACACACTGTGCAGAGACCACTCCGGGATCAGGAAAGTGCACTGCTGTCCTGGGCTGTAAGAGCAGTCAAAGCTGAGGGCTCTCGCCCTCCTCCTCCACAGGCTCCATCCCTCACTGAGGGACAACAGGTTCAGTTAGGTAGTCAATCAGCATTAAGCACTGACGAGTGAGAGTGACAGGGATTACGACAGCCGGCCTGCAGGATGAGAATCCAGAGTTGCCCGTGCTCTTTCCTGGCCTGATGAATTTCACCACTTCCCATCCACTGTGGGAGAGCCCTCCACTTCATCTTATTTGCCACAACTGGTTCCTTCAAGCACAAGGGAGGAATTCCTCTGTCTGCAGGGCATGGGATTAACTGGGCAGAGGCCCTCTTCCAATTCCTGCTAATGGCTCACAGTCAGTGCTCATCACTCCCTGCACTAAGCTCTTTACCATCATTCAATCCACTGTTTACATCATCATTATGTCATCAGCTTAGGATCACCATCCCAGTTAGATAAGAAAACTGACGCTTTAAGGAGCTTGCCCAAAGCCTAAGTGAAGTCGCTCAGTTGTGTCCAACTCTTTGCGACCCCATGGACTGTAGCCTACCAGGCTCCATCCATGAGATTTTCCAGGCAAGAATATTGGAGTGAGTTGCCATTTCCTTCTCCAGAGGATCTTCCCGACTCAGGGATCAAACCCGGGTCTCCCGCATTGTAGGCAGATGCTTTACCATCTGAGAGGATCTCAAATTGTAGAGTCAGGATTTATTTTTTTCCCCTGGCAGCATGTAGGATCCCAGTTCCCTGACCAGGGATCAAACTTGTGCTCCCTGCAGTGGAAGCCCAGGGTCTCAACCACTGTACCATCAGGGAAGTCCCAAGAGTCAGGATTTGAATGCAGGCACTCTGCCTGCCTCTGTCTCCTCTCCTGTATTTTAATTATTTGGGTTATAAAGCCCAAGCTTTACCAGACTCCCCTCGTTCTTTTTGGATTGCATAGTTCTCATATTTTCTGTGTGTCTCCATAAAGAAAACTTTCCAATCCCTTAATATCCCACTGCCCTTCGCTGGAGCTCCTCCAGCCTTGGTTTTTATCTCTTAATGTGCAAGAGCCCAAACGACCCAACATCACTCAAGGGTGCTGACCCTACGGTTTATGGGCACAGGCAGGCTTGGACAATTGTCCAAGGTCACGGAGCCACGGCTCTGCCTCTAGTAACTCTGCCCTCTGCTGTCCAGTGCTGGTCTTAGAATTGCCCCTACAGGGCACCCTGTGGAATGACATTGCCCAAATCGTACTGGCTGATGTCACCAGGCCAATCCCACTCCTTAGGTCATGCTGGGTCCATTCATTCATTCTATTCTCCCACATAAGCTCTTGTTGGATGATTTCAGAGATCCTCTTGGCTGCTGGTCTCACCCTCTCTTCTGTTCCCCAATTTCCAGTCCATCCTCCACTGAGGCCAGAATCATCTTTCTAAAATACTAACCTGGATCATGCCACTGTCTGTAAGATCTTTCAGAGCACCGACCCCCCCGCCAACCCCCAAATCCCTGGTCACAGCCTGTGGTGCTTCCCGCCAGCCTGGCTGACTCTCCTGCCATTACCCTCCCCCCACCATGCTATCCCCCAGCCCTCAACTGATGCAGTCTCAGTTTCAGCCACAGGAGTCCCGCAGTTGCCCAAAATACCCTGAGGCTTTGCCCACTCTCCTTTTTCTAGTGGGATTACCTACACCTCCGCTTTTCTGTCTAATGCACTCAGAGGATGACTTTAAGTCTAAGTCAAGATTTCATCTCTTTAGTGGAATCCTACCAGAATTTCCTTTCTGAATCACACATTTCTGCTGGTGGCCCCTCGAACACTTCACTTCTCCACCTCCCCCACTGGACTGTAAGCTTCTTATCTGTTTAACTGTGTGCCTTCAGGATATGGTACACACTGAATTCTGGGAATGTGCATTCAGTATGGGAGGAATGAATGAAACCTCCCTCCATGGCCCCACCCCAGCAGATTGGCTGACTTCTGAGGTCTTACAGCACTTGATAATATACTTCTTTCCCTGGTGGCTCAGAGGTTAAAGTGTCTGCCTCCAATGCGGGAGACCTGGGTTTGATCCCTGGGTTGGGAAGATCCCCTGGAGAAGGAAATGGTAACCCACTCCAGTATTCTTGCCGGGAGAATCCCATGGACGGAGAAGCCTGGTAGGCTACAGTCCATGGGGTTGCAAAGAGTTGGACATGACTGAGTGACTTCACTCACTCATGAGCACTCTGGCCTCTTTCTATTCCCTTCTATGTCTACCTCTATTTCCTTCCATGTCTATTTTCCCTATACACTGGAACTATCCTTCCTTAGACTGAGATCCTTTTTCATGGGTAGGAGGTCAATCCTGAGCACAAAGCCCAACACACAGTAGGAGTTCAATTAACTGGGTGAATGGAGCGACCACCAGCTCCACACTTTCCCACAGTGCAAATCGCCAAGAAGCACATCTTACACACCTCAGATAACTTCTACCTAAATGCAGTGGCTTGATTTGCTCACACCCAAGCCAGTTCTACTTGTCTGCCAACTCACATCTTGGGGTATCCTCCCATGGCTTGGCACCTCACTACCAAACAGCTCTGTGTCATCCACAGATGTGTGAGTTTCACTCTGAACTTCCTTTTCTGGATCCTCTATAAAAATGTCAAAAGAAGCCCAGACTCAGTATCAGCCAAGATTGAAACTCCATCTCTTGCGTGTTCTTTGGGTCTTGGTCTCCTCATCCTGGGGTGACATCTCTTTAGTGTCTGTCTTTCATTACATTAAGGAAGGGGAGGGAACATCCATCTGACCATCCATGTGCCCAGCTACCCATCCATCATCCATCCCACATGTGCCAGGCTCTGGGAAATTCACTGACAGACAAAAACAGAGTTCCTGGCCTCAGCTGGGATAGAAAACAGGCATGGAACAAATAATCACAATGCACCATAATACACGTTATGGAGGTCATTTCAAGTGTGCAGGTACCTATGGGTACCTTATCTTTGACAAAGGAGGCAAGAATATACAATAGGGAAAAGACATTCTCTTCAGTAAGTGGTGCTGGGAGAACTGGATAACTACATGTGAAAGAATGAAATTAAAATACGTCCTGGGGTCGCAAAGAGTCAGACACGACTGAGCGACTGATTAGAACTGAACTGAACACCATGAAAGTGAAAGTGAAGGAGCATGGAAGTACCAGGCTCCTCCGTCCACGGGATTTTCCAGGCAAGTGTACGGGAGTGGGGTGCCATTGCCTTCTCCAGGGGATCTTCCTGACCCAGGGATCGAACCTGGGTCTCCCGAATTGTAGGCAGACGCTTTACTGTCTGAGCCACCAGAGAAGTGACACCATACACAAAGAAACTCAAAATGGATTTAAGACCTAAATGTGAGACCAGAAACTATATGTCTTAGAGGAAAACATATGTAGAACACTGTATGACATAAATCATAGCAAGATCCTCTATGACCCAACTCCTAAAATGGAAATAAACAAAAAATAAACAAGTGGGGCCTAATTAAACTTAAATGCTTTTGCACAGTAAAAGTAACTATAAACAAGGTGAAACGACATCTCTAAGAATGGGACAAAATAAGAGCAAATGAAACAACTGACAAAGGACTGATTTAAAAAATATACAAGCAGCTCATGTAGCTCAATACCAGAAAAACAAACAACCCAATCAAAACGGGGGATTTTAAACAGACATTTCTCCAAAGAAGACATACAGATGGCTAATGAACACGGGGAAAAATGCTCAACATTGCTCATTATAGAAATGTAAATCAAAACTACAATAAGGTATCACTTCACACCAACCAGAATGGCCATCATCAAAAAAATCCACAAAAAAACAAGTGCTAGAGAGGGTGTGGAGACAAGGGAACCCTCTTACATTGTTGCTGGGAATGTAAATTGATACAGTCACTATGGAAGACAGTATGGACATTCCTTAAAGAGCTAGGAATAAATCTACCATGTGACCCAGGAATACCATTTCTAGGCATATAAATTATGAGGAAACCAAAACTGAGAAAGATTCATATACCCCAATGTTCACTGCAGCACTATTTACAATAGCTAGGACATGGAAGCAACCCAGATGTCATCCATCAACAGGTGAATGGATAAAGAAGCTGTGGTACATATATACAATGGAATACTACTCAACCATAAAAAGCAATGCATTTGAGTCACCTCTAATGACCCTAGAGCTATTACACAGAGTGAAGTCAGAAAGAGAAAACAAATATCATATATTTTATGTTTATATTTTATATTTATTTTATATAAATATTATTTATATGCCATATAAATAATATTTAAAATAGATATGAAAATTATTTATATTCTAATACATATATGGAATCTAGAAAGACAGTACTGATGAACCGATCTGCAGGGCAGCAATGGAGATGCAGACATAGAGAACAGACTTATGGGCAGGGGGCAGGAAGGAGAAGGTGAGACAAATGAGGGAGCAGCATGGAAGCATACACACTACAACATGTAAAATAGATAGCCAATGGAAATTTGCTGCAAGACTCAGAGAACTCAAACCAGGGCTCTGTAACAACCTAGAGGGGTGGGAAAGGGTGGGCGGTGGGAGGGAGGTTCAAGAGGGAGGGGACATATGTATACCTGTGCCTAATTCCTAGTGATGTATGGCCAAAATCAAAGCAATATCATAAAGCAATTATCCTTCAATTAAAAATAAATAATTAAAAAAAAAATAAAGGTCACCAAGAGGGAGAAATTAACTCTGCTGATAGAGTGGGCAGGATCTGAACTGAGTCTTGATGGGTGAGTGGATTTTTGCCATCCAGACAAGAAGACAGACGGAACAGCAGGTGTGATGTAGGGAAGGAGGGAAGCTTTAGGAAGGCCAACAGTGGGGTGGGGGAGGGGCATAGAAGGGAAGAGAAACCTCTCTATTCATCTTTTCTCAAAATATCAAGAGTCAATTTTATTATCTTAGTAAATGAAGAAAAGCATATTGATTATGACCTTCACACTGCAGAATCCAGCAAAAGCCAAGAGCTTTAAAATGAATCCATTCTTCCATCCAACACTAACAGCACCTGCCATATTTTTTATGTGGAACTGCAATTGTCTTCCCTCAGCTACCTGAGATCAGACATTTGGTTATGATCTGTGTTGAATCCCAAGAGCCTTGAGCAACCCATGGTATACAGTAAACACCCCATAAGTATCTGCATAATGAATCCATTGGACTCTGCTACCTGCCAGGATAAAGGCACGGACTGGACACACTGCCTGCCTTTTAAGTGAGGTCAATTACATGAACTAGTTCCTTAGGAAGCCATTTTTGGATTGACAAGAAATTATTTCTGTTTTAAGGCTTGAGGAACAAAAGATCTTTCTACAAGCTGAGAGATGAGCTTTAGAGAGTTAACAGGAAGGGCCTCGGCCACCTTCCCCAGAACTCTCGCAGACACTAACTTTACATGCTCCTCCCTTGTGTCGCTGGGCAGACAGGTGTGCAGGGAGGGTACAGCTCCTGGCAGGCCTCTTCCCACGGGTGTCCTGGCAAGGGCAAGCTCTGGGCCTCAGCTCCCTTTCCCAGGCCATGAGGCACACACATGCGCACGCTCTCTCCTTCTCTCTCTCACACACACACAAGCACACATGCTCACACTCACAACTCAGGCTCACACAATCACACTCTTACACATGTGCTCACACAAAATGCACACAGGATCACAACTAATGCATGCTCACACTCACACACTTGCCCCCACTCACACTTGGTTCACACATTCACACAGCATGCACACACACACACACATACAGCCTGAGCCGTTAAAGTGACAGCACTCACATTTTCCATCTATTGGTAGTTTCAAAACAGGAAGCCTGAGCGGGGAGGGGTGGTGTGGCTGAGGCAAGTGCTGTGTGAGGGGCCCACGTGCACAGGCTGGATTCAAAAGGGAAGCCTCACGGGTGCCCATCCCCTTCACAGCCACAAGGCTCAGGCCAAGCAGTGGGGTGGAGCCTGGGCCCACCTCTCCAGGGCGCAGCAGCTGCAGACCATTCAGCTGGCCAGGGCAGTCACCCAGATCAAATCGCACCTCTCCCTCAGTGAGGGGTTTTCTCTGAGGAAGAAGAAAATGCCCTCTGCCTTCTTGTCTGCAGACATAGCGCCCCCTCTTTTTTGGAAACCACCTCTTCCAGGAGTCCTCCAGGACTAACCCCTAAGAGCTGTTCTACCTCACCATTTAGGTCCTCTGCTACCTACTCAGCCATGCTCCTTTATACCAGGGAAAGATTTAGTTTCCTGCCTTTCCTGCACCTGCACTCCAAGATGAAACAGACCAGGGACCTGTTTTCTAAAATGAAATCCTTGCAACACCGTGTATTTTCTTTCCTTTTTTTTTTTTTTTACTGGCTGCACCATGTGCTTGCAGGATCTTACTTCCCTGACCAGGGATCAAACCCATGCTCTTTGCAGTGGAAGCATGGAATCTTGACCACTGGACCACCAGGGAAGTCTCTACAGTTTTTCATAACCAGCATCTCCTTCAGTCTTCAAGACGGCTCCATGATGTCCGGCTCCATGATGTGGTAAATACTATACCCATTTTACAGATGAGGAAGCTGAGGGCAAAGAGATTAGTCACTTGTCCCAGGAGGTGCCTTCCGACCTCAAGGCACCGTTCTCAGGAATGTCAGCGCTCCACCTGCCACCTTGGCTCTGAGGGCAGGTGTGTCTGAGAAGGACGAGGGAGAGGACTGAAGCTCTGTCACAGGCTGGTGAACTTCACTCCCCACCTTTGGCCCCATCCCTGTTCCCCTCTTTCTCACACACCAAACCACAGGCCCACAAACAGACTAGCTGGCCTGGTGCCAGGAGCTGGGGTAGGTCCACATATAAACTTCAATTGTCCAGGGCAGTTGGGACTGATTTCCACAACTCACAGAGCAAGATGGAGGGGAAGCGGCTGGCGAGATGACATTTCTGGAACTTTGCTTTCTCTCTCTCTGAGAGAAGTGTTTATTAAAACCCTTTTTTCCTTCAGAAATGACCTTGCAAAGGAAATTGGCCTCGCTGCTCTGTAGCTGAGAGGGAGGGCACACACACAGCCCTTTGTGCTGTATTCCTGCCAAAGGATGCTCTGGAGGGTAGGTAGAGGGGGGCTGCTGGCGGCAGGCTGTCCTCCCGAACCAGCCTAAGAGACTCGGATCAAGTGATGACAGCATGTGTGTGGCTGGAAAGAGACAAGAGGGGACGAAAAACGAGCCCGGGCTGGCTTTTTCCGCCAGGCTAGCACTTCTGTCAGACTGCGCCCGCCACTGTCACATTCCCTGCCTTGTAGGTTTCATATATTTAACAGCCGGGACTTATAAAACAGGACAACAGAGGTCACAGGAAAAGGATGGGTCAGGCTCAGGGGAAGCCCTGCAATTTCCTTTCCTGGAGCTCTCTGGGACCGAAATGAGAGACGCCTGCACTGGAGGAATGTCCTGGTCTTCCCCTTGGCTTGCACTGCCCCTCCTGTCTGCAGCATGGTCCAAACCACTCTTTCTCCAAGTCCCACCCTTTCCTTAAAAGCCTCTCCTGACCTTTCCAGGATTTTACACTCCCTGAGGTCAGAGACTCTGACCAATGGAGTCTCACTGATTGACAAATGAGAAAGCAGATGGATACCTGAGATGACCTTGAATGGTACTCAACTCCGGTGTCTGCTATCTTTGTGCTGTTTCGTTGGGGGTGTGGAGGGGATCCTCAGAGTTATCCTCCACCTTCAGACCTGAGAGGCTAAACTCCAGCTTGTGTTGGTAGTGGATGCAGCCCGGGCTCCAGGAGAGAGCTGGCAGGAGGAGAGGGGTGTCATCTGGAAGCCGGCCTGCCTGAGCTGGGTGACACACCAAGAACTGCTCAAGGATGGCTACACTGGTCAGCAGAAGAGTCCAGGAAGCAGAAGTCACGGGAGGGGAACTGGGCTGCTCACTCTGGGAGAGGCTCCGGAGCAGCCTGGCCACCCAAGTCCGGCAAGTTCATGCTCGTGGGACCCGGAAGTCATGAGAGCCTCTGGGGAGAGAAGAGGAGCAGCTGGGCTCCTTGCTAGGGTCTGCACTCCTCCAAGCAGAGACCTCCAGATCTCAGAATCCAAACAGGTCAGCACTCCTCCCGGGAAGCCGGCCAAGACTGTAAATCCGGAGAATTCAATTCCTTTGCAGCTCGTGCGGGACGGGAAGTAGAATAACCACTACATAAACTGACTTAGACCTTAAACTGAGGGGCTTGAAATGAAGCAAACAGGATATGGAGTCGTTCTCCTTCAGCTGAATTCTGTCACAAGACCAAATTTCATTCATTTACAACCAACACAAGGGTGCTATTTCTGTGTCTGATTCATATTGTGGCTTGTTTGGGTTTATTTTTGCTTTTTGAAACACTTCATGAATATATTGGTACTAGGTTCAAATTGATAATTCTTAAAATTCACTGGGTTTTTGGGGGGAGGGGAAGTATACAGAACATGGTTTGTTGAGGGGAGGAGTACTCAGAACACATTACAGTGTTCTATTAACTGAAAGTAAATTTGAACAGGTATTTTTTTCTGGGAAAGCTCCCACAGAAATCTGAATCACATCACAACATTAGTCCTTAAAATATCAGTTAAAGCCAATCTTCCTTCCTTAATTTTGTAATACAAAATAAATTTCATCACTATTAAGGTGAAAAGAGTAACTTATAAGTTCTTTTACATTATTGGGGTTTACTTTGATGATGACTAGAAATCAATTTATGTGTCAATGTGCATTTTTCAAGTAAGCAAGAACAAACATGCCTAAGAACAATTAGTTAAGTTAGATTTCCTAGTCCAATCCTCGTGTTTCTTTTACAATTATTATCTTCCACTAAAGTAGGACTTCTGCTTAAAAAAAAAAGTGTCTAAATAATGGATCCTATTTCACTTTGAAAGTAATACTATTATATTTTTATAAAAAATAAACATGCAAAGAAATATCTACTAGCCCTATCTTAGTGTGCAGCTCCTCAAAGCTGTTTCCGCCCACCCTTCTGCTTGTCCCCTTGCCCCATCCTCTGCACCATGGCCGGCACCCAGCTTGTGGCTGGTGGTGGCTCACAGCATCCAGTCTCTGGCTTACGTTTAGTTACAGCGGTGTCACTGTGTGGTCATGAGCAAGTTACACAACCTCTCTGGGCATCAGCTGCCTCCTGTGTAAAATGGGAATAGTAATAGGACCTGCTCTGTATGGCTGCTCTGTGATTCAAGTGAAGTAAAACACAAGGTGCTTAGCACTTAACATGGCATATATTGAGCTCTCAGTGAACAATGGCTGGCATCCTCGTCCTGGGACAATGAACGAATCACCCTTGTTAGGGCCAGCCATCCTTTCAAATTACATACCGTCTCATTAGGAAACATGTCAGGAAAGCTGAACTCCTTTTCTTCACGTGGGGAAATCGATCTCATATTTCGAGACTCAGTTCAAACCCCAGCTTTGCTAAAGCTTTTTCTTGTAACCCGTTTGTCTGTCTATCTCTGCTACTTGAAAGCTGGTTGGTACCTCCTACTTAACCTAGCCATGTCTACTAAAATTAGGTCTTTGAGACTTACTTTTCCACAAAATATGGGAGCATTCAGAGTGCAGAACTGAGTATTTTTCCTCTTTGCATTATAGATGCCAAGGCACCAAGCAGACACTCAATAAATATTTATTGAATGAACAAAATGAAATGGAATCAAATGGCATCTGTGCAGATGCCAGGATATATGGAGCATATGGCTTTAGAGAAATATAATCTGTATTATATCTTTTCCAGAAACCAGCTATTTCTGTGTGGAAATGAATTTAACCAAATCAGATGTCATAGAAGATGGGATAAAAGGAGAAATTAGAGGAGAAATTAGGGGAACAACTTCAGGGTTTTGCCATCTGTCCAGGAAGGATGTGTTAGCCATCTTGGAGGTTATAAGTGCCTTGAAAGCTTAATGGAAAAGCAATACTCTTGCGCCACTGCCCAGCCCCAAACACAGAAGCTCTTGCATCAGGACAAACTGGTGAATAACTTGTGTCAATGTCAAATCAGGGGGTGAGCACAGATGGCAAATTAGTCCCACTCCTAAAAGGACACTTTCTGGAAGATAAAATTGTTCTATTTTAGTGCAACCCAGAAACATAAGGAACAAATATCTCCTGAGCATCAGGTGACAGCAAGACACTCAAGTAGCTACCAAAAGCAGTAGGGGAGGTGGGGGTGGGGAGTAGAAGGATATTGGTTGTTCGCTGTATGCCAGGCACCATCCTAGGTCCTTGACATGAAACACAATGCTCGAAAGAACCTAAGAGACACTATCATTCCCATTTTATTGATGGGGAAATGGAGTCTCGATGAGGCTGAGTGACCAAGTCAAGAGCAAAAATGCTCTGTATTAAAATTCTGCCACCAGCAACCACAGTGTGGAACACTCTTATATAAATCTTTCTTACTTTAATCTATCCTTCTCACTACTGTTAGAGTAATTTTCCTAAAACTAGTTGAGTTAAACTTTCCACTCCTTTAAAACTGTCAATGGTTTCCTAACACTCACAATAAAAATGCAAATACTCAAACTCATGAATGTCACGTTCTTTGCAGACTCAATTCCCACTGGCCTGTCTTCCATTTCCCATCCTCCTGACCATGTGTCCCCTTATCATACTGTGTCACAACACACCTCAGGTCCTCTCATTCTTGGCTGTTTTGCTTTATTCTCATTGAAAGCTAATACATCCTTGCCCTTGATCTTCTGCTTCTCCCTCTCCATGGAGTTCTCCTTGACACACAGACAATCCCTTTTAAATCATCAACCTCACATGTCCCTCTAGCTCAACTCTGATTGGGTGCCTCGACACTCAAATTGCTCCCCCACAAGTCCCCAAGAGATCTCCATGTCAAAAATCGTGTGAAAAATAACAGCTAATATGGACTAAGCCTTTAGATGCTGAATACCATACCGTAACTCCAGATGATAGACAGGGCGCAGTGTGAAATTAACTAGCTTGTCTCAGGCCACTGGGGAGCAGCAGCAGTGAGAATTTGGACTATAGTCCATTCAGTGGGCTTCCTGCATTTCCGACTCTCAGGGCCTCTCAGCAGCATTTCACATTATGGATGCTCTCTGCTTTTTACCCTTTGGGTTTTCTGCTGTTTCCTCTAGCTGTTCCTTCTCAGCTTTCTTTGTAATTTCTGGCTCTGCTACAGGCCCTTTCATTGCTGGTATTCCTCAGGCACCTGTCCAGTCTTTCTTTCCCTTTTCTGTTCTCTCTGGAAGATCCCAGCCAATCCCACAGCTGTGACTTCCACCTCCACATACTGATGCTCTGTGTGCCGTCCATTCCCCCTCTTAACTTCGTGCTTCCACAACATGTTCCTGTTTTTAATTTCTTTAAAGATTTTTTTTAATGTGGACCATTTAAAAAATCTTTATTGAATTTGTTACAATATTGCTTTTGTTTTATGTTTTGTTTTTTTGGCCCCATGGCAAGTGAGACCTTGACCAGAGATCAAACCTGCACTGTCTGCACTGGAAAGAAGTCTTAATCACTGGACCGCCAGGGAAGTCCCTTCATTACCTGAATATCTTGCTTGTGTTCAACCTCACGTGTTCAAACACCAAACTAACCTTTGCCCCCTGCAAATCTGTTTCTCTCCAGATTCTCTTGGTAAATGACACATCATCCAACCAACTTCCCAAGTGAGAAGCTGAAGATCAACCCCGACCTCCCCTCTCTCTCTGTCCTCATGTCCAAGTCTGTCTTCTGAATTTATTCCATCCCCGGTCTCTTCAAGCTGCCACCTCCTCTCTCTGCAAAACCACCATCACTGCTCACTTTGATGACTGCAGCAGCTTTCAGTTTTGACTTTTCCAATTTATTCTCCAGATATGCAGCCATCACACCACTCTTCTGCTTAAAACCTCCCTATTTCCTTTAGGATGAAGTTCCATGACTGTACCACGGCTAACAAGCCTCTCTGATTTTCTGGCCCCTCCCAGTCTTACTTACGGCCACTCCCTCTTCTCTATATATTCCAGTCACATTAGATTTCTTTCCCTTCTTTGAACACATTTTCTCACAATGGAGCAAGTGAACATGTACTTCTGTCTTCAGGAACATTCTTCCTTTTCCAACGCCAGTATTGCCGCTCACTTCTTACATCCCAGGTCACATCTTTTGGGTTGCTTTCCCCGATCCATTAGACTAAGTTCTCGCTTACTCTCAACACATCCTGCATTTCTCTCTCCCAATATTCACTGTGCTTGTAATTACTTATTCAGTGTGTCCCCCTCCTTACAGCGTATGTTTGACTGTTAGTCTCAGTGCTGAGAGAAGTACAGGGTATGTGGTAGATGCTCAGCAAAAATGGCAACAGCCTGGCTCCAACACCACCAGGTGTCAGAAATTTCCTGCAGCCTCACACAGTCCTAGGCTCTTCAGTCTGTCTTGGTTAGCATTTAGTTGTATTCAGTTGTACGTGTTTTTGTCCTCCATAAGCTCATTAACTTATGGTGGGAAAAGACCAGGTCTTCATTCTACCTGCCTTACCTTCTAGCAGGATGCCAATGGTATTGATTAAAGAGGAAGGGCTAAAAGCCTGATCCTTATCTGTTATAGGTCCTCAGACCGAAGAGTCAGGAATGCAGAGTGAGGTGGTGTCGCCCGAAAACTCTGCAGATGAGTTACCCATTTCTGAAAGGAGATGGAGAAACTCTGGGAAGCAGCAGGGGCTGTACTTCAACAGTAGATGTTTTAAATCTGTGCACTTCAAAAACGGGCCATGCCACCGAAATGCGGAGAAATCTTGAACCATTCACGACTGGCCCATCCTCCTCGTGCCTCTTTCTCTATCAGGCGCCTAAGCATCATTAACTGTGGCAGCTGCACTCCGTCTTGGGCCAGGACAGCTTCAGCTCTCACCTGACAAGTTTGCTCTGGCTTCCCCTGGTCCTTCTCCTCTTTGATACACCGTCTGCACTGCTGTTAGAGTTATTAGTCTAGAACCGATGCTGGATCACATTACCTCTACCTAAGCCTTTCGAGAGCCACTGTTACCTACAGGATATAACCTTTTCCATTTGGCATCCAAAGCTACATGATGTTGCCCAAATCTACTTTTCCAGCTCAACCCTGCAATTTCCCTCCCATGCATCTCAACAACCCAGAACTGTCTCCCCTTTAATACTCTGCTTCCTTCCTTGTCTTTACACTTTCTGGGCCTTCTGCCTGGAGCACTGTTCCCCATTTCCAGACATATATGCCTTTCACATACTTTTCTACACTCACTCTGGGCAGTACAGTGGAGTTAGCTGTTCCTACCAGGGATTCACAGATGTGTTTGGCTTCTGTCAAGCTGCAGTTTGCCTTTACTGACCCAAAGACAGGGAAATGTCTTTTTGCTTCTTTAAATCTGTGTGCTTAGTCACTCAGTTGTATCTGACACTTGTGACCCCATAGTCTGTAACCTGCCAGGCTCCTCTGTCCATGGGATTCTCCAGGCAAGAATACTGGGGTGCGTTGCCATTTCCTTCTGCAGGGGATCTTCCTGACCCAGGAATCGAACCCAGGCCTCCTGCATTGCAGGCAGACACTTGATTGACTGAGCTACAAGGGAAGCCCATCATATACCAGGTGTTGAATAACTAAAGGAATAAGGGGACTTTCCCGGTGGCCTAGTGGTTAAGAATACATTTTGCAATGCAGGGGACCCTGGGTCAACCCCTGGTTGGGGAATTAAGGTCCCACAGGCCACGGAGCAAATTAAGCCCATGTGCCACAACTAGAGAGCCCACGTGCTGCAACTAATGAACCCACAGGCCATAACTAAGAGTCCACGTGCTGCAGTGAAAGACCCCGCAATTAAGACCGAACACTGCCAAATAAATATATAAAAATTTTTTTAATACTAAAGGAATGAAGCCAAGGTCTTTGTGAGTCAGCCTGGTATCTATCTTGGCTTTCATTTCTTTCCTCAACTAGATTACCTGGCCTCTCTTTATGATGAGTTGTTCCTGTTACAGAAGAGTTTCATTACTCTAGCTTACCATTACCTACATAGCGAGGGGTTGGTTCTCCACTGTAAGTTTTGTTGCCCATCTACTCTATGCATAACAACTGCATTTAAAGCAGTGTAGTGTGCTCAACACAAGACCTTAAGAACATTCCAAGGGCAAATAAACACATGGGGAAAACGTCACTGGGTGTCATCTATGTCATGCTCTAATGTCATTCTGCTGGTAATTTATGCAGCTCTATTTTTCTACTCAAATCCTTAAGTGCAAGTAATTGAAGGTTGTCAAAACATTTGGAACAAGCATGACCTTCAAGTGTACAGTGAATAAGAAGTTGTTGAAAAAGCACTGGCCTACAAAAAGGGGAAAAGTTCACTCCTGAATAGCTTAAGACAAAATGAGTTTGTACAAAGCTCGATAGGAAACAGGAAGTTAAAGAAAAAAAAAAAAAAACTATGATAAGGAAGCCATAAAGAGAAATGCTGACCCAGAAAAGACGGATCTGAAAATGCAAAGGGAAACTTTTTGATACAGATGCAGGATCATTTCTCGGAGGGTTTTTTTTTCTTCTTCTTTTTTAAAAGATGGGACTAAAAAAAGTGAGAATTGAACTCATAATTCTGTAAGACAAGCATGTCTGATGAAGGGGGAAAATGATTATTCACTCTACTAGAACTGCTTTAATGGAAGCTTCTTGATGAAAGCTGCATCTTAAAATACCCATCCAGTGATGAGGAGTTATTTCAAGCTGTGAATCAAGGCGTAGTTGCAGTGAAGTTTGTATGTGAAGTATGCCACATCTTCAGATAATCAGTGCTGACTACAACCCTCACTAGGCTTTTGGGACAGCTGGTTCTCATCCCAGTGGCATACCAACAACCAGTAAATCTGCGAATGCTGCCCAAGCAAAAGGGGCCCAGCCCCTGAACCCTTTCCTTTCTCCTTGGTAAATCCCCTCTGCCTGGGCAGAGTCCTTTTCTCTGGCTCAGCAGCTAAAGCTCTTTTCCATTCTCTCTCTCTTCAAAGCAACTGTGGACCAGACCCCAGTGGATCATCAGGCCTCCAGCCCTCTCTGTGCTCACGAAAACCAAATGCCTTTGAAGACACTAAGCCTCAAGAGAGGAGAATGTAGATTTCAAGGGCCCGATTCAGCCATCCTGGTTCTTGTACATCTTTCAAGGTCCACACCAGGTGTCCCCTCCTCTGATATCTCACCCCCTTCCTCCAGACAAGACATTACTTCTCCTGTATTCATACATTTCTGTACCCACCTCTATTATCACACACTCTTCTGATCACTGTGATAATCTGCTCATACACCTTGGCTGCCTTTTTGGCAAGGCCTGCGTTGTCATCAGTCTCCCTTCCCCCATGCCTCATGCAGGGTTCCTCAATACACATTTGTGGAATAAATGTATGAATGAATGCATTTCCAAATAAAGGAGGAGCATAGATTTTGTCTCTTGACACCCATTTACGGACAGGAACCAAACACGTCAAACGTCAGGGATGGTCAATGTGAAACTTGGACCGGGGCCAAGACTGGGGGCAAGGTGCCCGAGCTGAGCCACAGAAACAAGCAAATTGCATGGCTGGGATGTTTCCAGGGACTGATCACTGACATACTCAGGCATGTGAAGACATATTTGAGGATGTTAAGACTCCTCTTTCCAAAGTCAATACCGGCATCCAATCCCTGCCAGACATCTTTCTCTGAAGCACATGTTAAACCGGGCAACAGGGAGTTCCATGAAATAAAGGAGCTTGAAGAAAAACACTTTGCAGTCACTATGATCTGGATTAAAATTTAACTGGGGTTTGAGATGGAGTGAGGGGGGAAGCAGCCAAGGTTGGTCTTCTGGTGTGGAAGAGAACACACCTACTGTGTGTGTGAAGCCATCTACTTCCTCTTCTGACCCCAACTCTCCCTCCCCAAATCCACAGTCCTCCCTTATTTCCTATTTAATTGAAGTATAGTTGATTTACAATGTTGTGCCAATCTCTGCTATACCGCCAAGTGACTCACTTACATACATATAGACATTTTCTTTCTTTTTTTTAATATATGTCTATTTTCTATTTAACAAGAGGGCTTAAGTGTCTCTAAAGAGAGAGAGGCCAATTACACAACCAATATGGGTGGGAGACATGGGCTCTAATATTCCCAAAGGCCTTCAAAACCTTTCTGTTGGATATTATTTGGGTATAGTTGAGACAGGCTGGAGCTTGGGATCCTTTACTGCAATGTTTGCATCTGAACAAATGTCTCCTGGAGCAACAAAATACAAAGAAATTATAAGGGACTAAAAATAACTGCGTGCATGAGCAGTGGGAACAAATTATGGACAAGATACAAAAAGACCAGAGGAACCCAACTCCCCCTTCTGAAGAGCCTGGAGCAATAGTAGGGTACTGTGCATGTCCCCTGCACACATTACCAAAGGGCTGGGCTGACCACCTAAGCCACCCCTTTGGTCTGACTCCTGGACACTCCCCTGTCCTCACTCTATATAGGAAGCCAGACTGCACCCCTTTTGGGAATGAGCAAGGGAACCTGTTCTTGTTCTCAATCTCTCCTGCTGCAGCAGGGGACCTAATAAAACCTTGCCTAAATTTCTTGTCTGGCTTTTTAACAGTTTCTACTGATTAAGGAGCCAAGAACTCTGGTCGGTACCATAGCGATGATTGTATCACATTAAGTCAGGAATTTCAATAGAACTCATTGAGAGAGATGAAAATGTTTCATTGGAGGGGGAGAGGCAGGGAAAGTGGAATTCTAGCACCTATTTGAAGAGGAAAAGCCATTTTTGGAAATTGTAATTAAAAAATCACTCAACTTTTTAGGTCTTACAGCTAATTCCCATTGAACAGAGACCAGAACACTGCCAGTCCCTTTGAACAAGCATAGGAAATTACAAGGGAAGACTTTTATGATAAAGTTGTTGGCACACATAGGTGACCCTCACTTTAAGGTTATTTTAGATTAGCTCGTTCGCTTATGTAACTGAGGCCTGCTTGTTGGGAATGGGAAGCAGGGTGGTGGAAAGACAAACCATGATTTCACCTCCATTATAAACACAGGAAGTAAGTGGTGCTACAATAGGGCCTCACAAGTTGTATTTTACAAGCCTCAGGAAATACTGTGCGAGAACATGAGCCTATCTCGAAATGAGATGAACTCCAGGCATGAGCAAAAGTCCTGCATCTCAGTTAGGATGTAGGTACTTAAAATGTGCAGGGCCTGGGCAAGAATGTAAAAGGAGACCCACCTATCCAATGTCTCATGCTTAGAAGTAATAAATCAAGCAAACAAACTGGTAAATAAAATAGGTCCTATTTGGAGAAGGAAATGGCAACCCACTCCAGTATTCCCGCCTGAAGAATTCCATGGACAGAGGAGCCTGGGGGGCTACAGTCCATGGGGTCACAAAGAGTCGCACACGACTAAGTGACTAACACTACGCTATCCTCCTACTAGACACATTAGATTTCCTAGTTAGCGACTTCACATGCCTGTGCACGCACAGCCCAGGAGCAGATCAAAGCTCTGCCCACACACCAAAGAGCTGCTCCCTGCTCACCTTCAGGGTTAGGGGTGTCTGTCCTTAGGAGGCTGGACACAGGGGAGACACCCAGGAAGCAGCCTCCTAGTCCTTTGGATCCTTAATACCCAGAGCATGTGAAGTGAGTATGGTATGTGAGGGGAAGGACGCAGGCTCCAGGTAAGCATAATCCCTTGGACCTAGAGAGTCTTCACTCTGCTCTAAAGGGCAAAGCCACAGAAGACCAGGCTGTAACCCTCTGGTCTGAGATCAAGGTTGGGTACAATGACTTCATGTACAAGACAAGAGAGGAAAAAAGTGAGACGAACTAGTAACAGTGAAACGCCCACTCTATAATGGCTGTGGGCAACTGCAGGTCCTCCTGCAGACCATCGCAGGGAGACCCAGCAATGGCCCCGCTGTCGGGGAGGGAGAAGAAAGGGACAGATGTGGACTGAGGATGCATAAAGATTCAGACAGCTGCACACAGCGTACTGGGGAGAGACGCTGTTGTGCCTGCGTGCGCAGTTCTGGTAACGTGCCGTGTTAACAGCTCAGCGGGGTTTGCCTTAGGTGGGCCTCTCTGGCTGAATCTAAAGAGACTCTGGTCTGATGGCAGGGGATGGAAAACACCAAAGGTGGCATTAAGTTCCCTCTAGCTGAGGAGGAAAGAGCTTCCAAAGACACAACAGGATGACAAAGGGGTGTGGGGTGACATTGCACCAAGTCACCCCGGTTTAAAAGGAGTGCCCAGCCCTTCCGTGTGTCTCTAAGCTAACCAGGAACCTGGCCAGCAACGTCAGGGCCCCTGCAGCATCCTCCTCGTATGGCCTGTCATTGCAGTGCTAGCCTCTACCTTCACGGGAAGAGTTTCACAGGTGGGCATGGAGGGCAGGGAGAGAGATCTAGGCCCTATTTCTTTAACTTTTCATTCTGGAATTTTCCAAACACATACGAAAGCAGACAGAATAGTGTAACAAACCACCGTGCATTTATCATCCAGCTTCAGTAACGACAAAGAGCAATGTTTTGCCAAATTGTTCATCTAGTCCTCAATTTTTTTCCTGGAATATTTTAAAGCAAATGCCATACATCATATCACCTTACCCCAAACACTTACTAAAACTTGTCTTTTTCCCTAGAGTATCCCAAATAACCAGTATATCGAGGTGATGACTTTTTCTTTTAACACAAGCACTGGGCCATGATCATATCTACCATTTATGATCATTCCTTAATACCATCAAATAGAGAATCCACATTCTTTTCTCTCTGGTTATCTCGACAACATCTTCTTACAGTAACTCTGTTTGAATCAGGGTCAAACAAGGTCCCAGCCTTATTTCAGCAGGATGAAAAGCCCTTCGATGTGGTTTAAGAACCAGACCCTCTCACACACCTTATCCTGATAACCATTTGGTACTCCAGCTCAAAGAGCCGCAAGGTCAAAACTGAGGACTTCCCAGCTCGGGAGCTCTAGCTTCCCAAGAATACCATCTCAGTGGGAACTGCAGGCGGCTGGGCCCCTGCTGCCTCTAAGGAGCCCACTCGAGTCCACTGGTTTGAGGACCAGTGTCAGGAGTTCCTGAGTGCTTCCAGATTCAGGTCGCCCAGCAGCAGCAGGCGTGAAGCACAAGTGGGCTCCTATGCATTCTGGTACTGCCTCTACCTTTCAGGATTTGATCTTATCTAGTTAAAGGCCCAAAGCAAGCTGTGTGGGGTGCTACAAAGAGCTGAGAGCAGGAACTGAGGATGAGTTCTCTCTCTGCCCCTGTCTGGGTGGCCTTGAATGCAAGTCCCTCACCCATCAGTGTCTTCATTTCTGACATGAGAGGGAGGGACACTGTGACCCTGAGACCCTCCAGCTCTGTTATTCCATAATTCCAGGCTCAAAAGCCATCAACTGACTGCCATGTGTCTGGCACTGTGCTAGTTTTGGGGTGAACACTGGTGCCTCTCCTTCTAGATTGTAAGCTCTTCATGGCAGGGGCTTAATCTTATTTTGGCACTGCAATATTCTAGCACAGTGCCAAGCACATAGTAGGCACTCTGGCAATGTTGCTGAATAAAGGGTCCAATCTAACCACCAATGACAGTGTATTCCCAGGAAGCTGGACCTGGTGCTGGGCTAGGGCTCACCTGTATCTCCTTGGAGAAGCTAAAAGTGTTTCAACAGGGAGGTGCTTCATGGAGAAGGAAAGTTCTCCAATTATAACAGAAGTGCTTCTGGGTCTTCTCAGCTCAGACCTATGATACAGGCCCTGGGCTGGTGGCCCCAACCTGTGGATTTTCCTGCTCAAGTTGAAACCCACCTGCTCCAACAGAAATACCAGAGAGTGGTCCTGGCAAAAGAAAGTACAGAAAGCTGTCTGTGCCAATTTACAAAGGGGAACAACTCCCAAGCAGCACCCAGAGTCCCTTCAGGCGTCTGTCTTCCTGAAGGGCCGCCCATGGTAATGATCTGTGGTTGTTATTCAGTTGCTTGGTTGTGTCCGACTCTGCAGCCCCATGGACTGCAGCACACCAGGCTTCCCTGTCCTTTACTATCTCCTGGAGTTTGCTCAAACTCATGTCCACTGAGTCAGTGATGCCATCACACCATCTCAACCTCTGTCGCCCCATTCTCCTCCTGCCCTCAATCCTTCCCAGCATCAGGGTCTTTTCCCATGAGTCGACTCTTCACATCACGTAGCTAAAGTATCAGAGCTTCAGCTTCAGCCTCATTCCCTTCCAGAGAATATTCAGGGCTGATTTCCTTTAGGATTGACTGGTTTGAACTTCTTGAGAGATCCAAAGGACTCTCAAGAGTCTTCTCCAGCACCACAGTTCGAAAGCATCAGTTCTTCAGCACTCAGCCTTCTTTATGGTCCAACTCTCACTCCTGCATGTGACTACGGGAAAAACCATAGTTTTGACTATACAGACCTTTTTCGGCAAAGTGACGCCTCTGCTTTTTATCATGCTGTCTGTAAGGGAACTCAGTGATTCTGAAATCCTCCTCAATTTACCCCGGACAACCATGCAACTCTTCTTCAACCTGTGCTAAGACAACAGAGCAGAAGGCAGTCCCTAAGGCATGAATCCCCTTTAGGCAAGGGCTGGTAGTCCTCTGGATAGAGAAGAGGCACTGACTGCTGTCCTGCCTGGTTGGGCAGGGAGGGTGAAGGGGCTGTTCAAAAGCCCTCTGGGCCCTTGGGTGGGACCCGAGTTTCTCAAATTCTCAAAGCTGGCACCAGCAAAGTCTTGAACCACGACTCAGAATTAGGCTCTCTATTACCATGTCCACATCTGAGAGGCAACGGCTTTACGCTCTACCTAAGAACTAACATGAACTCTCTGCCTCGAGAAAAGACTTCCAGGAAGCTTGCCAGTAAAACCAAACCAAATCCCTTTCAAAACATGCACCAGGTTCTGCGGTTTCCAGACAATAGCATCACTGTCCTCGTTCTTCTGGTGCGCGTCTCGGAGGCCTCCATTCCCACCATCTGCTAGTCCTACTGTGTGTCACAGTTACCTCCTGACCTTCGGACAGGCAGCCAGGGAAGATGTCATTAAAGGGTAATCTGAGGCCTGCGGAGATCTTGAGATCTCATCGAGTGAGCCCCTCCTCCCTCACACAGACAGCTTCCTTCCTCTGAGCCTCTCCAGCGACCTTAGAGAAAGCAGAAAAATCCTCCACCGTAAGCGAAAAGGCAAAGATACGATGCCTTTCTGACCGGGAGGAATCTGCACTTCTAGCTAATTACAGCCAGCTCTGGCCCACTGCTGTGCTGTGCGGTGAAGTCCTGAAGCTTCTGGTGGCTCAGCACATGTGAAAAAATAAAGAGAGAGAGAGAAGACTGTACACCAGACACCAGGAGAAGCGCTGGGAGCCACATGTGTGCAGGCAGGCGTGCCCGGCAGGATGCGGCTACATGCAGCCCCCCACGGCCCTGGCGGAGACACAGGCTGCCCATTAAGGCTTAGAAGTTTTAAGAGGAAGAGCTGGCGGGAGGAAAAACCCCCAACAATTAGTAGTCTAATTTTTTAAAAAAGAAAATCCTGGAACCAGAACAAGAGGGGACTATTTCACGGAGAAATCATCAGAACAGTCCCAGTGTGAGACCCCCTTCCACTAGCATGAAGTGACTTATGTGTGAAAGGACTGATAACTTTCCCCCATTGCGGTCAGGATAGACAGAAGATTGTCCCTATTTTACAGAGCAGGGAAATAATGTCACAGCAGAACTCTCCGCTAATAAATTCTGGAGGAAATAACTGGCCTAGTCAGAAAGCCCTTGATAAGCATGATTTTTATTTTTCAAAGAGTTTGTTGGTATATGGCCTGAAGAAGAAAATGATATTTATTCTAGAAGTATCTGCACTTATATAAGGAAAGGAGTACAGTAAGAATCTAAATTTGTGTTTGTTTTTATTTGCATAAGTAAATGCTACAAGGAACTAGGCAGAGGGGCTTCTTGTGGAGGGATGGGGGCAGGTGGGGGGTGGGCACAGGAGTAAGAGCAAGACTAGGGATGGGTAACTTTTTCTATCTCGATGCTTTCTGCATCATGAGAATGCTACCTATTAAATAATGAAATTAAATGCAAACATACTCTAGAGGAAGATAAAACAGGCACCGAACCCACAGTTTTCCTTCTGTGGGGGGAACAGTTGGAGAGAACAGAGTGCAGCAGTCTGCTTCCTATGACCTAGAGATGGGGAAGGACAGGGAGCAGGCAAGTCCACTGACCTACAGAGCAACCGAGGGCTGGACACTTAAGGCCCTTCTCAAGGCCACCCTGAGACTTACAGACAGAACTGGCACTGGATTCTCCATGCCCTTGTCTGCCGGCCACAGGTGGAACTGGGTGCTTTCTGAAAGGGTGGATGACCACCACTCATCTTTAACGAGGGTGAGAGACTCAAGTCAACCAGTTGGTCTGTTTCCTTTTTTATCGTTCTATGCTTCTCCCAACAACTGGAATGATTTCGTGAAAATACAAACTTGAGCATGTTGCTCAAATGGCCCCACCGAGTGCCCTTTCTTCAGGCAATGTCCAAACCCCTTGGCATTTACGGTTCCTAAGACCATGCTCACGGACAGTCTATCTCATCTCCTGCCTCCTCTGGAGGCATCACATTCTCCACTCGATATAATTTCCTCCCTAGTTGGAATTTTTGTACCTCTGTGGCCCTGCTCACGCTGCTGCCCCTGCCTGGAATGACTTTCCCTCTTTTCTCCCTTGGGTGGATTCCTACTGACCCTTCAAAATCAAATGCTGCCGTCTCTGCTAGGAAGCCGCCTCCAGCTCTGGCCTCGCCCCAGCCCCTTGCGGTGAGACACAATGGAGACGTGGACCTGAGACAAAGCTTGCCCTGGACACATTTCTCCTCCAGCTACATAACACACAGAAACTATATGGGACTAAAAGTAACTGTGTGCAAGCGCAGCTGGAGCAAATTCTGGACCAAAAGATAGGAAGACAAAAACTCCCAACTGCCATTTATGAAGCGCCAGGAGCAAAAACTGGGTGTTGGGAGCAAAAACACGGTACTATGCATGCCCCTGATACTCAACCCCATCAGAGGGGTGGGCAAACCACCTAAGCCACTCCTCGACCTCTGAACACACCCCTACCCTCATCCCACGTAAGGAGCCAGCAAAGAAACCTACTACATGTTTTCGTTCCTCCTGCAGCTGGCACAGGAGAAGCGCCAAGAAAGCCTTGCCTGAATTTCCTGTCTGGCCTTTAGTCAATTTTTATTGACGGGGAAAGGCCAAGAACCTTGGTTGGGTATCAACAGTACACAGCTGGTCCCTCGTCTGTGCCCCCATGACACTCTGAATGTCCCTCTATTACAGGACTTCCCATCTGATGTCAGTGATCTGCTTCCGTGTCTGTCTCCCAGGAAACCGTGAACTCCTGCAAGGCGGGACCCCTGGCTCTTCTCCTTGACGTCACAGCAGGGTAGGCCACAGAGCCGGATGTTTGGAGAGCAGTAGGCAGCACCTCCTAAGTGCCTGTCTTTGTTCTAAGTGCTCTTCACGTCCATCTAATCCTCACCACCCTAGGAAGTGGGAACGAGTGTCACAATCTTACAGATGAGGAAACGGGCACTGCAACATAGCTACAGGGCCAGCATGTGGCACGGCCAGACTGGGCCCATGCTTTTAACCATGATGTAATGACACCTATACTCAGTGAATAACTAACTAGAAATCAAGCCCCCGTTCCTAAAGCAAAGGTCCTCCAGAATCTAACTTCTGAAATTCCAAAGACAGCAGGCACACTGGGGGTCGGGGCCAAGGAGGGGACCCTCCAAAGCTAATGCAAGCCTTTCAACCACAGGACAGTGTGCCCAGTGGTATGGGATGGCTGGAACAAGGGAGCACTGCCCTCCCGTGACCCTTACATGTTGGCATCTCCTCACCCACAGACACCAGAAAATTCATTCAAAATTTCCCACCCCCACCCCCAGGGCCACCCTGCAGCCTTCCTATTACAATGAAACCTGAGATGCTGAGGTTTCTCCATGATGAGCTAGCTCCAAACACAAGGCACATGGAAAGAAGAGAGATTTACCACCATCTTTCCAGGCCAGCAGCCAGTGGTTTTTGCCTCTGCTCTCCAGAATTCTTTCTTGGAAGCGGGCTGAAGATTTATTTGGGCATGAAGGCCAGTGTGGGGCCTCTGAAACCCTCAACTGGTAGTGGGGTCCCTCCAGGATGGGGCTGGGCCTGGCCACCATCGGTGCCCGATATTCCCAGATAAATGACATGGAAGGATGGTCTGAAAAACTCCCCCCGGGGCCTGGGTTTCCACCCTCATCCCCAAACCTGCTCAGAGCTGCACTCACGGAAGAGCAGTTGTTGGGCCTGGTGAGTGAGACTCTTGGCACGCAATCAGAGTAGGAAGAAAAGCAGTACCCCAGGGCAACTGAGAGAGGGGAGGAGTCTAAGGGAGAATTGAGTGCAAAGAGAACCAGGTTTGGAGACCAAGACTTTAGGCTGGAGCCTTGGCCCAGCCATTCCCTAAGTTAGGAATTTGGAATTAGTCATTTTATCATAATCACGCCCCATCTGCAAAATAGGTTAACAGCTTCCTCATGTGTTGTGAGGAACAAATGGAATACTATAAACAAAAGGGCTCTGTAATCTCAACAGTGATTTCAGAACCTGGCTAACTGTTAGAATTGCCAAGAAATTCCCTTTAAAAAAAAAATTACAGATTTCTGGATCCTTCCTTAAACCTATTCAATTAAGAGTCTCTGGGGGGAACAGGAACCCACATTTTAAAAAGCTCCCTGGGTGTTTCTGAAGCATGACTATAACTTTTAAAGTACTGTACAAAGGTTGCCATTACTGTAATTGTATGGTCAAAGAAATACTAGTCTGAGTATTATGCTTCAGGAGTACCCCTCTGGAGCTGCCCGTCAGACAAGTGGAAGATTTCTAAGGGATGTGACTTCCTGATGGATGTCCAGAGAGGAAGCCCAACTCTGTACCAAGCTGAAGCTTGGGTATCCATGAACATGGGAAGGGCAGCCCTCCATGGGTCTATGTCTCATTTGTGTTGGTCCCTTCTGCCACTGAGCATCCTTCTAGGGAAAGAATGGTCCCCAGACACACAAACATTCCCCATGCTGCCCCCTCAGAACCTGGCAGAATCCACGGTAGGATGCTGCAAGCTAGAAATGGACTACCGCAGGAAAAGGCAATCATCAAGGGTTTGATACTTGAGCTCCAGGGGTGCAGGGGAGAACCAGACAATACCTGTCACTACTGAGGGGAGGCCAAAGGCTGCAGGCCAGGAAGTGGGAGCACCAGAGACCTGAGACAAACTGGACCACTGACCGAGAGCAGTCTTAATCAAGTCACTCCCCCAATGGCACCTCTGTTTTCATCTGTAAAATGTGGATACTACTTGTTTATTACAGGAAGCTACATGAGAGTCAAACGAAATAACAGACGTGAAGGGTTGTAGAGCATGATGGAAAATCATGCGAATTCAATGCAATGATTTTATTCTTTAAAAGTATTATGACTAATATGCTGTACCGTGAATATGGAACATTCTCCAAGGAATTAAAATTTGTGCAACTGGTTCATTCAATAAAAAGTATCCTCTATGAATATCATTCTCAGCCTCCCCAAGGAAAAGAAGTCTCACTCTAAGAGACATCCCCAAAGAAGGGATGGCATGTTCCTAAATTTCACCCACTAAGAGTTGGTCATGCTGATGAAATGCACTAAGATTTGCTGGGGAGCTATGAAGTCTAAGAGGTTATGTTAGGTAACAACAGAGGAGGGTTAAGAGTGAGCAAATTCTTTGGGGTAAAGAGGAAAGAGATCCTGGAAGGCTTTTCGAAACCACTAAGTAACAAATGTAGCTCCCACCTCCAGCCCACGCACCACTGGAAATAACTTTAAATAATGCATCTGAGAATGTCTACAGAACAGGCAGTCTGGATTCAGGACTTTTAAAGGGATGGTGTTCCAACGAGAATCTTCTCAGGGAAACCATCTTGAGCATCACTGAATTCTTAGCCCAGATCATCCTGACAAATATCCTCAGGCAAATCTGAGCTAGAGCTGAGATCCTGGGATGGTAAATACCATCAGATGGAAAAAGAATCTATGGCGGAGAAAGACGAGCGGCCCTCCCAAACACCATGCTCCTGCTCCTATCCTCAACAGTGTGAAAGTTCTCTCACTCTAAGTGAACAGAGTTCAATAAAGAGCTGGGCTAGTCATTAGGAATCTGTTGTAAAAACTGACCTATAGCATTTATTAATAAGTATTAGTGGAACATCTACCACGTGCCAGGCATTGTTCTGGTCCTGGGGATACAGCAGTGAATGAAACATACAAAAATCTTCACCCTCACGTGGTTTATGAGGACAGATAATACATAAATAAATATCTGCATCTTATGATAAGAACTTTGGAAAAGAACAAAGCAACGAACAACGGGAAGGGATTCCTATTATATATAGGGCAGTTTGATGAGATCATAAATGAATGAGGGAGGGAGGGAAGGAATCATGTGGACCTCTATATGAAAAGCCTTCCTGGCAAGTACAAAAGGCTGAGCAGGAGCATGTTTCGTGTATTCAAGAAACAGTAAGCAGATCAGTGGCTTTGGTTCAAAGAGCGAGGAGAGGGGTACAAGGAGATGAAACTCAGAGAAATGCCAAGGAAACACACCAGATAGGAACTTGAAGACTTTAGATTTTACTTTGCCCCTGATGGTAAAAACACGGTGTGTGGGTGTGGGTGTGTGTGTGTGGGTGTGTGTGGGGGAGTGGTTTGTGAGCTGCAGAGTGATCTAATCCATCCTACGTTGGATAAGTGAAGCGGTCAGTGTTTCAGCCCGGGATTCTTCAACGTATAGAGGTGAGGGGATAAGTCAGAGCAGCAGCAACTAATGAAGGGGGGTCAAGACAAGAGTCTCCTGGCAGGCAGGTGTCCTTAAGGAAGGAAGAAGGGGTCATCTGGCTCAAACACCAATGATGGACGCATGGAGGATTGAGAACTGACTGAATCTACGTGCCGAGGCCACTGCCAACCGTGACAAGGGCAGTTTGGGCAGAAGGTGGACCAAAACCATGGCTGGACTCAATTTACAAGAGGAGGAAACAAAGCAGAAACAGCCAGAGCAAATGACTCTTCAAGAAGTTTTATTCTTGAAGGATCTGTTTCTAATGCTTTAGGCTTTACAAGAGCAAAACAGCTGCAATGATCTCTCAAGATGCTAAGCTGGGGACTTCCCTGGAGGTCCAGTGGTTAAGACTTCGCCTTCCAATGCAGTGGGGTGGGGGAGCAATCCCTGGTGGGGCCTAAGATCCCACATGCCTTGAGGCCCAAAAAAACAAAACAAAAATAAAGCAGAAGCAATATTGTAACAAATTTAATAGACTTTAAAACTGGTCTACATGAAAAAAAATCTTAAAAAAAAAAAAAAAAGATGCTAGGCTGGACTGTTACAACCTCTGATCAGAGGCTCGTTTTTTCCTTTTCTTTCCGTTTTATTGAGATGTAATGGACATACAGCACTGTATAAGTTTAAGAGTGCAGCATAATGATTTGACTCACATACATCAGGAACTGATGACCATAATAGGTTTAGTGAACAGTCACCACTCCATACAGATGCAACATTCAAGAAATAGAAAAATAAACATATGCATACATATATAGATATTTCTCTGCTTGTGGTGAGAATTCATAGGATTGGCTTTCTTAACAATTTCAGACACTCCTTGACTTATATATATGATGGGAAAGGAGCTTGGCTCTAAGAGCTAATGATGTGTATATACTTCAGGTCTTTCCCTCTCAGAGACCCATTTAGGGGAAGAGGAAAGACAAGGAAAGAGAAGTGAAAAAGGAGGCAAGTGAATATGTAATATTTTAGAGTTTCAGGTCACTGAAAGGTTCCTAAATGGTTTCTTTTTCCATCACCAACATCACTAAAGTAACTCAAATTTCCACATACTCCAGAAAGTTCCCCAAGTAAATTTAGGACACACATAACTGGACATTAGTGAATCTCTAACCCTCACCCAACCTTGGAAGAGAAAAATGAAGCTCAGAGAAGGAAGTGGCTTTCTGGCTCTTCCAATTATTAGTTGTGTGGTACGGGGAAGTTTCTTTTAACCAAGCTCAATGCATTAGTTAATCCAACTGTAAAATGGACAATTATGATACCCACCACCTTGGGTTGTAACAAAGATTAAGATAATCAATACATGTGTGAGTCTTTGAACATTGGCACGCGGTAAATGCCATGACTTTTAATTGCAGTTAAGCAAGTCCATCAGAGGATTAGCATCACATTGGAGGAGCAAGGTATGGCAGAACCATCCTCTTTCTACTCCAAGCTGATACAAATCCTAACAAAGAACCTCATCTTCCTCTCCAAAAAAGACATACTCCATGGTTAGCTTTTCACCTCTGACCCTCTATCATCCCTTTATTCATTCTAATCACAAAGATACTTTATTCCAGGCTATTACTATTAACACAACAAATGCCATGACTGAGTGTCCCAGGAGCCCTTCATTATTTGCTTTTACATATATCATACTTTGGGCTTTCCTGGTGGCTTACATGGTAAAGAATATGCCTGCAATGCAGGAGACCCGGGTTTGATCCCTGGGTCTGGGAAGATCCCTGGGAGAAGGGAATGGCAACCCACTCCAGTATTCTTGCCAGGAGAATTCCATGGACATAGGAGCCTCACAGGCTACTGTCCATGGGATTGCAAAGAGTCAGACACTACTGAGCGACTAACACATATACTTAATCCTCACACAAACGTGCATTACCCCCATTTTACAGACCAGGAAGTCAGTGCTCAAGGGTTAAATAACTTGTCCAGGATCATAAAGCTAAAGGCAGCAGAGTTGAGAAAACCCAAGGCCATCGGACTCCATATGCTCACTCCTTCCACAAGCCGACACAGCTCTCAACGCTGATATCACGTACTGACGTCCCAGGGAGCTGCCAGGAACCCAGGGCCTGGGGCTTTCTGATAGATCATTTTAGAACAGGAAAAGGAGTTCTATCTGACTTGTATTTTACACATCCAACTAGATACGTGTACATCTACTTTCCTGGAGGTATTTAAAACTTGGGTGAGAAATCCACTTATAGTTGAATTCATTCTCACCAAGCAAGTGCTGGCCTGGTGTCATGGGGGCTGGGCCAAAGGCGGGGGCGGGGGGGGGTGTAGTGGGGAAGGGAACAGGAAATCATTTACTGGTGGTTGACCAAGCCCCCAGTGACTTCTCAGTTACAAAACTACCACCAACAGTCACAGCAGTTCCTGGAGAACGAAAAGGTTGGGGTGGGCCAGAAGGCACCTGTAGTGACATCACGGGGCAGAGCAGTGGAAAATATACAATCTCCAAGGGTGCGTTTCCCCCTCTGTGAACACAGAGTGCTAGAAAGCTAAGTATAGCCACCACACCCCAACCCCCAAAGAGGGCAGTGGACACTCACAAGTGCCTTTGCTGTTTGTCATGTTTCTCCCTCTACTGATTGGTAGCTCCAGCCACAGCTCATGCATGTGACAGAGCCCTCAGGATCCAGATGGCCTAGTGGGGCATTGGGGTGGGGAGAGGATTCCCATTCCAGAGAATCCTGAGCGGAGATGTCAGCTCCTGCAAGGACATTTCTTCCACGGTGACAGGTCCTTTAGCTTCTGATGGGATGCTGTGGGTAGGATCACTTTCTTAGGAGTGGTAGAGGGACCCAACGCTCCCACTCTCAGTCCAGGCTGTAGCCATTCCCAGGCAGGCAATGAAGATTTTTGGAAAGCAGGTCTTGGAAGGGAAGGGAGGGAAGGGAGAGAGACTCTTCCTGTCGCTGGGCTGTGCTCGCTTCTGCTGAGACTGCAGGGAATCTGGCAATACTGGAAGATTATCCTGGGACCTGAGGGAGTAGAGGGCTCTGCCACACGGAGGCAGCCAGGCCCAGGCTGAGAGGTAGCTTTGAGGGAACCCGAGGAGACTGGGCTGGACCTAAGAGTCGCCCTGATCCTGAGAGGCTGCTCAAGTCTTGCACAGCTTGTTACACTGTGGCCTCAGCTGTGCTACGGGAAACTCGGGCTAAACCTGTCTCTCTACTTGGGCAGGAGAGGAGGAGGAGGCATGAGTCTGTAATTGACTTGACTTCCTCTGCGATCCACACAAATGAGGAGGTTGGCCAGCCATGCCCCAAGTCTTTCACTGTGAGGAAAGGGGGGAGTTTTTCCTTTTATCCACACCTCCATCCCCTTCCCCCTCAACCATTCTGGGACACAGCCTGCAGCCTGTTCTGATACCCAAAGATCTGGATATCCGGACTTCACAGACAAGAATTCTATCCTATCGGGTCATATTCCAGTTGTGTTATCTGCCCAGTGAAGAGATTATGTGTCTAGAACCCAGACTTCTCTATGGAGCAGCCAAGACTGGAAGGGAAGAGTCCCTAGGCCTCAGAAAATGAAAGGGCCTCGTAATGCCCCAAGACTCAGGGTGGACAGGGAACCCTTACTGTGGTTCAGCACCAACCCTCCTCATGTCTCCAGAATCCCATTCCTCTATGGGCTCTCACCAGCTCCAGCTTGCTGCCACCCCCACACAGCTTTTCTCCCCAACAGGGGAACACTGTGACATGACCGTTAAATTCCGCCTCCAAATCACCTCTCTGTGGTCCCCAGTGCTTCTAAACCCCATGCAGAAGGTGAGAAAGTAGTAAAGAGAGGGGAAAAAAAGCATCTGAATCCTGGCCGTTCTTGGAATGTTTTCAAAGGAGCAGGAAATATAATTATGAGTAAAATTCATGGGGTTGAACTCCAGGACCCCAAGTCTTTGAGGGAGGGGTGCTGACTCTGTGGCAAACGGTCCCCAAACTAGGGAGGCCATGGCAGAGGCTGAAGGCCTCTCTCTCTTTTTGTGGTTTGCAGAACCTGGCAATAGTTGGGAAGCCATATGTTGTATTCTGAGATTCAAGCATAAACTTCTGCTGGATGTTTGGATTTGGGTTTTTTAATTATTCCCTGTTTCAAAAAAGAGAGAGGAAAAGTGTGTGTGTGTGTGTCTGTGTGTGTCTGTGTGTGTCTGTCTGTGTGTGTGTGTCTGTGTGTGTCTGTCTGTGTGTGTCTGTCTGTGTGTGTCTGTCTGTGTGT